>NC_132925.1:1246856-1569035 GCF_047675955.1 Chlorocebus sabaeus
CACTCTCAGTTAGATATGTTATAATAAAAATGAAGAAGAGAAAGGAATTGCTCCATACTTCGCATTAGTAAGGTTTCAAAATATGTTTACTTTTCCACTCACTTTTCTTGAGGTTATTTAGCTATTTCTTGATAAATCTTCATGGTAACATATGTGAAAGCAGGCAGGTTTATTCTGTGATTTGGTAGAATGAATTATCAAAATTCTGATTTTTAACATTGGTAAAACTTCTGATGAGTGAAACATTCTGACAAATGAAGAATTAATACCAGTGATGAGGTATAAGACTTCCTTCTTGTGAAATTTTCTTTTTCCCTCCAAAATGTAAAGGCCTGTGAACAAAAAGCAGAGGTTTAAATTCCCTCTTCTGAGCCAGGCGCAGTGGCTCACACTTGTAATCCCAGCACTTTGGGAGGCTGAGGCGGGCGGATCACCTGAGGTCAGGAGTTTGAAACCAGCCTGGCTAACATGGTGAAACCTCGTATCTACTAAGAAATGTACAAAAAATTAGCCAGGCGTGGTGATGCATGCCTGTAATCTCAGCTTCTTGGGAAGCTGAGGCAAGAGAACTGCTTGAACCCGGGAGACGGAGGTTGCAGTGAGCTGAGATCATGCTACTGCACTCACCACAGAGTGAGACTCCATCTAAAAAATAAACAAGTAAATAAACAAAGAAATAAATAAATACATCCCCTATTCTCTTACCTTTATGCATAACAAGTTGAACCACAGCTAGTTCCGCAGTCCCCTGAATCTGTTACCAGAACTGTCTTTTGAACTTGTGTAAATTTCTGGATTGGTTTGTGTCTCAGTATTTAATTTGGAGGAAGAAAGGTGGCAGAGGAGGGACAAAGCAACAGGATATTTTTAAGCTGCCAAATGTTCGAACTATAGACTTTTAAGTGTTTTTGATTTAGCATAATGTAGGACTGAATGGATTTTATCATGCAGATCTCATTGTTATTCTCAAATATTTTTACACTGGGGCCAACAATGAATTGGCCAATAGCTACTTTTGTTCTCGATAAAACAAAAAATCCATTTATCTGCCTGTTTCATTGAAATTACTGGATGTTTTACCAAAAGTGCTTTTTAAAATTGTATTCATTTAAGAATACCCTTTCCTTGTCTTTCACACTGACTCTAATTCATCCCCAGATTACTACAATAGGCATCCATTGGCACAGTTCCATCATCTCTGATTTGAAAGAAGATTGAATACCCTCAGTAACATTCCTGCAAAGTAGGCCTTAATCTTGTAACTGATCTCACCACTCAGTTCGGCTTCCTTTTGTACGCTCTCCTTTCCAACAGCTTTATTGCACAATGTGTACATTCATCAACACATCCTACTGTATCCATAAGTATGACAATTATTATGGGCCAATAATAAATTTAAAAAGAAATTCATCTGCAGGCTGATGATACCCAAGTTTTCGTGTTCACCTAAACCTTTTCTGAGTTTCAGGTCTGTATGTCCAACTGCTTGCTTGACTTTAGCATTTGAATTTTTCAAAGGCACCTCAAATGTAATGTATTTAAATTGAAATCTTGATACTCCTGCCAAATATTTTCCACCTTTAACCTTTAGTCTGTTACTTCTCAGCAAATGATAACTTCACCCATTCTTTCCCCCAAAGTCTAAAGCTTAGGAGTTATCTTCAAAACACCCCTCACCACCATCACTAAATCCTGTCAATTCACCCTCCAAATTATGTTTCAAATGACTGCATTTTTCTTGATTGATTCTGTCATCTCCTGATTTCAAGACGACCTTCTCTTTCACTTGAATTACTCCAGTAGCTGTTTACTTGGCCTCCTTGCTTCTGCGCTTGTCCACTTTTACTATTGTATTTTCACAACCAGTACAGGGGGAATTTTAAATATAAATTTGTTCATTCATCCCTGCATTTTAAATCATTTCAAATGTTTTGTTATTATTATATATTAAATGTTTAGAGTGTACACCACTATAATACAAATTCTTCACCTAGACTCACATGGCCCTTCACCCTCGGACCCCTGCCTGCCTCCCTAGAACAATATTTTGAAACTTTCTCCCTAACTCTCAAGGCTTCAGCTACACTGAAGTCTTCGTTCTGCCAAATTATTTTAAAACCGAGTTATCATGCACTTGGATGCATGATGTACAATTATTATTATTATTATTATTATTATTTTTTTTTGAGACGGAGTCTCGCTCTGTGGCCCAGGCTGGAGTGAGCGGCGCAATCTCGGCTCACTGCAAGCTCCGCCCCCGGGTTCCCGCCATTCTCCTGCCTCGGCCTCCCGAGTAGCTGGGACTACAGGCGCCGCCACCGTGCCCGGCTAAATTTTTTCTATGTTTTGTAGAGACGGGGTTTCACCATGGTCTCGATCTCCTGACCTTGTGATCCGCCCGCCTCGGCCTCCCAAAGTGCTGGGATTACAGGCGTGAGCCACCGCGCCCGTGTACCAATCATTGGAAGGCTCCATCTCTTATGCAGCTAACTTTTGAATTGTGTTATAGTCTGTATAATCGATACGGTAATGCCTTATACCCAGTAACTTTCCCCTTCAAAACACTTATGTCTTTGGGATGATTGTGTCTCCGACCCTTACTTGTCTGCAGTTTTTAGAAGAATGTTGCTAGAAAACCAGACCTTAATCACCGCTGTAGTTACTGGAACATAATCTAAGGACTGATGCATGATAATTTCCTAGTAAATTTATTTTGACTGACCACAGAAACTTAAAAATATATGTTGTTAACTAATAAGATTGTATCTGATTAAGAAAGTTTTATTATTTTAGCCAATTGTATCTGATTAAGAAAATTTTATTATTTTAGCCTATAAACCACAAGTGATTAGTAAATAAGTATTAAATGAATGATACTTAAAATTATATAAAAGAAACAGTGTGACTTACCTATAATAAATGTTAAAATCTTCCAGAAAGATCCTGCTACCTGTTTTATTTCCAAAAGTTACAGCAAGTGTTGTGATATGAAATTCATACATGTGAAGAATTATTTAGATTATTATATAGAAAATTTATAGTTATTTAGAAATGGGAGATTTAAACTGTTCAGTAGTTTGCACTTTAAACTTCGTCCTGTTGAAACTCATTGATTTGTTTTCCTTTTCGTCTTTCAATCCAGCAGCTCCAAGTTTGACATTTTTATCACCCCAGTGGAAGGCCTGGTTTTCATTTGCAAAGCACACCTCACTTTTACAAGTGAAACATCCTGGACTAAGTAGAACATGCAAATCTGACAACCAGGCTCCTGTATTGTTCTGACTCCATATTTCCATAAACCTGGTTTTCTCTCAAAATACATTGTGTTGTGTAAGTAAAGGTTGTCTGCTGAACTTGCTTAAAATTTTTTGCATGGGAAGCACCACTGATGTTTGAAGTGTTGGCCTCACTTATCAACATGCTGATGACAGCTGCTCGTGGAAAAGCAGCAGCTCATGTATGCCTGGGGATGCTTTTCCACAGTCTTAGGTTGGCTATACACACTTATATCCTTGACTCTAGGGAAAAGGCAAAATGGAAACCCTTCACTGTAGCTTAGAGAAAGTGCTGGCCTCAGGAAGACCAGAAGTCTAACTTTAATTCTGATTCCAACTACTATTGCCTCTTTGACATTGAACACTTCACTTATTTCTCCATTTCAGTTCCCTTGACTGTGAAATATGGCGTTGGTCTGGGTGGACTCAGATCTCTTTCAAGTCTCACTTTCTATTACTCTCATTTTTCATCTCCTAACTGAAAAAAAACAATAATATATTGGATGCTATGTTATACTTTATTAACTTATGTTGAGCACCAAACTGTGGCTAGAGGTCATACTCCTGTTCATTTAGACTTGTAAGATTAATGCCTTTATCATTATTATTTTTAACTTATCAAAAATATCGTGTAGAGAAATAGACTTTAGAACGATGCTTCTCCTTCAGTATTCACCTAATGTCATGTGAGTACTTCAGCTAAGTATGGAGAGGTAGGAAATTTTTTAATATGTTCATCACGAAATAAGTTCTCAAATTAATTTTTGCATTTCTTCAATGGGTTGACTTTCAGTTGGTCCTTTCTAAGGAAATCAGTATCATTGCTTGTTGAAAGAGCTACCTCAGAGGACTGGCATTTGTGCTGGGGAATTCCCTTCCATGAGCCTCTGACCCCTTTTATCTTGAGTTGTTACATACCACTCCTTGCTATCTGTTAGTAGCTATGTTCGCAGACCTGGCTAGAAAAATTAAAAAGAAACAAAAATCTTCTTGTTTATTATTAAAGTTGTCATTCATCTGTAATTGTTCTTCTGGTATTTCAACCTGCCTTTAATGATCCTAAACTTCCCAGAGGAAAGTTTTGAATTAGATCTTTAAAGAAGGCAGAAAAATACATGTTTCTGTAAAACATATTGGAAAGAATCACTTAATACGATAGCGTCTTTGTAAATGAAGTTACCAAACTAGAAAATAGTGACTATATTTTATAAGTGGATTTTGCACAACAAATTTTGTTAACCAAAACATGTATTCACAGTTAAGTATGGTACTATTACCAGAGGGAAAACAGAAAAGCTGCTGTTTGTATCAGCATTTTTTTTTCTACTGGTTCCTTGAAAAGTTATAATTGTTTAACCAATATTTAGGTTACTTTTCTTTCTTTCGCCATTACGATACACTTTGTTTTACTGTGTGCCAAATATTGTTTGGTGATAGGTATACTGTGTCATTTAATCTTCAAAGGAACCTGGAGAACAGGAAAGTATAGCCTCTAATTTACAAACGAGGAGGAAACTGAAGCTATGGCAATGTGGCTAATAAATTACACAATGATTCAAGCTGGGCTTATTTATCTAATTCAAAGTTGTTAATTTTTCTCTTTAAAATGTAGCTTGGACTTATTAAAGAGAAACTTTGGTAAATTTATAGCAAGTTAAAATAGTTAATTTTTTTTTTTTTTTTTGAGACGGAGTCTCGCTGTGTGGCCCAGGCTGGAGTGAGCGGCGCCATCTTGGCTCCCTGCAAGCTCCGCCCCCCGGGTTCCCGCCATTCTCCTGCCTCAGCCTCCCGAGGAGCTGGGACCACAGGCGCCGCCACCGCGCCCGGCTCATTTTTTGTATTTTTAGTAGAGACGGGGTTTCACCGTGTTAGCCAGGATGGTCTCGATCTCCTGACCTTGTGATCCGCCTGCCTCGGCCTCCCAAAGTGCTGGGATTACAGGCGTGAGCCACCGCGCCCGGCCGTAAAATAGTTATGTTTAAACACTTAGTCTTAAAGTTTCAATACATCAACAACTTAACCGTTAAATACTTTTTCCAATTAAAAGGTCTGTTTATGTTAAACTCTCGATTGTATTATTGTGAATAATAACTTCTACAATGAGTCACTGAAAAAAACAATACTTTTTAAAATACTATGTATACATACTACAGTCCTATACTCGCAAGTTATCCCAACTTTTTCAAGTCCAAATAAAAAAGATTACACTTAAAACAAAATTAAGTAGCACATTGTATTTGTTTTAATCAACAAAGACAAATATTTGGTATTTCGAAAATAAACTGTTCTCAAACCTTTCCCTCCACACTCCCCAGAATAAATATAACACAATTTTCTTGGCTTTACAAAAAAAAAAAATTAAATTAAATTGCAGTTTTATAAATCCACAGGTATTGTAATTCCAAGTTAAATCCTGGAAAATTGTAGCCATCAATTGAAAACATGTTATGTTTTAAGACACTGAAAAAGGAAAGGGAAAGTATAAAATTTAGTTACATAGTTGTTTTTGTTATTTTCTTCCCTACATTGCTTTCAAAACTAGCTAATGGTCTTAATGTTTTTGAATGGCCATGCATAAAGTTTAGATATTTATGTAAAACGAGAGATTATTTTCTAATGGTTGACTATGTAGAGCAAATTCCTGAAATTAGAATTGTCAAAATTGTAACAACTGATATGCGCATTGTTAAGGTAAAATGTACAGATTAAAGATGGCCACATACTCTTTAACCTTCCTGCTGGCAGGTCCTAAGGCCCCTCCCCTTGAATCTGAGAGGTGCTGTGATGACTTCTAACAGCAGACTATGGTAGAAGAGATGACAGAAGTGGCAGAAGTGCCAGTTTAGGGTCCTAGGTCTTAAGAAAACCAAAGTATTTTGCACATAATAAGCATTTAATGAATGTTAATTATTAATTTTATTATTGATGTCACTCTCACTATAACATGAAAAAAAAGAAACAAACATCCAACTTGCCAGCTTTCTAATTCTTCTTAGGAAATCAGGGTTGGAGCCTACGGCATTCCACTGAAATTTAGGGCATTTGTTAGGCTATGAATAAATGCTTGGAGTGATTGAGTTTCTTCATTCAGTAGATGTATAGTTTTTATCAAATTTTGAAAAATTATAGCCAGTTTTCTTTGCATATGCTTTCTTCCCCACCCTAAACACACCTCTTTTTTTGAGAAGCTTTAATGACCCGTGTATCAAGGTGTATCAGTCCGTTTGAAGTTGTGCCACCGCTCACTGATACAATTAGTCGTTTAATACTCTTTCCTTCTGTGTTGCATTTTGAATAAATTTTAATTGCCATGTCCTCAAGGTCCCTAATCATTTTTCAGCAATTTCTTGTTGGCCATTATTGCCATCTCACACATTAGACGTTTTTCCTCTAGAAGTTCAATTTGATCTTCTTGTTTATATCTGTCATGTCTATATTTAGCATCTTCTACCTTTCCTCTGGCTTTTGAACATATTGAATATAGTTATTATAACTGCTTTAATATCTTCATATCCTAAATCTATTATCTGTATTATTTCTGGGTTGCTTTTGATTGGTCGATTTTTTGGAACTCATTATGGACTGTATTTTTCTGCTTTTGTTGCATGCCTTGTAATAGATTATTGAATGCCAGATTTTACCTTTTTTAGCTGCAGGATATGTTTGTATTCCTGTAAGTATTCTTGAGCTGTGTTCTGAGAAACGGTTCCTTAGAAATAACTTGATACTTTTTGGTCCTGCTTTTAAACTTTGTTCGTCAGAACTAGAACACTGTTTAATGTACGGCAACTTTTTGCCTGAGTAAAACAAACTTCTTCTGAATAGTCTTCAGAAGATGCCTTGAATGATGAGGTTTTACACACTGACTGGCCACATCAATAGCTATTCCCAGTCTTGTCTGATCTCCAAAGAGTATTTTTCCATTAATCCATTTAGGTGGTTCTTTGTCCAGTGGTGGGGATTTTCTCACACACATATACTGATTACCACTCAGTTGATTACTTGAAAAAGACCCTCTGCAGAGCTCCCTGATTCTTTCTCTTTTTTGTCTTTGTTTGTTGTTGTTTTGTTTTGTTTTGTTTGAGATGGAGTCTTGCTCTGTCACCCAGGCTGGAGTGCAGTGATGCCACCTTGGCTCACTACAACCTCTGCCTCCCGGATTCAAGCGATTCTTTAGCCTCCGGAGTAGCTGGGATTACAGGAGCCCGCGACTGCGTCCGGCTAATTTTTGTATTTTTAGTAGGAATGAGGTTTCCCCATGTTGGCCAGGCTGGTCTCGAACTCCTAACCTCAGGTGATCTGCCCGCCTCGACCTCCGAAAATGTTGGGATTACAGGCGTGAGCCACCGCACCCAGCCTGGAATACATTCCTGAGAACGTTTTTCACTAACCTCCCCAAACTCCCAGTTCAATTTCCTCAATTTATGAAGATGATGCATTGCACCAGGATTACACTCGCTGTTTTGTAAGCTGCAGATTCTCTCCAGGCTGTAAACTGGGGACAAACATAGGACTAATTTGGTTTTATTTTTTTCCCATCTCCCAGGAACTTTTGTCTTTCTTTCCCTGATGTCCAATGTCTTGAAAATCATTGTGTATATTTAGTCTACTGTTTTAATTGTTGCGGGTGGGGGAGAATATCTAGTCACTGTTACTCCACCTTGGCCTGAGACGGAATTTGAAAATGTATTCTTATCACTCAAAATCACATATGATAAATATTTCCATATCTTTTGCATGTACATTCATGTACTTAACTCCTTTTCCACAAATTAGGGGAAAATGAGGTTTACATGAGAATAATAACCCCAGAAATAGTATCTATGAAAAATAAATATAATGTATTTAACCCGTCTATTTAGTACATTAATTCTTTCTATAAGAACACATTCAAACTAAGTAAGATACCGCTAGAGACCAGAATATTGTTTTTTCTGAAAGAATCCCATTCTTGTTTAGAACAGTCTTGTTGGAACAAAAGTTTTCCTTTACATTGCAGCAAAATCTGTCCTTTATTGTTCCTTGATTTACCATCAAGTGAAATTTAGAATAAAATATAAATGTTTCAGTACATGTCATCATTTCAAATATTTAAGAGAGATTTTTTTCCTCCAAAGAATTTTTTCTTAGTTAGCAATTTCGAATTCCTGCAATCAATGACATATGACTAGTTTTTTTGTTCTATCACCATTCTCATCTAAACATATTACTGTTACTTCAAGTTCTGATACTATTTTGTTGTTATTGCTGCTGTTGTTCTATTGACATGTTTAACTTCCCAAGATTAAAAATTACTGTGTTTGTTTTATATTCAATATTGGCTTTTATTTTCCCACGTTTTTCCATTTCTGTGCTCACCATTACTTACTGCATCTCAGAATCTGAATAGGATACTTTTCCTTTGTTTTTGAAGTATTTTCTTTAGAATTTCTTTTAGTGAGAGTCTAAGGATGGTTAACTCTCTCAGTTTTAGGTTATCTGAAAACCCCTTTATTCATCCCACATCCTGGAATGATAATTTAGGCAAATAGAAAATTTTAAGTAGACTTCTAGCTTTATTATTCATGTTGAAAAGTAAAGAAAATAAAATTTTCACTCTTGGCAGAAAAGCTATCTTTTCTCTCTTGCAATTATGATGCTCTGCAGTTTGACTTTGATGTCTTTAGGTATGAATTTATTTTTAGTTTTCTTGTTTGAGATTCATTTTGTTTCCTGAATCCAAAGAGTCATTACTTTTATCAATTAAATTTTTCTAACACTATCTTCCTTCTTCTTCACTATTTTTCCTAGTATTATAATAAAATATATGCTGAACCATTTTCCCTTATTTTATTTTAACCATTCATATTTTAATATAGTTCATTGTCTTTCTGTGCTACATGGTCAGTAATTCTTTTAAATCTTCTAAATTATGACTTTTCTTTTTAGTTGTAGTGTAGTTAATCTGATGTTCCACCCCTCCATTGAGGCTATAATTATAAATTTTGTTTTGTTTCGTTTTGTTTTGAGATGATGTCTCATCCTGTCACCCAGGCTGGATTGCAGTGGCACCATCTTGGCTCACTGCAACTTCTGCCTCCCAGGTTCAAGCGATTCTCCTGCGTCAGCCTCCCACGTAGTTGGGACTACAGGTGCCTACCACCACACCCGGCTAATATATATATAGTATTTTTAGTAGAGATGGGATTTCACCATGTTGGCCAAGCTGGTCTTGAACTCCTGACTTCAGGTGATCCACCTGGCTCAGCCTCCCAAAGTTCTGGGATTACGGGTGTGAGCCACTGTCCCCGGCCATAATTTAAAGTTTCATGTCTATATCTTTTCTATGTTTTGAGGCCATATTTCCCTACTTAATTTTTTCTTCTTGTATTCCCCTAAATATTATAAATGTGCTTAGTTTATAGTAAAAGTCACATAATTCCAATATCTAAAGTCTTGAAGGGCTAATTCTGCTTTATGTTGTACGTAGCTCTCACACTGCCTTTTGTTTCTCTCATATGTTTCTCAATTTTGTTTTAAATTTGTCAGAATCCTGCAAGGCCTAGGAATGAGTTTTTCCAGAACATTCATTTTCTTCCGGCTCCACCCAGTCCCCAACCCATGCTAACAATGTCAACAACTTTAGATTTATTTATAGAGTAAAAACGGCAGGATATGCAGCTGTCTGACTACATCCTCCCTGCTTATAACCAACTCTGGAGTGTGCTTACTTTGCATTGCCACTTTTTGCTTGTTTGTTTTGAGACAGGTTCTCACTCTGTTGCCCAGGCTGGAGTGCAGTTGTGCAGTCACAGCTCACTGCTGCCTGGATCTCACAGGCTCAAGTGATCCTCCTACCTCAGTCTCCCGAGCACCTGGGACTACAGGTGCACACCACCACACCAGGCTTAATTTCTGTATTTTTTGTAGAGAATGGTTTTGCCATGTTTCCCAGGCTGGTCTGGAACTCCTGGGGTCAAGCAATTCTCTCTCCTTGGCCTCCTAAAGTGCTGGAATTATAGGCATGAGCCCCTGCACCTGGCCGTCATTGTCATTTTCTTAGAATATGTCTTTACTTTGAATATAGATGCATTTAGTCACTTCTTTCATAATATGACTTTCACCAAGGTAATGAAGGTCTAGAGAATTTATTGGCTTTGTAAGTATTCAGAAATTTCAAGCCACCGTTAACACTGTGCTTGGCCTCCATTCTCTATTGTGATCTGCAGCCTGTTTGTCTCCCCATTTTAAGAACTAGTGTTTACTCCTAAAACTTGTGTTCTCTTTCCAACACATTTGTCCTCTCTTTTCTATGAGTGAGCAAACACTCTGGTTATAACATCTTCTGTCTAACGGATCCCTGTTTCTTTTAAAAAACTGTGCAAACCTCAGTCATCCCATTCCAATATTTCGCTTCATTCAACACTATCTTGATGTATTTGAAATTATATTTACTTTCCTATATTATATACACCACCCTGTGGTAAAGGTCAGTGTAACAAAAGTGAACTCAAAGTTATGGTGGTATATGTGTGTGTTTGTTTATAGATTTATGTATAGTTGAAAGAGAAAAAAAGAAATATATTTTTAACTTCTTTCTCAACTTTTTAAAGTGTTTTTTTATTTTTCATATTCTCATGCTTGCTTTCCCCCTTTGAAGAGCAAGCATGTATAATACATGTGTTGTATTCTTTTTTCTTCCTTAATCAATGTTTTTCTTGATAAAGACAGGTATCCTCTTAAAAAACATGTTCTACCTCTCCATGAGATTTGAGCTACTCCTAGACTGATACATACCATGTTCCAAAAATTCTCCCCGCTCTTACCGTTCACAAAGCCAACTGCTATATTTTCAGAGCTTTTTCTTGTTTCTAAAGTCCCAACAGTACATATACAGCCATTGATACTATGAAACTCCCGAGGTCTCCAATTATCTTACCAAGTTTTCAGGAAGAGCCCTTCCCCAGCTTTGTGTTGCAAGATGTAAAATGTATTTTTTATCACACACAGTCCGTGACTACATACCTTTAGTCAATTTTATCCTGTGGTTTATTTTGCAAGCAATGGGTCCTTTTGAATCAGCGTAAGTCAGTAGCATGTGAGACTGATGACTTTCAGCCTCCCATCCCATAATAGATATATTCTCTGGAAACACAGCCTGTGTTCTGACCATGTCTGCTGGTATTTTTTAAATCATCTGGTATATTAGATGGTTGCCAATGAACAAAAATAATTTCTGAATTAGGGTGTGGCAAAGCAACTCCTGTATTGTAAGCTATTTTTATATATACCATGTGCAATAAACTTTTGCACAGTCATGCAATTATCATATATTGCACATATTTTCATCTAGTTAGTATATCTGTGTGTATATATATATTTATGTATGAAATATTCAGCAGTTATATTTTTAATACTAAATAATGATACAATTTGTACACTATATTTGTTTTTCTCCCTCCAGCATGTTCAGCAGGGAGAATTTTAATTAAACTGAATTTTCAGATTCTATTTTAATTGTACAGATGTCAATTTTTGTATTTAATGACTAAAATTTACACACATTACATAAACCTATGCCAAGTGGTAGTTTGTAATTCTGGCATTTTCATGTAGTCAAACATCAGAGAATTTTGACAGTATTCATCACAAAGCCTTTAGAAAACTTTTCCATCCTGTACCATTCTGACAAAAATCGTGACAATGTACTAATGCTGATATTTTACCAATTTCTAGATAGAAAATTAAATGCTAATGTTGTCCAGTCTTTTGAAAGTTGATTTTGATTTAGAATCTCTTCATCTTTGACAAAAAGTCATCTTACTAGTTTGTGAGGTTGACTTTGCTAACCTCAGCTGTCTGCTGCTAGTGAACACCACCCATCTTGAAGGTCGCCCACACAAAGAAAACTTCTGGTAAGTGTGCATTTTAGTTTAAAATAAAAAAGATATGGTACGTGAAATTAAGAAAGTCTTATGTAATCTATTTGATTATAATAGGTGACACATGCATATGATGAGCTTAGTCTGTGTAGTGATATCAGGAAAAGGGCAGAGTATGCCAGTACTATCAAAGTACACTTAGGAGGCTTTAGGGAGGAACAGCACTTGAGGGCATTGAACCCAAACTTAATTTTATCCTGAATGATCAGACCTACAAATCTGCGAATCTATTCTATACACTCGAGGACCCCAGCGTGTTGCTGATACTCATGTAATTCAGCATACTTCCAATCCAAGCTAGAATGCCCTGATAGAATGTTGACTTTTACTTTGGAGATCATCTTTGGCAGCAGGATGATCCTTTCAGTCTATATTGCTGGTTAAGCAAGTACAAGATATACCAAGCATCACTTTGTATTATGTTTGGCAGCGAATACCATTAGCTGTGAAGAAAGACAGTCCTTAGAAGCAAGCATGT
Source organism: Chlorocebus sabaeus (assembly GCF_047675955.1). Lineage (NCBI taxonomy): Eukaryota > Metazoa > Chordata > Mammalia > Primates > Cercopithecidae > Chlorocebus > Chlorocebus sabaeus. The sequence goes on from NC_132925.1 coordinate 1,259,531, forward strand.
GCACACACACGCCCTTCTCTCACAACTTAATCTAAAGGTTCGCTTTAAAGACCACATGTTCCTTTTTAAATGTGTGTGTGTGTGTGTGTGTCTGTGTGTGCCCGCACAGGTGCATGTGGTACCGTTTTACATTTAAAGACTGGCAGCCTCTGTTCCACCAGAGTAAGTCTCTACTCAAATGTTATTTTGCTAGAGGGAATTTTAAAATCCCGTATAGCTGTAGCCTTAACCTTGACTGTCTTTCATTCTCAAATATCTATGCAGTTACATGTGCTGAGTGACTTACAACGAAATGAGAGAAAATTCAGTGACTTGACATTTACAAGTCCCAGATGATTCGTTTATTTATTCACCAGAGTAAATATTTAGGAAGCAGAATTAAATTGGAAAATGTTTATCAAGTTTCAAACCACCTTTCTTTCAATATATAAAACATAAACCCAGAGGCCTAAGCATAGGGAAGTGTACCTACAAATGTACCCTACAGAAAAGGGCACATTTCGATGTCCCAATAGGTTTTCTTTACCCACTAGTTTGTTTTTAAAATTTCTGCCAATATTTTAGGATAGAGTTATTGAAATTACACCTAATAAACCATAACTTACATGTAACTACACTTTATTAATCATTTTCTGTAATCTTACAAGGCAAGCAGTTCTCTGAATGTATTTTCTCACTCTATTTCAGTCCAAGGATCTAGTCTAGCGGCCTCACCTGAATGGCATATATTTCTCTCGTTGCTTCTAACACTATGTCTGTCTATGTTTGCACACTTGGGAACCGATTAATTCAAAAACTCTCTGACCGTAACCTGAAGAGAAACTTTAAAATGATGTCTCAGCATAGAAGCATGATGAAAATAAACACAGGCATGTTATTCTTGCTTATAACAACATTATATGAATAAGCTAACTAAAGAATGCCATCTAAAAAAATAGTTTCCCATGGTTTTCAGAATGATTGTATTGTCATGAAAAAAGAACAAAAGTATGCAAGTGACCTTTAAAATCCAAGAAGGTAGTGCTATCACATCATCATGATGAATAAAATCATTACAAACTTAGCCTTGGCAACAAAATCAGAAAGTAAATAATCAAAATTTCCATGTACACATAAAAATTATATATAGAACATCCTTTTAATCATTTTAAGCGTACAACACAATAGAATGAATTCCATTCACAGTGTTGCTCAAGCACCACCAATGTATCCAAATGTCTCCTTCACCTCACGTTTCGTAATGGGCAGAAATTTCACCCATTAGGTAGTGACTCCCTTCCTCCACCAGCTGAACCCTCTGCTAACCTCTAATCTACCTTCTGTCTTTAGGAATTTGACTATGCTAGATATTTCATATAAGTGGAATCATACAATAGTTGCCATTTTGTGTCTGGATTGTTTCACTTAGAATAATGTTTTCAAGATTTATCCATATCATAGCATGCATCAGAACTTCATTTCTTTTCTTGGCAGAATAATATTCTATTCTAGGCAAATACCCCATGTGGTTTATCCACTCCTGGCTTGAGTTGTTTCTGCCTGTTGGCTACTGTGAATAATGCTGCAAGAAATGTGTGTACAAATACCTGCTTGAGTCCCTCTTTTCAGTTCTTTTGGGTGTTTATCTAGGAGTGGAATGACTGGGTCATCTAATAATTTTATGTTGACCTTTTGGAAGGGAACCACTAAATTGTTCTCCACAGGAACTAAACCATTTTACATTCTCACATGGGTTCCAGTGTTTCCACATCCTGGCCAAAAGCTGTCATTTTCTGTGTTCTTTATTATAGCCATCATAATAGCTGTGAAGTGTTACGCACTGTGGTTTTGATTTGCCTTTCCCTGATCATTAATGATATTAAACATTTTTTTATATTCTTTCTGGCCAACATTCAGGAATATTCGATGCACTAAAATATGACAATTATTTTCTGATGCCCTTATTTAATTGCAGTAAGAAATTTTTTAATGTCAGCCTGAAATATTAGAATACAAACAGATTTAGAAAATACACTAACTTCGCAAAAATTAGCCAGGCATGGTTGTAGGTGCCTATAATCCCAGCTCAGGAGGCTGAAGCAGGAGAATCCCTTGAACCTGGGAGACAGAGGCAGGGTTGCAGTGAGACTCCGTCTCAAAAAAACAAAAAAAAAAAGGAAAGAAAGAAAAGAAAGAAACTAACTTCCATCTTAAATACATTTTAAAATGTTTCTTACTCCGTGGAATGTGGCCTTAACCCACAAATGATATACATTTCCACCAAGAATTTTGGATACATCCTTGAACAACAACAAAAAAACTCCCTTCTCAACACTGTCTCCACTTTATGCCCTCCAGACTTAAATGTTCAGTAACAGTGATAATCATGAAAATCACAGAAATTTTATTTGTGAACTGCTTCTTCCCTCCAGATATTAATACACTCCTTGAGATCAAAAGTAATTGTAGACATTAAATATGCATTAGATATTTATTTTACTACTGAGATTTAAATTGCCTTTACATTAAAATATGTTAATAAGTTAATCTGTTGCATCAGTGTTGCACAAATATTGGTATTTTCCCTGAGGAACCTTACAAATCCGTGGGATTACAGTGAGAAGGAAGGACGTGGCAGAGAGAGAGAGATGAAGACAGATGTGCACCTGCTATGCTCTAGGCCACTGTTTCCCAAACTTGCCTCATAAATATTGTGTAGAACATTTGTTAAAAATACAAATCCCAGGGCCCAGCCTCAGAACCACTGAATCAAAATCGCAGAGGAACACCAACACGTTGGCATTTTTAGAAAGCACAGCAGAAGATTCTCATGATTTGTTTGGGAGACTGAGGAAGGTTATGAGGTGCTTGTCTAAACTAAGCTAATAACTAACATGTATATAATTCCTATGTCACTGATTTGAAAACCAAGGCTGTGAAAGATTATTGTGCTGTGAAAGATAGATTCTTAGCCTTTGTTTCAAATCTTATGTTTAGGCACGTCTATGTTTAATACCTAAGTTCAAATACACCATTTCCTTGTAAAATGTAGATATTACTGTGAAGTATTAAAATATTTGTCTGTTGCTGTGTTCTTTCGTTTGTTTCTAGTACTAAAATAATAATTTATTTCCACTAGATAAATGGCTGAATCGTTTATCCGTACTGTGGTTTTGATTTATTATATCTCATTTGCTTCCAAGAGTCTCTTGTTTAACGAAGAAAAGTCAATTTAATTCTGTTACATATTCTTTTTCTGTGACTGTCACTCCCTGTTTTGCCGCAGTTCTATGAACATTAAGTTTCCAATTTTAAAGGTAATTAAACGGTAGAGCACACATTTTACTAGGACTTGGAATATTTCCTTAGTATTCAGATTGACACTATCTTATAGTTTTCTCAATGACTTCACAAACACTCAATAGTATTAATAGCTAATGTATGCAGATATCTACTGTCTGTGATAGAATCAATTATTTTGGTTACAAAAGTAATACAATTAGGCCGGGTGCGGTGGCTCAAGCCTGTAATCCCAGCACTTTGGGAGGCCGAGGAGGTCAGATCATGAGGTCGGGAGTTCGAGACCATCCTGACCAACATGGTGAAACCCCGTCTCTACTAAAAATACAAAAATTAGCTGGGCGTAGTGGCATGTGCCTGTAATCCCAGCTATTCAGGAGGCTGAGGCAGGAGAATTGCTTGAACCCGGGAGGCGGAGGTTGCAGTGAGCTGAGACTGCACCACTGCACTCCAGCCTGGGTGACAGAGCAAGACTCCATCTCAAAAAAAAAAAAAAAAAAAGTGATAAAATTTAACTTTAGATGAATTTGAAATGAGCCCAAGGGTGCTGTGTTCGTGACCACAGACAAGATGGACGTGGGGACTCTCTTCGTGGAAGTTCTCTGAGGGGTACTGAAACCCAAATGAAAGAGTTGCTTCCTCTTTTAATTTCTCCTCCCTTTCTACTTTCTGTCTTCCTTCCTGTGAACCTTCCTTCACATGTCTAAGTATGGGTGAAATGTGGCTCTTTCAAATATGAAAAGACAAAAGAATAACTATTACTTTCTCTACTTCTAAAGTGAAATAAATATTCCAGACTCAGAGCTGCCTTGTCTCAGTGCTGCGACCATTGCAAGCTCAGGTCTGGAGAGTCACTTCACTTATTTGCCTTCTCAGCATTCTTAGCCTTCTCATCTGCTCAGAGGTGACCCGAGAATTACAGTCTGTTTTCTAAGCATTTACCTCCCCGTATTTAAACAATTCTAAATTTCCAGAGGGGAAAAAAAGAAATCAAAACAAAACAGCCCCTGTTCAGAAGGCAGTGTGTGATTTTTATCTGTCTGCTCTTCCTCCCTCAGCTCATGCTTAGGCATCAAATTGCACCGAAGGTACACATTTAAAATCCCCATTGTGATGAGGTGGCTTTGCTGCAGTAACTCGCTCTGCAGTGCTTTTGTACCAGTCTCCTGTCACTAGCTTGTGCACTTACTTTGCTTGTGAAGTCCCAACAGTCTCAGAGTTTTAAGATGCGCATATTTTACTACAACTTTCTGAAGTTGCATTTTATCACAACCTTTCCAGGAGGCAATTGCCACTCTCTGGCTTATGCACTGAGAATGCTTTTTAAAGCTATGTATTCCATTTAGATCCAGTTAGCATTCTAACACAGTGGTCAGGTTGTGCCCACATGGTTACTTGATGAAGTTTAAATATAAAGCCAATGCAAGAGGCAAACAAAACAAAACAAAACAAACAAAACAAAACATCCTTTTTGTCCATCATGTATTCACATGTGTTTTCCAGAAATAGCTGTGGATAAGATGCTTCCATTTTTGCTACCTTCTCAATTATTGACATAATTGACATGCTCCCTTTCTTTAATACAAATTTCTCCCCACCACTTCTCCTAAGTCAGATTTTACAGTTATCTCCATAGCAGCATTCACAGCTAATAGGAAGATACATCTTCTGAATAGCGGGCAATACAACGTTAACTGTTAGAACACAACATTTTTCATGTTGGAAACATCTGGAATTCACAGCCAGCCAAGATGTATAAAAATATCTGTGGCTCCTTAATGGTCACCCAAGGCTGAGTTTGCTTGCTTTATTAGAATTCATTTACAAACAACTCTTAGGAACCAGCTATGTAGCATAATAAAACTAAGCGTTATTTCAGCATCAAAAAAAAAACAGAGTTTAATTTACAAGTGAAGTTGCTTATAACGGTTCAAATCGCCCTTTGTGGAAAAGAGTTTATGGTAGATTTGGGCCATATTACCGACCTATTACTAGTGCACTAATACCTCTATTTACTGGCTGATTATATCCTCTGGCAAAATTCGGAACTGTCTACTACTTTGGCGCAAACTAATCAGTTTTCAAAATTAGTTATTGATCTCAGACCCAGTGTAGAGGACCAATTTAGTGGCTGGTTCATTGAGTACTGAAGTGGCACCATTTGTGAGAGTAGCAGAGGAATCAGAGCAAATACAGTGCTCGAAGACACTCCTCAAAGGTGGTTTTCTATTGCAGGGAATTTACAAATACACGTTTTCAAGGATGCTAAGTCTCCCTCATTACAGATTAATGACACGAGTGCATCCCAGCCGGTCACATGAACTTACACTTTTTTTGTATATATATTTGTTACTCATATCCTAGATTTAAATAAGCAGTAAGTTGGAAATCATAAAGAACCTTAAGGAAAATATGTCCCTCTGTTTCTTCAAACTCAATTCTTCATTTGAGTTTATTTGAAGTTGACTAAAGGGAGTTGTTAGCTTGTAAGAATAAAGTCATTATTCACTCTTACGCAGATGACAAAATATGACAGAAAAAGTAAACCAGAAATTGAATTCAAAATACTCTGGTGCCTAAATTTCACTTCACATTTCTCATAATTTATCCATCTTTTTTAAAATCTTACTGATTTTTATACATTTTTCTTGAAAATAATGTCTTAATGGCTTGTGTTCTATGTGTGGTTTCAAAAACTGTCAGGAAGAATTGAGATTTGACATATTTTCTGAGTATCTCAGAAAAACAAAATTAAACATAAAAATTAGTCAAAAATTGTTTTTGACTTTTCTCGTCAATTTGACACTCTTAGGGGAAAAGAAACCTTAGAGATTAAGATGCAAAATCTTCACACAAAGCCCCAAATAAGATTTGCATAGATTTAGCTGTAGTTATTTTTAAACATAAACCCCACATAGGCACGATAAGAATTGACAACCACATAGTGACCAGAGCTCAATATTCAGAAGAAAGTTAGAAGTGCTATAATTAAAATATCTTTTTATATTTCTTATTGCTGTGGTTTGTTGATTATTTTCTAATGACCTTGTCTTTCAACAGTGCACTGGTTATTTTTTTTCCTTCTCTCAGGCCCTTTAAAAATGTATGTGCATATATCTGTATCTGTATATATAGCATGTAAATTAACCTTCAATAATTACTTTAATTTAAAATGTAATTAAAATGTCCACATTATGTTTCATTTCTAAAGTCTCTAGTTCCAAAACGCAAGATTATTGTAAGTGAGAAAAGAAAAAAAAGACATTTTTATATATACTTGGAGGTGAAACCTCATACCAAACTGAAGTCAACCTTATTTAACGTTCTTGTGAATTTAGAATGTGTGAAAAGTCCTCTAAGGTGTAAAAGTGACACACACTCCATTGGTTTATGCATAGTCACACAGTTCCATAACGTAAGAAATTTACTTATTTTCTTTATAGTTCTGTTTAATGCCCCCAAATAAACCACTGTAACATTATTTGCTCTGTAAAAATATGAAATAATAGCATAATTGTGGGAGCAAGGAAAGGTAACAAAGAATATGATATTAAATATAGACTTATTCAGACCTCCATATTACTAAAATCAAAACTCCTCCTACAGGATAAAATGTAAATCACTTAACAGACAAATAGTGGCTTCTCTGAGATAGCAATTTGTGTATCCAATGGTATTTTGCATGTCAACTCTTTTATATAAGCACAGTTAATAAATGTCGGAACATTCAGTACAATTTCAATTTGGGCCAAAGTTGGGGCCCATTTTCCATCATATAATTTGATAATTTTTGAAGGGACGTAGTTTTTTAACCATGCAAACCATCAGAATCTGCCATAGGCTTGTTGAAAGACAGACCCTGCTCAATCAGAATGTCCATGGATAGTTGAGACCATTTATATTTGCTATGCTAATGTGCCACAGAGGAAAAAAACACTCGTTTAGATTTCTTAGCACCTCAAAGGAAAATGCAAAAAAATAATAATAATTCCAATATGTAATAGGTAAAATGTTACGCACATCATAATTTTTCATTGTTTTCAGAGAGGGTTCACAGAACTTTTTGTCACACCTACTACTTTTCATGGATCTAAGATATCACTATCTAAGCCTGTCAACCATAAACTTACAAATTAACAAAGCATGATCATGTGTTTCTCCCCACATTAATCTAGAAGATCAATATTATAATTGTTCCCAGTTTGTTTCAGAGTGGTTGAGTGGAAGTGAACACACAGTGGAAAGAACATGAGCTATAGATCACACAGACCTGAGTTTGAACCCAGTTTCACCACATTCTAGTTACATGGCTTGGGTTATTACAGTTTCAGAGCCTCAGGTTTCTCAAGTAAAAAAAAAACAAAACAAATGATTCCCTCCTGCTAAGCTTAAGATGTATGTAACTCAAGCTTCTACAGTCCTCAAAAGGCAATCAGTACAAATATAAAATTAATTTTATGTAACCTACAGGTCCTTTTTAAAATTGGTATTAATGAAATTCAGTTCATTCTATATTTTTCTGAGTTGTATAGATGTGACATTTCAGCAATTAATTCTTTGTCAACATAACTCGATGTAAAATGTGAAATGCACCTGGTGAGATGGCTCACACCTGTGATCCCAACTCTTAGGAGGCCAAGGCAAGCAGACCACTTGAGGCCAGGATTTCAAGGCTAGAGTCCTCAATATAGCAATACCTTAACTCTACAAAAAATTTTAAAAGATTGCCAGGCACGATGGTTCACACCTGTAATCTCAGCACTTTGGGAGTCGAAGGTGGGTGAATTACCTGAGGTCAGGAGTTCAAGACCAGACTAGCCAACATGCCAAAACCCAGTCTCTACTAGATATACAAAAATTAGCTAGGTGTGGTGGCAGGTACCTGTAATCCAAGCTACTTGGGAGACTGAGGCAGGAGAACCCAGGAGGTGGAGGTTGCAGTGAGCTGAGAGCATACCATTGCACTCCAGCCTGGGCAACAAAGTGAGATTCCAAAAAAACAAAACAAAACAACAACAACAACAACAAAAATGCCAGGCACGGTGGCCCACGCCTGTAATCCCAGTACTTTGGAAGGCCGAGGAGGGCAGATCACCTGAGGTTGGGATTTCAAGACCAGCCTGAGCAATATGGAGAAAGCCCGTTTCTACTACAAATACAAAATTAGCTGAGCGTGGTGGCACATGCCTGTAATCCCAGTTACTCGCAAGGCTGAGGCAGGAGAATCACTTGAACCTGGGAGGAGGAGGTTGCACTGAGCCGAGATTGTGCCATTGCACTCCAACCTGGGCAACAAAAGTGAAACTCAGTCTCAAAAAAAAGCTAGCTAGGAATGGTGACATGCACCTGTGGTGCCAACTATTCAGGAGACTGAGGCAGGAGGATCACTCGAGGCCAAGAGTTCAAGATTGCAGTGACTATGATCATGCCACTGCATCCCAGCCTGGGTGACAGAGCAAGACCTTGTCTTAAAAATCAATCAATCAATAATTTTTTAAAGTAAAATGCGTTCTCTAGTCCTATTGCTGTCCACAGTCTCTGACTTCTGCTTGGTTCAATCCATTCTACTTTGTTTAGTCTCCTCAACAAGTGTGTCATTAATGTTAAAAATGAGGTTTTAAAATGATTTACTTTTAATTCTAGTAGGAATTATTGTTACACACCTAGTTCCTAGTGTCGTGTCTAACAGAGTAACTCTAAACAAAGAAAGGGAAAAAAGGAGGGAAAAATTGGTTTAAAACATTAAACTCTGGAAATTGGGGTTAAAACACAATGTTCTGGTCCCTTTAATACAGATTATTTCTGTGTATTATCTAAAATGTATATTCTCAGCTAAGTGATCGTCAATTATGTAATTATATGACCATGGTAATTAGGATCAGTTCTCTTCGTTTATATATTTTGTCTTCAAAATATTTCGCTTTAATCACTTTCAAATTTCGAACTAGCCATTTTCAAGAGTTCTGACAGAAAATAAATACAGAAGTAATTTTAAATGAAAATCCTAGAAAGCACGCAGAACTGCAATTATGCACTTTAAAATGATACTTACACCATGTGGGGAACTGGGCACTAATAAAGTTCCATGATTTTACAGAGTGATTCTAAAGAAAGAAGTAAAGTTTTATGCAACACATGCTTCTTCTCTAGAACTGTTTCCATTCAGATATTTCACAGAAAATTTGGTAAATTCTGTCATTTGACTTTTTATCTCTGTTCCCATATTAGCACTGTGTAAACTTTTATAGACAGTAAAGCAGTGATTTTATAACAAAAGACAGTGATAAAATTGTCCAAGTAACTTTTCTTCTACCCATATTTGTTTACCTTTGTTTATCCAAGTAGCCCATGTAAAGGAAGCCTGTAAATCAAAAAGACCTAAAATATTAGAGTGTTACAAAATTTACAAAGATATATGTAGATTTTAAACTAAAGTTGAATGGTAAAGTTTTGAGCTGAAAGTCTATGAGGAACTGCAAAAAAAGAAAAGAAAAGAAAGCCAAAAGGGGTTTAGTATCTGTCCCAGTTATTTTTTTCTGTTCCTGTCTCCAGGACCAAATGAACTCAAGGCTAATTACAGAGACAAAAGACTGGTCACTTCTCTCAGAGTGAAAAGAAAAGAACAGAAAATGTGATTTAAAGCTCAACTTTAAGCATGAATAACAGATTAGAGAAGGTGCTGTAGAGGAACTCATTAAACAGTGAAGTATGGCATTTTGGAAGGTTCTGAATATTCTTTGAAAATTTTGAGAATCTAAGTTTTTTTCTCATATGTGTGATTATTAAGGGGAAAAATGTGGATAGTACTGGGGTTGGAATCACATTGGTTTTAATTCATATTAAGGTTTAAAGGATGAGTCTAATTATTTGATCACCTTTTGGATATCATTCAGCTCTTCATATATTCCTTTTGTTTTTGTTTTGTTTTGTTTTTTGAGAAGGAGTTTTACTCTTGTTGCCCAAGCTACAGTGATCTGCGGCGTGATCTCAGCACACGCAGCCTCCGCCTCCCGGGTTCCAGTGATTCTCCTGCCTCAGCCTCCAGAGTAGCTGGGATTACAGGCGCCGCCACCACACCTGGCTAATTTTTTGTATTTTTCAGTAGAGACGGGGCTTCACCATGTTGGCCAGGCTGACCTCAGGTGATCCTGACCTCAGGTGATCCGCCCTCCTCAGCCTCCAATATGCTCCTAGTATATCATTTGCATTGCCTACGTTGTTAGCGAAGTAAAATAATAAAGTCTGATTCAACAACTGATATAGGTCATTCTGTCTCTTCGATTTGTTATTCCTGACTTTACATTCCTAGTATTTATTCTACACTATAATAGCACAGGTTCTAGTATTCCCAAAGGTTTTTGTGCTCTAGGCAGAGCTACACTGGTTACCACCTAAAGTCATGAGCAGCGAGTGGTCCAGACTTACTACTTTTAGTAATTTGTAGTCTGTACAATTAACTAGAAATCAACTAGTTATTAGCTTGCCTCTTCCATGACTGAAAAACATTTTCATGAACAATTTCGTAATTAACTAGCATAAGGATGCCACATCTAAACACTTTTGTTTATTCAACTGGATTTTAAACTCCTTTTTTTTGGTATCTTCAAAAGTGCTTCTCTTGCTGAACACAACTCAAGTGTTACAAGTAGATGTAAGAGTAGGTGGACATCTATCTTCCATGTGTCAGCAAAGGCTTGAGCTGACAATGTCCTTAGATAAGAATGGTAGAAGAGAAAGGCAAAGGTGAATCTGCTGCTAATTAGGCTAAAGCCACTCATCTTCTGCACGATAGCTGGAGGTCTCCCTCAGACTCACTGCCAGGCAAACCCAGATATCACAGCTTGGATATCAATGCCGTGGACAGAGAGGAGCTGTGCTTTGGCAAGCTGACCTCTGGAACTGAAATAGGAATGTGGATGTGTAAAGCTACACTCAGGAAGTTGGTAGTCTCTGCCTTTCTGACTCTTCCTGCCTTAGCATGTTAGTCGGTTCCATAAATATCTGCAAATGATTCAGCTCTTATTCCCCAGTTGATGCATACATAGCTGCCCCTGACTAAACAGCAGAACCAGTTCCCTACTGAAGGGAAATTGCACGTACCTATACGTGTGCCAGACCAAAGACTGGAGCATCGGAATGGGTATATGCTTCAGAATTCAAATCTTTGTTTCTACACTTAATACATATGCAATGTTAGGCAAGTAAATTAACTTCTCTGTATTCTCATTCTCATATAACTATAAAAGGTAAAAAAAAAAAATCTTCAGTAAATTGTTATAAGGATTAGAGATGTCTGTAAAGAAACTTCCGCAATGGTACTATTGAAAAGGTATTTGCTATACCATTATTTATTGTGTTTGTGTGTATATATATATTTCTTTAATATTAATATTATTTTTGTGGATGCTAGGAAAGAACCACCCATATCTATAAGTTTTCTGTGTTTGCTTTATTTTTTATGATTTTTAGCTACGCATATTTTCTATTTGACTCATAAAAAGGACTTAAAGTGCAGACACTGATGGTTTATTCACACAAAGCTATAAATGATACATATATAACATTTATTGAGCCCCTAACATATTTCAGGCACTGTGCTCAGAGATTTACCTGTGTTACTTCGTTTTTTTCCACTTTACTATGAGAAACCGAGTCACAATGTAGTTAAATACAATTTCCCAAAATCATAAGCTAGTAAATGGCAGAGCCAGAGTTTAATATCAAGTGTGTTTCAAATCTGTCTACTATAATGGCTCTCCCTCTGTGTAATATTGGAGTCTTAATCATCAGAGTAAAGATGCAGAGAAATGAGGATATGAACAAATGTATAACTGATTAATGGGATGATAGAAGGGGAGGAGACTGTGCTTTCATAATAAGAGCATAGTCACATGAGAGTGGGGTCAAGTCCTAAGTTTTCTCCTGCCAACTGTATGACTTCAAACTAGTTCTGCCCCTCCCTGCAATCACTGGTATCCTCCCCTATGAAATGAAGCTAATAACAGAACTTGCATTTTGGGATGCTTGTGAGGATAAAACAGGATAAAATGCCTGGTATACCATAAGCATTCAAATAATATTCGGTGTGTTTACAATGGGTTCAAGAAGAGGAGGTTAATATATAGTAGAAAGATGTCACCTACATCTTACCGTTCTGCTTGAGACATCTCGTTAACAAGGCTCTGCTTGAAGTACAGGGTACCCACAGCAGCCAACATTCTTTAATACGGCCAGCAATTCAGAAATGTTACATTAAATCTGCAATTTATTAAGCTTCTATCGCAGGCCAGAGAGTTTGCTGGGCATATTGTATACAGTCCCTCAAATCTCACATCAAACTTGTCAGGTGCTACTCATCAACCCGTTTTACAGAAGCATATACACATGAATGGAAAGGTAAGGTAGCACATCCAGAATTACACATGTACAATTAGTACACTGGCACACCTGATGTTGAGTACTTTGAAGATTGTCTAACTCTAAAATGTGCCTTTTTTTTTACTTCGAGACAGAATCTCACTCTGTCACCCAGTTGGTTCACTACAACCTCCATCCTCCAAGTTCAAGCGATTCTTCCACCCCAGCCTTCCAAGTAGCTGGGATTACAGACGTGTGCCACCACGCCCAGCTGATTTTTGTATTTTAAGTAGAGATGGAGTTTCCGCCATGTTGCCCAGGCTGGTCTCAAACTCCTGGTCGCAAATGATCTGCCTGCCTCCACATCCCAATGTGCTAGGATTACAGGCATGAGCCACCACACCTGGCCAGCTCTTTTTTCTTTTTTTCTTTTTTAAAAAAACAAAAAACAATATTATGCTCTGTCACCCAGGCTGGAGTGCAGTGGCAAGATAATAGCTCACTGCAGCCTTGAACTTCTAAATTCAAGTGATCCTCCCATCTCAGCCTCCTGAATAGCTGGGACTACAGGCACTCACCATCACACTCAGCTAATTTTTTTGTATTTTTTGTATTTTGGTTTTGGAGATGGAGGGTCTTGCTAAATTGCCCAGGCTACTCTTGCACTCCTGGCCTCAAGTGATTCTCCTGCCTCAGCAACCAAAAGTGTTAGGTTTATATCCTGAGCCTCACCTAGCCTAAAATGCACTTTTTTTACGATACTTTCTTCCCTCTTGCTAAGATTGCTTATTTCCATTTTAGACACTGGATCTCAAGAGTCTTACATTGTTGGTGAGGTTAGGGATATGGCCAAGGTTCTTCCATTTCTTGACTTTGGAAGGCTTACATTTTGTGTGTTTTTGTTTTGTTTGCTTGCTTTTATAGATATATATATATATATTTTTTTTTTTTTTTGATATTTGGAGTGAATTAGAAGGTGCCCAAGAGAACCTGAATATCTAAGTTTCTCATTGCACACAAACACCAAATATAAATTAGAAAATATTTCCAGATCCAAAAATAATTGAGAGGGAATCTATCCATTGGAAATTAATACAAGATAAATCTCTCTAGAACGTACATGAGGCATATTGTTTTATAGATTAGTCTTGCAGCTATATCTTGTGTTTATGAAATTTCTAATATCATTTTATGTAACTGTGTCCCAGAAACCATCTACAACTTTTTAATTTAATCTTAACATATATTAACATGTAGTTTTAATATATGTAACATATATTAACATGTAGTTAATATATGTAACATATATTAACATGTAGTTAATATATGTAACATATATTAAAATTGTGTGGAGCTCTCATAATGATCTAATCAATCTAATACAAAAAATCTAATCTCCTTTTAGGAAATTTACATTAATATAACATGCATATAATCAATAGTTACGTTATTGTTTATCTTATTCTGTAAGTCTTGTAAATACATGAAATTCAAATAAAATAACAATTATTCTAGTTAAATGCCAATGATTAAGTCAATGGTTTAAACTTTATATGTTTCCTAGGTGTCCCACAATTTGTTATTTCTTGTTCTACTAGCTTCTGTGAAGGTTAAATCTTGAATATTGTAATTTTTAAATTTGAGGCTGGTAGGCTATTATATACATGTTTTCATCAGGTTTGTATTGTTTGCCAGAAAACCATCATAAATATTATAATTTCATCAATGATTGATGGATATTTTCAGCTAAATATGTGACATTCTCTGTTGTTATGTAGGTTATACTTTTTCAACAGAGTTTACATTTTGGGATGTTCCTTCAGACATTTACGTTTTTCAAGAGTTGATATTTCCAATTTAATCACTTTTTAAAGGTTAATTTAGTGACAGCTCCATAACCAGATAATTAGTCTTCATTTTAGTCTACCCAGCATGAATAGCTTTTCATTACTTTATGTTTCCATCTAGGTAATGTGTGTCTTGATACTACTGTGCTTGGAAACATATATTTATTAAATAAAGACTTGGAGTAAGTGAAATACATTTCCTTAACTGTTTATAAGTTGCAGCTATCAACTGCTTCAATGAGCTTTGAAAATAAGTGAAAGTACCAGAATTCAATAGAGTGGCTAGACAATTTCACCTTACCTATTGCAGATTTTAGAATCAATACAGTAAATGTGTTAATATAAAAAAATCTTAAAAGATTCCTTATGGAAAATAATGAAGCTTTAAAATTTAATGACTAATTGAAATACCAGGCCCCTTTTGTGTGACTATGGCTTCTCTCATTATACTAAATCAGAAATTGAACTGGACTGCAAGGCACAGAGAACGTCTTTGAGAGACTGATCTTTGTTGCAAGAGACTCTTTAAGCTGCATTATATTGTTCCTAAGCCTAATTTTATTATTTCTAGGGAATCTGATGTACTCTGTCGCTAAGTACCAAAGAGCCACAAAACCCAAGAAACAGTGCATTTGCTGAATCATATATCAAACTGAGAAGAGTTTTGTTAAAAATAATTCTTTTGAAGAATATATTCAGCCTCAATTGTATATCCTCGGCTGGCCACATGCTGGTTCTGTCTCTTGATTTCTACCCCTTTAACTTTCCCTTTATGTCTTCCTCCCAGTTTTAAAAAGAGCATTCCAGCCTCTGATAATGACTTACAAGCTTTATTATAAATTATTGGTGCTTTGGAGGTACAACAAAGAGGACGATTTTTCTTAAGCTGTGATAAAACCAATCATATCAGAAGAGCTCTGTGTGTGTTTGTGTGTATGTGCGTCTATGTTCGCTAGTTCTAGAATGTTTATAAAGCAGACAGGTTTTCTTTGAAAATCGTTATATTATTAATTTTTAAGAATGTAATTGCAGTAAGCGGCATAAGAGTACCTTGCAAATCTCTCCAAAGGGACGAGATAAAGCCACCATGGTTCAAAAGTTCAGAACGCAAAGCTTCAAAGTGTGAGCTGGGAAGAAAGGAAATTCCTCTGGGATCACTATCATTTTCTTACATTCCCACCAATGCTTTGCTGGTCTGTTCTGAAGAACCATTCTCACAGACCCCTCATTACAATTTCTGCTGTGACTGGCCACAGTTACTTGAAACTTGTGTTAAAAGGCAAGCTATTTATCCACATTGTCATTTTGCTTTTCTGTGGCCAGGGGATTAATCGTTTCTCAAGGGCCTACCTCTACCATTTCCTTTACTTTTGGGAAAGGAGATTGTAAGTAAATACCACTGCATGACCACAGCTTATTCTTCAAATAGAAATGTAACATGTCATTTAAAGAAAGAAAATTACCGGGAGATAATTGTAGCCAGAATTCACTTATTTAGTGCATATTTGAGAGGTGACCTCACTTCATGGCCAAATCAAGTCTAAAAGTACCCTTCTGAATACATGAAAAACTAATGTCTTCATACAAGTGAGCCTTGTGGGCTGGCTGGGTGACAAGCATTTGTTGCCTTCCATTTTCACCAGCTTAATTCTACAAGCTGGAGAAGGGCTAAATGGAAAGTGACAGAAGTGTCTTTCCAGGAAACAAAATTGGTTAGGATACATGAGGACTGATGCCTGGTTCAGGCAAGAATCAACGGAATGAATTCAGTATTAGCATTTTAAATGGCTCAGGTAAAGTGATAAATAAGTCAATAGCATCTCACCAAAATATACGCATGTAAAAATGAATATTTAGGGCCAGATAATTTTCAAAGAATGAATTCATTATATATTAACACTCACGTAATTGCTTTAGAGTGATTTAATTTTTTAATTAGTTTCTTCTATTAGCTACATAAAGTCACTTATGTCATCCTGTTACTATTCATGGTAAATTTATGAAATACATGTTATTTTCATCTTATGAGCAAGAAAAATTGAGTTGGATAAGAACTAAGGAGCTTTGATTAATATTACATATTTTGTTTATGTTCCAGAATTCAAGTTCATATCTGTCTTATTCTTCATCCATACTTTTCCCATTACACTATGAAGTTCTTCCTTTGACATCCATAAATTAATGTATATTCACTTATTTGTATATAATCACATATAGCAATAAACTATGCTAGAAAAATTGCATTTGAGAAATATGTTATAAAGAATGACAAAAACCCATTTTTATTCCAAACATAATATACTATAATTAATTGCCCACCATTTTCTCTGGGATATCCCTACCTCTAAAACTATAACTGAAATGTGTTACTTCCATTAATACAGAGAGATGATTGTAATAGGAATAAAAATTCTTCTACATAATAAAAATAAACTAAACATTTGTATTTTTTCTAAATATATAGAATTTGCCAAGGGTTCAACTGCCTAACACCTGTGTAAACTACTTATATACCCAGATTTATTATCAATTTGTGTATGGATGGATTAATGTATGTTAGATTGTGTATGTCAGATGATACATTAAAACATGAAGAATAAACATATGTATTTGGCAGAAATAGACATCTCCACTGTTTCTATAAAAAAAATAAATAGAAAGGCTACACACGTAAACATTCTAATTTGTCTTTAGTTGTCAGAAGAGTGTTTCATCAAGTGTGTGTTGATTGCTTTAGACTTATGGGCACAACAGTTCATAGAGCTCAAATGAAAACCATGACATTTACATTTTTGCATGTGCTTTACAATTCAAAAGAATGCTATTAATATCTTAAAGGCAAATTATTGAGCAAAACTAAGAGATGCTGGATTCAGTTAAGAACCTATTAACTTGATTCAACTCAACAAATGGTTCTATACTAGACCCTTGGCTAAGTCAGGAACTGTGTGGCAAAGGGAATCCCATGGCAGGCAGTGCAGAGGTGAGCAGGATCTAACCTGGAGATAATTTAAATTAAATTTAATTAAATCACAAGGATAGTTCATCTGTTCTCATAATATCCTTACCAAATTTTATTTTGAGCATATCTAACTGGAAGCTCTGGCAAATTCACTGTTTTGCATCTGGTACTTAAGTTTCTCAAATAACCATATTAAAGATGCTATTTTTCTTTTTTCAGTCTTTAGCTCAAGTTCCTTGAGAATTACATCTAACATCTTAACAAATTCTTTAAAGGAAATTGTAGGAACTCTCTTTTTTACTCAATGAGCTGTAAAACAAAAACATGATGAGTTTCCAAAGTCCCTAAAAAAAAAAAAAAATCATATCTGCTTGATGAGATTCTACTCCTGAAAAGGATTTTGTGTTTGGAACTGAGCCACATTTCCCTACCTGCCATTCAAAAAGAATGTTTATTTGGATTGATTTCCTTTTGAGGAATTTGTTGTTAGTTGAAAATATTTTTTTTTAAATTTCTTCAATAACATGGAAAGTACTTTGGTCTGTTATTTCCTACTGACTCCTATCTAAGTTTTTTTGAATGCGGAGAAAGGTGTTGATTATATTTTATTGCTAGTAAGAAGCATGGCTAGGCTGGTGCTCTTTGTACCCATTGGTGAACATACGTGCATTTATTTATATACATAAATGCACATAAATGCATATATTATATACATAAATACAAGTGATGGCTTTTTCACATTAAGGATGAATCTGGTTATGTGTGGTAGCTCAGACTTGTAATCCCAGTGCTTTGGGAAGCCAAGGTGGGGGATTGCTTGAACCTAGGTGCTTGAGACAAACCTGAGGAACATAGCAACAGTCTGTCTTTACAAAAAATAAAACAAAATTAACCAGGCCTACTGGTGCACACCTGTAGTCCCAGCTACTCTGGAGGCTGAGGTAGGAGAAACGCTTTAGCCTGGGAGGTAAAGGATACAATGAGCTATGATCCTGCCATTGCACTCCAGTCTGGGCAACAGAGTGAGATCATGTCTCAAATTAATTAATTAATTAATTAATTAATTAAAATTAAAATACAAAAAGGATGAATCACTTAGAAAATAGCATTATCAACTGCTAACAGGTCCATAGTTTTGTTTTTGTTTTTCACTTTTTCTTTTCTGAAGATTTTGTAAAGAGCTATTAAGTGTGAGTATATATCAAAGCTGTGTTTGTATTTCACAAGTTAACAGCACAAATATCCAGCTAAAGAACCTTGGCCTGTGGACCTGAGGGGTCTTTGTAAACAGAGGCCCCTGCAGGAAGATAAGCTGAGACCCAAATTCAGCTGCTTCAAAGACTAACATTTGCATCTCCTCAAGCTTTGGCTTCCTTTCCTCCTTTATTTTTTATTTTTATTTTATTTTGAGACGGAGTCTGGCTCTGTGGCCCAGGCTGGAGTGAGTGGCACCATCTCGGCTCACTGCAAGCTCCGTCCCCGGGTTCCCGCCATTATCCTGCCTCAGCCTCCCGAGTAGCTGGGACCACAGGCACCGCCACCACGCCCGGCTGGTTTTTTGTATTTTTAGTGGAGATGGGGTTTCACCGTGTTAGCCAGGGTGGTCTCCATCTCCTGACCTCCTGATCCGCCCGCCTCGGCCTCCCAAAGTGCTGGGATTACAGGCGTGAGCCACCACTCCCGGCCTCCTCCTTTATTTATATTTAATTTGTGCCTAGTCTTTGCCCAGACCTGGTGGCAAACCCTTAGGCCAAGTTCTAGCAACTCAATGGGCAACATGCTTCAGTAGTCCACTGAAAATTATCACTTTACCTATTTCTTATTTCAGGTTATTATATATAAAATTTTTGCCTTATATCTTACCCTGAGAGAGTATAAGAAGTATAAGAAAATGCTTTGATAAAGGAAATCATTATAAAGTTCAAGTTATAACATTATATTAATAAGAATACCATAGAATAATTATAATATTCATATCATTATTATTGTTAAATGAAATGAATAATATAATCAACCACTACTATAATGGAAAGAAAAAACCAACATCTTATACCTTATTATCAATAGCATTGTCTTCATGTATGACGGGCACCATATTTCAGCATGTCACAGATAATTAACACCTTATCTACTAACTACACACACAAGAGACATGGCATGACTTTTTCTGAACATTAGATTTCTAATTTCAGCGTAATAATGAACATTTACTAAGCTCTGACTATGTATGAGATCTTGTGCTAGGGAAGAAAATGATAATAATAGATGAATTAGACATTTTTGCCACCCCATCCCATCCCAAAGGGCTCACAGTCTAGTTCAAACACAATAGACAATATCACCTTGTAATGGGGCTTTGACTGCATTTGATAAGCTGCATCTCTGAGTAGATGGGGACACGGGTGGGGATGGATGATAAACTGAAGAAAAAAGAGTACGCCAAAATGATGAAGTTACAATGAGTTATGGCAGTGCAAGAGGTTTTGAGTCTCTCTTGACTGAGTAACATTTTTTCCTTTTTAATTTTGGTGGTTCTGTTAATAAATCACAGGATTTACATTTCTAGAAGAGTCTTGCAAACAGATTAGTCTTTTCTCATTCATATAGCAAATAAAATTATCTTTTATTTGAAGGACAACAAATTATAACAATCTTGAAAATAGGAAAATTCTAATAAAGCACCTTGATAAACATTACATCTGAAAACATAAAAATTATAATAAACAGCCTTGATACATAGTACATTTGCATGCAAATATTCTGAAGCTATTTTGTTAGCCTTTTAATCCCCCCTTTTTTATTATTTTTCTTTTCTTTTTAAAACTTGATACTCTATTATTTAGACAAAGGAAAAATGTTTGGTGAAGAGCTGGCCAGAAACTGTCATAATCTCAGTAAGTCCCATAAATTAAGTAATTGAATCTTCACAAAATATGCATTATTTCTCATCTGAGTTTACAGATGAGGAAAGCAACTTGGCCAAGGTCAATTACCTAGCAAGGTGATTACCTAGCTTGAAGGACTGCAACCCAAGTGTTCCGGTTACTATGTTCATGTTTCGCTAAGGCTTTGTAATTTATGTACTTACGTATTCTTTTCTGACACGGCCTCTTACAGTGTTTAAGGAACCTCTCTGATACTGCATTTGCTTCTGCTGACCTTCATTGTAGACTTAAGTGTCTAAATACCTACAAAATTTGTTGCTTGAAATGGGCCTTTTTACTTAGTCTTTGGAACCATCTATTCTTAGAAATGTTTTTGGCCTCTCTTCCCCAGCGATTGGTAGCCCTTAGAGGGCTTTGTGGGATAGTAATGGTTTATTTCAGTTGGCTAAATCATACCATTCAAAAAAGCAAAAGTAGTAAACAGCTTAAAGGCAGCTAAGACATGACCTCATTTTCCCATCTTTCATAATAGCCCGTCCTCACTCTGTACAAGGGTTCTTTTTGAATTAAAAAAAAAAACCATATGATAATAATAATACTATTATTATTATCTATGAATAAGAAGAAGAAGATACGAAGAAGATACTATGAAATAAGAAGAAGATACTAGGAATGCAGACATGCTTTAATATGAATTTGTATCTTATGTTACATGTAAATACGTGTGAAAAACAGTAATATTTATAACATAGAAAATACATTGTGCTTTAGTTGATGTCATTGCTTATTGTGTATTTGTGTTCTTGGATCTTTGAAACAATTCTCAAGTGATCCTCCTACATAGAAGGCTTCAGACCACATGTTAGAAATGAGTGCTGGGTGCGGTGGCTCACATCTGTAATCCCAGCACTTTCGGAGGCCGAGGAGGGCAGATTACCTGAGGTCAGGAGTTCGAGACCAGCCTGGCCAACATGGCGAAACCCCGTCTCTGCTAAAAAATACAAAAATTAGCCAGGCATGGTGGGAGGCGCCTGCAATCCCAGCTACTTGGAAGGCTGAGGCAGGATAATTGCTTGAACCCAGGAGGTGAAGGTTGCAGTGAGCCGAGATCGCACCACTGCACTCCAGACCGGGCGACAGCGCGAGACTGCATCTTAAGTAATTTAGATCACTGTTACTTGATCCCTTTTTAGCATCTTTGTGTCCATTTAACATTCCAAAAACTGTCAGTGGTGATTTTAAAGTCGCTTCCTCTGTTTTCCCCAAGCTTTCTCTTCCTCATTAGCTTTTGAAGGAAACTGTGATTCTCCCTCTGAGAAGCATATGTCTTCTGATTTTTATTATTTTTAAATTCTGTCCTTTAATTTTAACCAGTCAATTTATGACTGTAACTGTCAAAACACAAATCTTTTTTGACATCCCAGCACAGATTTTAATTGCCAGTGTTCTTAGCATTTAAAAAAAAGTTTCCAAACTTTGTTTCTCCAAAACTCTT
The DNA here is from genome assembly GCF_047675955.1 of Chlorocebus sabaeus. Lineage (NCBI taxonomy): Eukaryota > Metazoa > Chordata > Mammalia > Primates > Cercopithecidae > Chlorocebus > Chlorocebus sabaeus. The sequence continues at coordinate 1,281,356 of NC_132925.1, forward strand.
CTTACAGACATGCTGTAAATTATATACATATATTGATTGTTCATATGAAGGCACGATTTAGCCTGAAGGCATGATACAGATATAACCAGATCTCAAATATGCAAGATTAATGACCATGAAATAGACATTCCTAAAGTGGGCAGATAATTGGACGTACAGAGTCTCATCTGCCACTGAATTTAAACTCTGAAAATAAAGTCAATGTTGTCCAATGTCCCCTGTTTTGTTGGTGTTTTGGTTAGAGAATAAAAACTGGCAATATGTCGTAAATATCTGAACTGAAGACTCACTTCAGAGAATCTGAAATATAGAGGTAGAAACTGAAAAATGAAACTAGGCAATTTTACAGATAACATTCAGAACAGATGCTGTTTTCCAGGTAAATGAAACATGGAACAATATGGAACTAGAGGATTATCTACATTATTTTGGACACAATACCCCATAGTTAGGTCATTGTTATTTTACAACTCTATGAAATAACCTTTTCAGACTGAATAACATTTTCACGTAAGCCCACAGATGCTCATTGTCATCAACATAATTTTTATTTGCTTTAATCACTTAAATGGGAAATGTGAAGTTTTTTTAAAACCATATTTGAATGGCACCACAATGACCAGCATTTTCTGTTTAACCTTTAGGTTGCATTTTTAGTATGTCCACTGAAAACATTACAGAGAAGGGCTGGTAAGTAGCCTCATGTGCGACTGCACTGGTGACATTTTATAACAATTAGTAATCTTGTCTACACAAGGAAGCCCTCCAGCCCAAAGCAGGACACATAATGGTTCTCTTTATATTGATTTCCATTGAGTCACATTGTGCTTTACTACCTTGCAAACTGTTTAAATGAATAATTAGTCTGAAAACATAGTTAATGTTTTAGAATAGTTAAGACATGAAAACAAATCAAACACATTCTTATTTTGCATTGTAAATCGCATTGCTAAGAGGAATTTTATATCAGGCAATGCGAACTATGTGGTCATCTTGAAACCAGGTGAAAAGGGATTACTGACTTCATACGATATTGCTGAAAACCAAAGCCTAACAAATTATTAAACCTGAATTTAAATTCTGTGTTCACTTTATTCATATATGATTCACATTCACATCAGCATTTGCAGTTGAGCAATACAATGTGTTTTGTAGACTTTGTATTTTGATGCTTTCATTTACTATTCGTGTTGGAAATGACATCCTATGTAAATGCTTTCGTGCAAATTTGAAATTGAAGCTAGGTACCAGAAAGGAAAGCAAGAAGTACATGAATTAATAAAAGTTAAACTATCCCAGTTAATCTCCTACAAAGAAACCCTGTGTGGCTCAATACTGTTGGCAGCTCATGGTATAAACGTGATGTTTCCTCACCAGTTTCAAGTTCACTGCCCATTATGAATTGCATTATAACAAACATTTCAAGTGAAAGCTTTACAGGGAGGAACGTGATTCAATATGTAACAGTGAACACTTGCTGTGATTTCTGAAAATCCTAATGGAACCGGTGAGAGGGTGAACGGTCAGCAGTTTTTGAAACATCTTTAAAAAGTTATAAATAAATTGGGGGCAAGTAGGTTTTTCCATTATAGGTGCATGGAAATTGAAAAATACTTTTATTTATGTTAAACAACACTAACCTGGATGCCGGTGCAAAGAAAAGCTTTGTAAGGGATTATAAGGTACAGAATAACTTAGCTGAGTATTTAGAAATTTGAAATGGGGCCGGGCGCGGTGGCTCACGCCTGTAATCCCAGCACTTTGGGAGGTCGAGGCGGGCGGATCACGATGTCAGGAGAGCAAGACCATCCCGGATAACACGGTGAAACCCCGTCTCTACTAAAAATACAAAACATTAGCCGGGCGTGGTGGCGGCGCCTGTGGTCCCAGCTCCTCGGGAGGCGGAGGCAGGAGAATGGCGGGAACCCGGGGGGCGGAGCTTGCAGGGAGCCAAGATGGCGCCGCTCACTCCAGTCCGGGCCACAGAGCCAGACTCCGTCTCAAAAAAAAAAAAAAGAAAAGAAGTTTGAAACGGTACTCACTTGGAGAAAGCTTTGGTTCACTGCAGAAGTCAAGCAACCAACCTTATGAATTTTGTTGATTCCTTATTAAACTTCTAATAAGAGGAAAGCTATAACATTACTATATTTCAGCAAAAACATTTGACAATACTCCTGCATTGCTGAGAACTGCAGTTACATGGAGCTGTATCTGCCGTGCTTTGTTTTGATGTGACGCATTTGATAGTCACACAGAACTAGGATCTAATTTAGTATTTTCTTGAAGATACTGTCTTGGTAAAGATGGAAAAATACATTATTTAATTTCAGATAATAGTAATATCTCCTCATGAGAGAATGAGTATGTGTACAATAATGAATAAGTTTAACATGGACCTATTTATACTTTGAAGTAATCCTTACAGATTCTTAGCTGATATTCTAAAATGCATGAATTTCTGTGCATTCATGCAAAACTCAAGATTCCAAACTCAGCATTGTTCTGTGTGCATATGACCTACAAGTTAGCATTATATATGTCCCTGATAATATTCTTGGGGATTCCTATAGTTATTTTATAAACTATGTTAAAAATTAAGGACACTTACTAAAGCAATTGAAAATGCAAAGCTGAATAAAGCAGAGAACCTACTTCAAGATGCTGAGAGTACATGTTCAAGGTTGTGATTTACACTTACATTTCACACGGTAGGCCTATTTATCTCAAGCAACAACTAATTGAAATATATTAAAGGTCACTTTATGCATCATATAGTCTCAGAATGAAAATATTCATATTATTGAAAATAAAGCACTCTTTTCTGTATTTTCCTGTTGAAATACATATTGCCTCCTTTATTTATGCAGAAGAAAGAATATCAAGACTGCTCTTAATGACCTGAGATGTTTAGGAATATATTTGAGTGTCTTATATCAATGAATAAATGCAATGGATTCTTCTAAATAGCTCAGTTCAGCTCTCTTTTGCCAGATGAGAGCTATATTGCTCAGAAAATCAAAATGAATAACCAGATAAATCAATATTTTTTGGACTTAAAAATGAAAGCAGTATTATAGAGGACATTCTCTAGGCTCTGAAAAACCAAGTTGTCTATGTCTCAGAGAAATAAAATAGGTAACAGATACTTAACTCAGTTTTGAGAAGAGAAATTGCAACCTTATAATAAATAGTGGAAATAAAGTATGGGTTCACCTTGCTGCTGTTCCACACACAAATACACTAAATGCACATATATGAATAAAATTGCCCAAGCAAAGGCACAGAAGATATTTCAGACTTATGAGGGCTCCGTTTGCCTGGTTTCTTTTTTTAGTTTATTTATTTATTTATTTTGGTGTAAGTATGAGTACAAGTACAGTTTTAGAGTTTTGTTTTATTTTGTTTATTTAAAAAAAAACTCTGTTTTGTTTTTTATTAAAAAAAAAAAAAAACAAAACTCTGTTTTTTGCCCTGTTTTGCCCTGTTGCTGAGGCTGGAGTGCAATGGCACAATCACTGCTCACTGCAGCCTGAACATCTTGAGCTCAAATGATCCCCCCGCCTCAGCTTCCCAAGCAGCTGGGACTAAAGGTGTGCAGCACCACACCTGGATATTTTTTGTGTTTTTTTGTTGAAGTGGGGTTTCGTCATGTTGCCCAGGTTGGTCTGGAACTCCTGGGCTGCAGTGATCTTCCTGCCTCAGCCTCTCAAAGTGCTGGAATTACAGGTGTGAGCCACCACATTTGGCCCAAGTGTAGTTTTTTTTTTTCCTTAAATATATTGTATAATGGTGAAGTCTGGGCTTTTAGTGTAACCATCATGGGAATAATGTACATTGTACCTGTTAAGTAATTTCTCATCCCTCGGCTCCCTTCCACCCTCCCACTCTTCCAGTCTCCAATGTCTATTATTTCACATTGTATGTCCATGTGTCCATTTAGCTCCCACCTATAAGTGAGTACATGTATTTGACATTTTGTTTCTGAGTTGTTTTACCTAAAATAATGGCCTCCAGTTCCATTCATATTGCTTCAAAAGACACGATTTCATTTTTCTTTATTGCTGAATAGTATTCGTGTGTGTGTTTGTGTGTGTGTGTGTGTGCAGGTGTATGTTTGATATAGTGATTTTTTTTTCCTTTGGGTAGATACCCAGTAGTGGGGTAGTGGGATTACTGGATTAAATGATAGTTTTTGTGCAGAGAAAAGTAACTTCCTCCAATTACTTTTCTTACACACCCACACACACACACACACACACTTATTTTAAGATCTTAGTTTCCCTATGCATTTTGTATTCTTTACTCCATGTTTTCTTTTATTCAGTGTAAACTCACTGTGTAACAATTTGAGGAGATTCCTGGAAACAAAGTCTGGGAATTTTATAAAGTCAAGAACTAAAGAGGACTTTCTGTTCCAAGACCTGATATAGAGACTTGGTTTAAAAAAAAAAAAAGGCCTTGCTGAATTGTCTGCTGAGCTTATAAAGGAAGAAATACTTTGCAGTATTTGGTGATGATACTAGAAGCATGCACATTGGGTCCCATACTCCAGGAAATAACTAACTTTGATTCATGAGAAGGTGGTGAAGCTTAGTAAAAATGACACATGAAACTCCGCAAATGGAGGACTATCTTACTCCATTGGCCATTCTTGGCTGCTTTTGGTTTATTAAAGTTGCTGTGTGTAATGTGAAGGCGAAGTTTATTGCGAAACATTTCCTCGGCCATTGGTGGTTAAACCACGATGCGCCTGAGTAGTCAAAAGGCGGAAATAGCACTGCCCGTACTCTAGCTATGTGGGCTCCCTAAATCTTCAGAAATCGTTCAAGATGGTGACGTAGGAAGCACCAGCTACTGTATGGCATCAGGGCTGTACCAGACAGAGGGCAGCTGGAAGACGAACTGTTCCATCTTCCCGTTTAATTTGCTAGACCAGACTGTGGCCCCGGGTATAGTGAAATAAATTACGCTAGGAGATTCTGAATAGCATACCACAGATGATATAAATGGCATAACATCAGTAACAAAATTCGTTTTAATATAAGTAAAATAAAGTATCTTTTCTCCTAATATATTGACAACTTGAACTATGCATTTTGGAAAGTGGGTTTAACTTTATCATTAAAGTACTTCCTTGGTAATCTTTTCTTGCTTTTTTTTGGTAACGGCTTTTGTTGAGATATAATTCACATGCCAAAAACTTACCTACTAACGTGTATACAAATCAATGTTTTTAAAATTATATTTGCTATGCAAAATTTACAACAATCGTAGACCATTTTTATTGTATCAAGAAAGCCCTTCACCTCCATCCCTAATCCTCTCTCCCTCCCCAGCCTTAGGCAACTAATAATCTACATTTTCTACATATAAATGTGCCTTTTCTAGACATTTTATGTAAATAAATTCATATAATATGTTGTCCTTTGTCACTGGATTCGTTCACTTAGCATAATGTTTTCAAGAATCATGCATTCTGGTGCATGTATCAGTAGTTTATTCCTTTTCATTGCCTAATAATGTTCCATTGTACGGAAATAATATGTTTTGTTTGTCTATTTACCAATTGATGGACATGTAGGTTGTTTGCACATTTAGACTGTTATGAACAGTGCTGCTATAAACATTTATGTGCAAGATTTTGTGTAAACGTAGACTTTTATTTCTCTCGTGTATATACCTGAAGTGGATTGCTGGGGCATTTGTTAACTATATGTCTTAATCTTTTGAAGAATTGCCAGACTATTTTCCAAAGTGGCTATACCATTTCACATGGCTATGAGCAATCAGCATTGCATGGAGGATTCCAATTTCTACATATCCTCCACAGCACTTTTTTATCACAGCCATCATAGTGGTTGTGAAGTTATATCTCATTGTGAATTTCAGTTTTCATTTCTCTGATGGCTATAACTTTGAACAACTTTCCATGTGTTTATTGTTCATATGTATACCTTTGGAGGTATATCTCTTCTGATTGGGTGATTTTGTTTTTATTGTTGAGTTAAAATATGTCTTTGTGTATTTTAGCTATAAGTTATCAGATTTGCAATAATTTTGTAATATTCTGTGGGCTGTATTTTTACTCTCTTCACAATATCTTTATTTGTCCATTATTGCATCGCTATAAAGAAATACCTGAGACTGGATAATTTATAAAGAAAAGAGGTTTAATTAGCTCAGTATTCTGTGGGCTTTACAGGAAGCATGCTGCTGACATCAGCTTGGCTTCTGGTGAAGCCTCTGTGAGCTTACAATCATGGTGACAGGTGACCGGGGAACAGGGACAACACATGGCAAAAACAGGCGCAAGAGAGAGAGCAAGAGACTGGATGGGAAGGTGCCACACAGTTTTAAATGACCAGCTCTCCCAAGAACTAACTCACTATCTTAAAGGCAGCACCAAGCCATGAGGGATCCACCCCCATCATTCAGAAACCTCGCTGCAGGTGCCATCTCCAGCATTGGGGATTACATTTCAACGTGAGATTTGGGCAGGGATAAATATCCAGGCAATATCAGTATTCTTTGAACTAAAAAAAGCTTTTTAATTTTGGTGAAGTCCAATTTATCTAATTTTTGTTGCTGCTGTGTTTGCCTTTGGTTTTGTGTCTACGAAACTACCACCAAATTCAAGATCATTAAGATTTACCCCTATGTTTTCTTCTAAGGGTTTTATATTCTTACATTTCAGCCTTTTAACTATTTTGACTTAGTTTTTTATATGGTATGAGTTAAGGTTCCAATTTTGTTCTCTTGTATCTACCTTACATCTTACATCTTTTATCAGTTGTCTCAGAATGATTTTTTTGAAAAGACATTCTAATCAAATAATATTGCACCATTGTTGAAAATCAATTGACTGTGATGTAGGGTTTATGCCTGGACTCTCAATTATGTTCCATTGATCTGCAATTTTATCCTAATGCCATTTCCACACTGTCTTGATTAGCGTACCTTTATAGTAAATTTTGAAATTGGGAAGTGTGAGGTCTCCAGCTTTGTTCTTGTTTTTCAAGATTGTTTTGGCTATTCTGGATCTCATGCATTTTCATGTGAATTTTAAGATTTACTTGACAGTTTAGCTAAATAAGTACATTTTATATGACGATATATTACACTGTGAAATAAAATAAAATGCAAAAATTATGGGACAAGGTTGTAACTTGATAATTTATACCTATTTATTTTGTGGCTGTGTGAAATATCTCAAATATAATTTTTAAATATGACTTCTATATAAAATTAAAATACAGTAGAAATTGTATTGAAAATGATGTTTTATATTAGGTGCATCAATGAAGGAATGTGTTTTTGTTTCATTTCACCACGTTTCATTAGTAGAATTTCTAGCAATCAGTGCCCATTAGACTTATTTTTATTTATGGGAATTAATAATCCATACATGAACAACAAAAATTCAGGATCAATAATTCTTAAGTAATTACAGAAAACTTAGCACAGCTATTTATTCCAACTTGGTATTTAATTATAAAGTGTAGGCCAGGCGTGGTGGCTCATGCCTGTAATCCCAGCACTTTGGGAAGCTGAGGCAGGCAGATCATGAGGTCAGGAGTTTGAGACCAGCCTGACCAACATGGCGAAACCTCAACTCCACTAAAAATAAAAAAATCAGCCGGGCATGTGTCACGCACCTGTGGTCCCACCTACTCAGGAGGCTGAGGCAGGAGAATGGCGTGAACCCGGGAGGCGGAGGTTGCAGTGAGCTGAGATTGTGCCACTGCACTCCAGCCTGGGCAAAAGAGCAAGACTCCGTCTCAAAAAAAAATTATAAAGTGTACATATTTAATATTTAGAAAAGAAAAGAAGCATTACTAGTTCAACAATTGACAAATTTTTTTCAAAGACTTGAAAGGCATATGTTGCTTTCTTAACAGACAATGTATGATTCAGTAAGTACATTTCTCTAAACTAAATAAAGGTATAAAGTGAGCTCCAAGAGTAAATTTACATATTAATAGAATTAATCCATTTAGTTAATAATGTCTGTATTTATTTCATTCACACTATTTTTTCCACCAAATATTGGAATATGAATTTATGTTGGAGGAAGTATCTAAATAACCTACAAGGACAAGAATACTGTTTGTTTGGTTAAATAGATTTGATCAGTTCTTATTTCCAGATTGAAAAAAAAACTACAAAGTACCTGTTATATGATAGACAATAGAGTGATTTTACATACAAATAATCACATTTAACTCACTCTGTCCAGATAATGTACGTCCTCCCACTTTTACAATGAGGAAACTGAATTCCTACAAGTTCAAGTGGCTTGACCCAAATCAGCTAAATAACTGGTAAAGCTGGTGTATTAGTCTTTCCTCAGGCTGCTATGGAGAAATACCCAAGACTGGGTAATTTATAAAGGAAGAGGTTGAATTGACTCGCAGTTCTGCGTGGATAGGGAGGCCTCAGGAAACTTAACAATCATGGCAGAATGCAAAGGAGAAGCAGGCACCTTCTTCACAGGGTGGAAGGATGGGGTGAGTACCAGCAGGGGCAACGCCAGAGGCTTAGGAAACCATCAGATCTCAGGAGACTCACTCACCATCACAAGAACAGCATGGGGGAAACTGCCCCCAAGATCCAATTACCTCCACCTGGTCCAGTCCTTTCTCATGGGATTCTGGAGATTACAAATCAAAAATGAGATTTTGGGTGGTGACACAGCCAAACCATACCAGCTGGGTCTGACACTTGGGTCAGAAGACTGCAAGCCTGGTTTTCTTTACACTTATCATCTGGTCTCTCTGTTCATTAAATTTCTTTCTCTAGCTTTTTCAGCTCTTTACTTATTGTAGCTAAGCCTTTTTCTAAGACCCAGTAGAACAGGACATCAAACCTTTTTGGCACAGAAAGTTTCAGAGAGTTTAGAAAAGATACAAAAGAAAGAAAATTAGACCCCTGACCTTCACTAAGCCTATTGTTCTCCAACAGCGCGACCACAGGGGTATCTACACTCTATCATACGGGTAAGTAGGATCTGGTTCCAGGGGAGATAGACGTAGTTATCAAAATCCAGATGAAGTTTAAACCCTTTTACTTTTGGTTTGCCATCCTCCTAGGAAAAGTTTGAAAAATACATGGAAACATGGGAAACCCTGGATCTAAAACTAACAATGATATTCATAAAATATAAAAAGGAGGATAAAAGTCTGACTCACATAAGTAGATTATAAGGGAATCGAATGGTATTAGAAAAATTTTTTTAAAAATTGAGAGTATAGTAATAGATAAGTAGAATAAACGGACAAAAAATTTGAACAAATATTTTACATCACTATAATCTGATACATTTACTTGACATAATTACATATACTTTTATTATAAATTTTGCAATGACACACAAGAATATATAGCATATATAGGTTGAAAGTATTTTACTGCAATAAAACCTGAATATCTTTAATATAATTTAGCCCAAACTAAAATAATATATTCACAATTATTGTCAATATAGAATTGATATGAGTAATGTAGTAATAATGTTGCTATTAATCAATATAGAATGATGTGAAATATCTTAGTTTATGTAGAAATGTACCTTTTCTAATGTTCTCATTTCTTTTCTCTTTAAAATTTGACCTCTTGCATAGTCTAGTACACTGAATTTATTAGATCAATAATTTTAACTTGTAATTAATAATCATAATTAGTCTTAATTTTATTAAACATTAAAGTTAGCTGAAATATATGTTATACTGAATAACTTTAAAATATGTGTTTTAGGAAAATATTGGCTGTGAAATTTATAAAATGAAGATAATCTATTTTTGCATTAAAAAATGGAGCAGTTCATTTCTCTCTAGGGGGACATAATCCATTTGAACATTATTGTTAACAATGGCTAATGTTCTTCAAAATTATTCCATTGCATATTCAACTTTAACTCAACAGGTGGGATATAATTCAAGCAACAGTGAAGGAACAGGGTGGACCTCTTGGTTAGATATAGTTTCAACAATAACATATAAGATGCCAGTATTTCCTGAGGATTAATGATCAACTGGAAGAGTTTGTGGTCCTGGGACCATTAACTCCATGTGGTCATTAATTTTGTTGGAAATATCTTACAAGGACATTTGTGACAATTACTTCCCCTTTCTTAATACAATTTTTGGGCAAGATTTTTAAGCAACCTTTATTTTTGAGAATGCTATTTTCTTACTCACTGACTATAAATCAAATCAATAACTATGATAACCATTTAAAGCAGATTTATATTTTTGAAGCTTCATATGTTATGTGTATTTTGGCACTGTTTCATTTCTTATAACATCACAATAGAAAAGCTGCACTGTTTCTTATTAATCAAATGGTTCCAAGTACTAAAAGGCAAAATATCTATTTATGTGGCTTGCCGTACAGTACACGTTGGTCGATACTATTTAAAAAAATCTAAGTTACAGAATGTAGAATATTTATCTTTAGGGCTGTTTACTATAGGTTAAACTTCTGAGAAGTTACCTCTGCTTTACAAATTTTTGTTACTGGTTTTAAGATGTGGGTCAAATTCATAGTGAGGTTCTAGAATCTAGTTTTGTTTGGACTCTATAAAACATGAGTTTTACCAAAAACATATATTTTTAGGTAAACACAGGTAACTGTGTCTTAATTTCCTGTTACTCATTGCCAGAATGCCCAGGAAAGTATTAATGTTCTATTATAAATTAAAGTTCTTGATTTTCAGGGGGGAAAATTATGTTATTTTATAATTATCACAAAAGAACTTAAGGATATTACAATTCCTTTAAAAACAGATTCTATTTTTGAGATATTATAAAATTAATGTGTATATGTACAAAAATAGTAATTATTGCCACCACTAGGAAAATGGAAATATAATTCATATATAATCACCACTAGAAAAATATGACATATAGAATTATGCTTGGTTACGGTATTTGTATTATAATATGGAACTGACTATGCTGTTAGCAAATTTTATATTACATGTGTATACATAATTAACCTTCATCTTTAATTGATATATATTGTTAAAATCCATAGGGAATATAATAAGTAAACCCCTAGGCTGAGACAAGATACAACAAACAACTAAGAAGACCATGCCAAATTAAGGCTTAGTGAATTCCACACTAACTAAAATGAACGTGACATTATAAAACACGGATGTCACGTCTTATTGACAATAAAAGTGCCAAAAGCATGCATATTAGATTAGAGCTCAACTAATTGGAGGATGTGGGATGTTTGAAGTACAGTAATAGAAGCAGGCGCTAATCTCTGTCATGATACGCCGTGTCACCACTACTTGAAATTCCATTGGGCAATATTAATTCAAGCAGAGGTCTGAGCTCCTAATAAATGAGGCAAATTGAGTCAATTACTAATTTCATGCTTTTATGATTTGGGGTTTAGCTAGATAATATCTGCAATTTAATGCACTGCCCTCTAGAGATCTTGGCCATTGACAAAGAACATGCTTTCACAGACCTATTTGCAGTCTTCGTTTTGTTTAAGTTCCACACGGCCATGTCGTGGGGGAGGGGAATAGTAGACCACAGTGTTATTTTCTCTCTTAATGCTCCATGTGCGACTTCCCTTTGACTGAAATCTTCATCCGGGTTTAGAGCTGAATTCCTTGCCTTCTAGCAGTATTCACGTGGCCCTATTTGTCTTTTGGGAACAGTAGTCACAAAATATAACTCAAAACCTATATACCAATATATTTTACTGGGATATTGCAAAGGACTTTATGCCATCAAGAATTCATGCACTTCTAAAAAATTAGCCTGATTGTCCACGTTTTTAAAAAGCCAGCTTAAAAAAAAAAAAGCCAGTGATATTTTATGTTCAAATCAGTAATTTTAAATTCCTTTCTTTAATACCCCATTTCAAAGCGACACATCAGTTCTCATAGATTTTTGTACCACCACTGATTACCACTTTAATTTGTGCATAAATAAGCATTTTCTTGGGAATAGTTTAAAGTTCTTCAAATAATTAACTTCATTTTGTTTACAAGAGTTTTTTTTTTTGCATGGCAACCACCTAAAAATGAAGTGTATTATTAATATTTTTAAAGTTTAACTCTGTCACATAAAGATAATGCCAAATTTAAAATTAAGTGATATTAAAATAGTCTATAAAGATCATTTGTCATGATATATGCTTTTATTTTGGAAAATTATACATTTCTTATGGTTAAAATACATGTATATAAGCTAACTTTATTTGGTAATTACGAGACAAAATAAAATATTATGAACCCAATTTACTGATATGAGCATTACCCCATTGTTCATCTTATATCCTGTTAGAAAAGTAGATTTTTTAAATAATCAGTTGTGTACTCATTTTTATTGACCCTTAAAGGTAAGACTATAGCCGTTTTTTTCCAGTTCCACCAAGGGCCAAATAAAAATACACTGTAAATCATGTCTTCCCAGCTGTGGTTAACCTGATTAGAAAGAGGTCAGTAGGGGAATGGATGGTTGCCAAAAACCCTCTTTGGTCAGGTCTCCACCACCAAAGTGAAGTAGTAAATTAAGAATTGACCAATTAGGTGAATAAGTCAGACTAAAAAGCACTTTCCAATGAGCTCTATCAATAATTTACGTAACTTGTGTTGTGGGAGTTTGGGCTATAATCAAGGTCAGAAATCTAGAAGAGAGTACTCTTATTTTCCATTGTCAGTCCTTCCTTTGGTCTATCCTCAGGTCATTTCCTTACCTTTTCTTTGCCTTTTTCTGAGTTATTTTGATAAGTATCTTTATTTTTACTTCAATTTGCTGGTGTTGGTCTGACTTTTAATACCACTGTTATTCCCAGCAGATTAATTTTCTTTGTTTCCGTAGAACTGAGACATTCATGCCTCTGATCCTTTGCTCTGAAAACAAAGCCTAAAACCATTTCCTTTCTGAACTGCAAGTTTGTGCTATGAGAGGTTAAGATCAAGAAGTGAATAGATATTAGCAAAATCAAGTATCAAACTACAGAAGTGGTTACCTCAGCCCCGCCCTGTTGCTGCACATTTAAAGACGTACTCCAAAGACAAGCTTCAAATTGTCCCCATGTGCTATTTAGAAAACTAATGTATATAATAAAATATTATGCCATAAATCACGGTTTGTAGAAGAAACTTTAGTCCTATGTTTTCATATGTGTTATCTCCCTAAACAGCTTCTTAACATGAGAATTAAACACTTACTGAATATCAATACTTCTGCATTCTTATCTATACTGATCAACAGAATTGGTAGTTTAGTAATAGGGGAAGAAAGTCATTTCACATGAAACTGTTAAAATATTAGAAAGGTACGTTTCGTAGAGTAGACAGTAATGGGAAATATTTATGGGGAATGTAATATAAATTTGTCATCTGTAAGCACTTTGCGTGGGATATCATAGCCACTTACAGATTAGGAAAGTGAGTCACAGAGAAGTTACATAAGCTAATGAATGAAACAGCAGACAAGGAATACATTCTGGATCTGTGCAGGCTGATTCTGCTCTTAATCACCCTATTATGGTCTAATGAGCATAAACAATACATAATATGATAATAAAAATATATAATTTTCATTTCCCATTACAGTCTCTATGAGTAGTTTGGGGTGTTTTTTTAAACTTGATCCACCTTTTAAGCTACATGTGTGCTGAAATATTTGTAGCTCACCGCCATGTTTTTAGGATGACATTTGGAAAAAAAAAAAAAAAGATAATAGGTTGAGTATTACGCCAGAGCAACAAAATTTAATTTAAATCATGATACTGTGTTTGGAGAAGGTTTTCTGCTATGTGCTCTAATTTCTCACCCTGTGACGTTTCCCTATTGCAGTAAGACTGGGTATTTATTGTAAGAAAACGGATACAAGACGAGAGAGAAATCTGGCAGGATATTTGGGACAAAGCAGTTCAACAAGTTATAATGACAGGTGAAAAACAATTTTCTTACAGAGTTTGTCTGTGTGTGTGTGTGTGTGTGTCCACAGGCACATACGCGTGCGGACATGCATGAACAGGGCATGCTTGTGTTTCTTTCACACCTAAAAGATTGATTATTCACTTTTGTTGCTCCTGAATCCTCATCTCAGCATTAAACCTAGGGCTTTAAATTAACGAAGGCCTTAAATTTATGTTTTAGACCTTGAGATCTAATAGATCCCAGAATGGTAAGACAATTATTTTCCTTTCAAACTCCAGTAACTTGTATTATGAAACCTATTGAAAAATTATTTTTGCTACTCTCCCCTACTCTTTTAAAGAGTAAAATAAAATGAAAAACTATAATTCAGAATTTTACGGTAGTTATTACAAACTCAACGGGATTCATCACGATGTATTTTCTTCATCTCTTTCAAAATTGCTGTTCTGAAAACCTTAGCTTTTCTTCTCTGGTCTTTCTTCAACTTAACCAGGTAGCTTTCCTGCCTACCTGTTTCCAGTTAGAACATATGGGCACAGCTATATATTACATATGCAAAATCATTAAAAACAAAAACAAAGCTTATAAAATTACAAAGTTTTCTGTCATATAAACTTTTTCATGACTATAACCATTTAGGAAATCAACATATTAAAGTTAATAAATACTAGCTCTACCTAATGTTGACTTTTTTTTAACTTGATATTTAGAATACAATTTGATGCTATTAACATTACCAAATAACAGCCGTTGAAACGGTTACAGTAGGCTGTCAGACATGAGCAGAGCAGGGGAGGGCTCCCCCTGGGCCCTCAGCACACACCAGGAATGTTAGATGACCATCAGGTGGTGGTGAGGCAGTTGTTAACGATCTCTCTAAAATCGTAATTGGTTGCAGCTAGTGCTAGGGAAAGGCAAGGCAGTCTCCCTATACATAGAAAAAACCTGAAACTGGTGATCAGCAGCTTCCTGATAAGATCTCAGGAGTTGGGTGAATGGGCTCAAGCATGTATATCAAGAGGCAAAATTGTGAGTTGAACGGGTATGTCACCTTCTAGGGACATTCGGCTGGTAAGGGAAGAACATCTCCAGTGAGCGTGCATACGGCTCCAGTCAACACACTGCGCGTACTCACCTCCCAAGTGCACGCAGGCCACTGCCCCTGCAGGCAGCCCACCCCAACGGAAGCACTGGGGGAGAAGGGTAGCAAGACCCCTGTAGCGTGCCAACCTGTAAAACCCAAGGCAGAAGGTCTAACTGGTCGCTTGTCTTTCAAGCTGCCCACGTGGCCCTCTTCCAAGTATACTTAACTTTTTCTTCATTCTGGCTCTAAAGCTTTTCAATAAGCTTTCAGTACCGCTCTAAAACCTGACCTGGTCTCTTCTGCCTTATGCTCCTCGGTGGACTTCTCTCTTCCGAGGACGCAAGAATTGAGGTTGCTGCAGGCAGGTGTGCAGACGCTTACGGATTCAGCACTGGTTAAAAAAAAGTACGGTTATTTTTACCTACGGGTGATGATGGCTAAAGAGTTAATTCAAACTATTGTGTAATATGCTTTATTGCAACATTCTAAATTGCTCAGTTATATGTAATTAACCTAAATGCAATAGCATCACACAGTATGCATTGTTTTCTGGTTTTCACTTTCTGGGTGTAGTCTGAAGTCATCAACACCAGTTACAACGAAAGGTTGCTCGTATTTCTACAACGACTATCAGCGAAGATCTCTGTGCTTGTTCAAGGGAGTTGTATAAGTCATGGTTCCACAACGCTGCTTTGTTTTGTTTTGCTTTTTATCATGGGATACGTTAAGTTTTGAGGACTTTCATTGTTTTGAAGAGATAATAAATTGATAATCCAAGGAAAAAGTATTCTTTACCACAGAAAATCTAAATAAAGCCCTAATGTTAGATTAACATATTACGCTTTTGGTGGATTATGCATAGCATGAATATCCTGACATTTATTGATTTGCAATAAGAAACCAAGTGAATACATCGTTAGTGTGAGTAGAAAGGCTTCAACTCTCAGAGAAAATAGAGTGTGGCAGAGTTCAAAAAGCTCTGCATTTGTGTTTTGCATTCCAGTAAGGCTATTGACCCCTGCTTGGAGGACATATATCCTGAAATGCAGGGTTATTTGAAAAGCCTTTAATCACATAGTCAGTCTGGTGTACATATGGAACACTATAGAAACGTAAAGGAGTTGCCCCTTATACATTTCTATGACCAAACAGAACTTCTAGTTCTTCAATGTGGATGCTTGTTTGTGTTCTGAGTGTGAAATGTATGCCACCTAGAACACAGACCTTGTTCCAAGAAAATTTATTATCTGATAGTATAAGCATAACACATTGTTAGAAATAGATTCCTTTCTGACAGAGTTACCACAGAACTATTTGTTGTACGCTAAAACTGAGTCAGAACAGGGCAGATAAGCTGCAGAAACATGAGACTGATGGCAGTAGTGTGTTTTCAGTCTTAGGATATTTATCTCCAAACACCCTTTCTTTTCCTATCAACCATTCCATAGAAGCTATCTATAGCCATGTGTTACTATACATACATATTTTTAATTTAGCGTTTGTAAAAATAAAATATGTATGCATATTTAAAGCTCTACTCTTCTAAATGACAGTTACACATCAGTTACCATTACTGAAATATATCTCTGAAGAAGACTTAATGCCACCCTGGTAAAAATAGCAGTGGGTTACTGAAGATCACACATTCTGAGTTCTCACTCCGTAATTTGGTGAGAAGAGAAATCATGTGCTTGGACCAATTTTTCATGGGAGAGAACTATATGAAATGTTGGCATAATGTCAAATTTTTCCTAAAAATAACAAATTTTTTTTTTATATGAAGGGCCTGATGTACCTGTTGCTGAACAGAAATCTATCTTCCCCTGCCAGAGGTAGCATCCGAGTCACAAGAAATGGTATAGCTTGAGGTCTAGTCTTTCAGTTTTGGAGACCCATTTTCTACCACTGTCATTCTAAAAAATAAAAAATCAAAGTTTTACTTTTTAAATTTTTTTTTGAGACAGAGCCTCACTCTGTCATCCAGGCTGCAGTGCAGTGGCACAATCTTGGCTCACTGCAGCCTCCACCTGCTGGGTTCAAGTGATTCTCCTGCCTAGCCTTCTGAGTAGCTGGGATTACAGGCACCCACCATCACGCCTGCACAATTTTTGTGTTTTTAGTAGAGATGATGTTTCACCATGTTTGCCAGTCTGGTCTCAAACTCTTGACCTCAAGTGATCCACCTGCCTCAGCCTCCCAAAGTGCTGGGATTACAGGCATGAGCCACTGTGCCCAGCCTAAAAACTCGAAAGTTTTTAAGCTAGAAGAAAAAAGTTTCAAGAAAAATAAAAGCATCCTTGATTTCAAAGCTTCTGACTTACAGTCAATCTCCTATTGATCAGTTTTTGTCCTATCTTCTAAGAAGAGTTACTAACAATTTTTTAATCTATTATTGTTTAAAAAATTGTCATGCACATCTGCGTGAAGAGACCACCAAACAGGCTTTGTGTGAGCAATAGAGCTTTTTAATCACCTGGGTGCAGGCGGGCTGAGTCTGAAAAGAGAGTCAGTGAAGGGAGATAGGGGTGGAGCTGTTGTGTAGGATTTGGGTAGGCAAAGGAAAATTACAGTCAAAGGGGGCTGTTCTCTGGCAGGCAGGGGTGGGGGTCACAAGGTGCTCAGTGGGGGAGCTTTTGAGCCAGGATGAGCCAAGAGAAGGAATTTCACAAGGTAATGTCATCAGTTAAGGCAGAAACTGGCCATCTGGATGTGTATGTGCAGGTCACAGGGGATATGATGGCTAAGCTTTGGCTCAGAGACCTGACATTCCTGTCTTTTTATATTAATAAGAAAAATAAAACAAAATAGTGTTGAAGCGTTGGGGCGGCTAAAATTTTGGGGGGGTGGTATGGAGAGAGAATGGGCGATGTCTCTCAGGGCTGCTTCGAGTGGGATTAGGGGCGGCGTGGGAACCTAGAGTGGGAGAGATTAGGCTGAAGGAAGGTTTTGGGGTAAGGGGCGATATTGTGGGGTTGTTAGGAGGAGCATTTGTTGTATAGAATTATTGGTGATGGCCTGGATGCGGTTTTGTATGAATCGAAAAACTAAACGGAAGACACAAGGTCCGAATAAGAGAAGGAGAAAAAAACAGGTATTAAAGGACTAAGAACTGGGAGGACCTAGGACATCCAATTAGAGAGAGCCGAAGGGGGTTCAGCATAATTACTTGCTTGGCTGGTGAGTTTTTAGGCTCTATCTAAGTTTTTGGGGTGCAGTTCAAGGTGGGCTGGTGTCTGGAATGAGACTGGGACCTAATAAAAAGGAGTGTCCACACAGGAGCTCAAATGGGCTGGAATCTGTAGCATTCCGAGGACAGGCCTGAATTCTGAGAAGGGAAAGTGGTAAAAGTATTTTCTAGTCCTTTTTAAGTTGGTGACTGAGCTTGGTGTGTTTTTAAAAGACCATTAGTCCGTTCTACTTTTCCTGAAGACTGAGGACAGTAAAGGATATAAAGGTTTCACTGAATACCAAGAGCCTGAGAAACTGCTTGGGTGATTTGACTAATAAAGGCCGTTCTGCTATTGGACTGTATAGAGGTGGGAAGGCCAAACCGAGGAATTATGTCTGACAGAAGGGAAGAAATGACCGCGGTGGCCTTCTCAGACCCTGTAGGAAAGGCCACTACCTACCTAGTGAAAGTGTCTACCCAGACCAAGAGCTATTTTAGTTTACTGACTGGAGGCATGTGAGTAAAGTCAATTTGCCAGTCCTGGGCGGGGGTAAAACCTTGAGCTTGATGTGTAGGGAAGGGAGGGGGCCTGAGAAATTCCTGGGGAGTAGTAGAATCACAGATGGAACACTGAGAAGTGATTTCCTTGAGGACAGATTTCCACGATGGAAAGGAAATGAGAGGTTCTAAGAGACGGGCTAGCGGCTTGTAACCTAGAGGGAAGAGGTTATGAAATGACGACAGAATAGAATGGGACTGTGAGGCTGGAAGGGGATATTTTCCTTGGTCTAAGAACCATTTGCCTTGTGTGGGAAGAGATTGACAGGTGGAAGTTTCAGTGGGGGAGTAGGTGGGAGTGACCGATGTGAAGGAGAAAAACTGACCGTGAGGGACAGAAGTTGGACCTCTAGCTGCTTTTTTAGCTAACTTATCAGCATAAGCATTGTCCTGAGCGATGGGATCTGATGCCTTTTGATGGCCCTTGCAGTGAATGGCTCCAGCTTCCTTTGGAAGTAAAGCGGCTTTGAGAAGCATTTTTATTCAAGAGACATTAATGATGGAGGACCCTTGCTTAGTGAGGAAATCTCTTTCAGTCCATATAACAGCATGGGGGTGCCGGATACGGAAGGCGTATTTACAGTCAGTATAAATATTGACACGTAGTCCTTTTGCAAGAGTGAGGGCCTGAGTTAAGGCAACTAGTTCGGCTTGCTGAGAGGTCGTGGAGGGTGGCAGAATGGTAGCCTCAGTGATAGGTGTGGAAGATACTATTGCATAGCCTGCCTTTGCTGGTGAGTGGCGATCAGGCCTGGTGGCACTGCCATCAATAAACTAAATGTGATCAGGGTGAGGAACAGGGAAGAAGGAAATATGGGGAATGGGGTGAATGTCAGGTGGATCAGAGAGATGCAGTCATGAGGGTCAGGTGTGGTATCTGGAATAACGTGGGAGGCCGGATTGAAGTCCGGGCCAGGAACAATGGTACTTGTGGGAGAGTCAACAAAGAGTGAGTACAGCTGAAGGAGTCGGGGAGCAGAAAGTATATGAGTCAGGTGGGAGGAAAAAAATAGATTTTGGAAGTTATGAGAACTGTAGAGAGTGAGTTGAGCATAGTTTGTGATTTTGAGGGCCTCTAAAAGTATTAGGGTGGCAGCAGCTGCACGCAGACATGAGGGCTAGTAGGCTAAAACAGTACTGTCAAGTTGTTTGGATAAAAAGGCTCCAGGGTGTGGTCCCGGCTCTTGTGTAAGAATTCCCACCTCAATAGCCATGCCTAGGAAGGAAAGGAGTTGTTGTTTTGTAGAAGGGATTGGGGTTTGGGAGATTAGCCAGACACGATCACCAGGGAGAGCACGTGTGTTTTTATGAGACTTATGCTGAGATAGGTAACAGATGAGGAAGAAATTTGGGCTTGATTCTAGTAATGGGGGCTGTCTGTGAAGCCTTCTGGCAGTACAGCCCAGGTAATTTGCTGAGCCTGATGGTGATGGGCGTCAGGGTCAGTCCAAGTGAAAGCGAAGAGAGGCTGGGATGAAGGGTGCAAAGGAATAGTAAAGAAAGTATGTTTGAGATCCAGAACAGAATAATGGGTTGTGGAGGGAGGTATTGAGGATAGGAGAGTATATGGGTTTGGCACCACGGGGTGGATAGGCAAGACAGTTTGGTTGATAAGGCACAGATCCTGAACTAACCTGTAAGCCTTGTCTGGTTTTAGGACAGGTAAAATGGGGGAGTTATAAGGGGAGTTTACAGGCTTTAAAAGGCCATGTTGTAGCAGGTGGGTGATAACAGGCTTTAATCCTTTTGAAGCGTGCTGTGGGATGGGGTATTGGCGATGAGTGGGGTAAGGGTGATTAAGTTTTAATGGGATGGTAAAGGATGCACGATCAGTCACCAAGGAGGGAGTAGAAGTGTCCTATACTTGTGGGTTAAGGTGGGGAGATACAAGGGGAGGATGTGAAGGAGGCTTTGAACTGGGGGAAAAGTCGGCAATGAAGTGCGGCTGTAGCCCAGGAATAGTCAGGGAAGCAGATGATTTAGTTAAAATGTCTCGGCCTAATAAGGGAGCTGGAGCTGGGCAGGTGGGGATAACTAAAAAAGGAGTGCTTGAAAGAGTATTGTCTAAGTTGGCACCGGAGTTGTGGAGTTTTAAGAGGTTTAGAAGTCTGGCCATCAATAACCACAACAGTTATGGAGGCAAGGGAACCAGGCCCTTGAAAAGAAGGTAATGTGGAATCGGTAGCCTCCGTATTGATTAAGAAGGGGACGGACTTACCTTCCACTGTGAGAGTTATCTAAAGCATCTGTGATGGTCTGTAGGCTTCCGAGGCAATCAGGCAGTGTCAGTCTTCAGCTGCTAAGCCGAGAAGATCTGGGAAGGAGTCCGTCAGAACCTTGGGCGAGAGTTCCAGGGGCTGTGGAAGTGGCTGCCAGGTGAGTTGAAGAGTCTGATTTTCAGTGGGGTCTTGCACGGATGGGACACAGCTTAGGAGGAATCCTGGGCTGCAGACATTCCTTGGCCTAGTGGTCAGATTTCCAGCACTTGTAGCAAGCTCCTGGGGGAGACGGTCCTGGAGGAACGCCTGGCTGCTGTGGTTCAGGTATTTGAAAGTTCTTGTGCGCTGGAGATGTGGCTGGGGTTTCTCTCACAGTGGAGGCAAGGAATTGCAACTCGGAAATACATTGCTACTTAGCTGCCTCTACTTTATTATTGTACACCTTGAAGGAGGTTAATTAAGTCCTGTTGTGGGGTTTGAGGGCTGGAATTTAATTTTGGGGGTTTTATTTAATGTCGGGAGCGGATTAGGTAATAAAATGTATATGAGAATAAGACGGCCTTTAGACCTTTTGGGATCTAGGACTGTAAAGCGTCTCAGGGTTGCTGCTAAATGAGCCATGAACTGGGCTGGGTTTTTCATATTTGATGAAAAAGAGCCTAAACGCTAACTGATTTGGGAGGGGTTGGATAAAGAAAAAGGAGCATGAACCTTGACTATGTCTTTAGCTCTAGTCACCTTTTTAAGAGGAAATTGCTGGTCAGGTGCGGGAGGGCTAGTCGTGGAATGAAAGTGTAAGCCAGACGGGGTGTGAGGAGGGGAGGTGATAAAAGGATTATAGGGTTGGGGAGCAGAGGCTGAGGAAGAATTGGGACGTAGCTCGGCCTGGCAAGGATGGGAAAGGTCAGATGGGTCTGTAGAAAAGGAAGATTAGACTCAGCGACACTTGGGGTTGGGACAGAGGGGACAGGCGGGAGGGAGAGAAGGAAGATTTGGGACGAGTCACGCTGGGTACAGAGACTAGGGAGGGACCGATGTGTAAAAAGAATGCCTGGACGTCAGGCACCTCAGACTGTTTGCCCATTTTATGACAAGAATTATTTAGATCTTGTAGGATGGAAAAATCAAAAGTGTCGTTTTCTGGCTATTTGGAACTACTGTTGAGTTTGTATTGGGGTCAAGCGGCATTGTGAAGAAAATAAGGCATTTAGGTTTTAGGTCAGGTGTGAGTTGAAGAGGTTTTAGGTTCTTGAGAACACAGGCTAAGGGAGAAGGAGGAGGAATGGAAGGTGGAAGGTTGCTCATAGTGAAGGAGGCAAGCCCAGAGGAAAGAGAGGGTAGAGACATGGAGAGAAGGGGTTGGGGGGTTCTTGCCCTCCAGAAAAGCGGGAAAGGGGTCAAGAGGTTCTTGCCCCTCAGAAAAGCAGAGAAGGGGTAGAGACAGGGAGAGAAGGTGTCAGGGGTTCTTGTCCTTCAGAAAAGCAGAGAAGGGGTAGAGACAGGGAGAGAAGGGGTTGGGGGTTCTTGCCCTCTCCCCCCAGAAAAACGATACTTGCCGCTAAGGGTGAAGGACCAAGGCAGGTGTCCCCATGTGCTCAGACACCTCTGAAACGTGGGTGAATAATCAGGCAGGTGTCCCCACATGATTAAACACCAAGGGAAGACTGTCTTCCTGAGTCCGTGACCCATGCCGGAGTTTTGGGTCCACGGATGAAACACGTCTCCTTTGTTTCTACCAGAAAATGAAAGGAACTGAAATTAAGAGAATGGAGAGATTGAAGTGTGGCGCCAAGACTGAAAGGAGAAAGAGGTTGAGGGATAGTGAGAGAGGCTGGAGAAGAGAGTGAAAAGAGGCCGCTTACCGGATTTGAAATTGGTGAGATGTTCCCTGGGCTGGTGGGTCCGAGGTCGCAGGTGGATCTTTCTCCAGAGTGAAGAGCAGGAGGACAGGGGACTGATCTCCCAAGGCAGGTCCCCTGATCCAAGTCACGGCACCAAAATGTCATGTGCGTCCGTGTGAAGAGACCACCAGACAGGCTTTGTGTGAGCAATAGAACTTTTTACTCACCTGGGTGCAGGGGGCTGAGTCTGAAAAGAGAGTCAGCGAAGGGAGATGGGTGGGGCCGTTTTATAGGGTTTGGGTAGGTAAAGGAAAATTACAGTTAAAGGGAGCTGTTCTCTGGCGGGCAGGGGTGGGGATCACAAGGCGCTCAGTTGGGGAGCTTTTGAGCCAGGATGAGCCAAGAGAAGGAATTTCACAAGGTAATGTCATCAGTTAAGGCAGGAACTGGCCATCTGGCTGTGTATGTGCAGGTCACAGGAGATATGATGGCTTAGCTCAGAGGCCTGACAAAAATAATAAAATGTAAAACATCACTCTTAGCAACTCCTGTCTTAAAAAGTGAAAGAATAAAGAATTTGTGAAATTCAAATATATCTTAGAGGAAACGATCCCCAAAGTCACATACAAATTATTCAAAATACTCCTTGGCTTGTTCTCGATCACTATCCCCAAAATAGCTTCATTCGTACCATAATTTTTTGATATGTCTTTGATATAGTGCTTGAAATTCTTCCAACTAAAGATTGGTTTGGTTAATGACCTCCTTTAAAAAACAAATGCAGATATCTCCCTTAAATCTTGTTAAAAGGCTTTCAGTCACTCATACATAAGTGTGAATTGGTGTGAATTGGTTTAGTTAGCATGTTTCCATCCTAATGGCTCTATTCAACCAAGGAGAAGAAAAGGTAAGTTACAGACCACACTTTGATGGGAAGGGGTCCTGAGACTTCTTTGGTTCCTAAAATAAGAGACTAAATATGAGAAAACATGAGACCCATAGGAGCAATGTGTTTTTAGTCTTAGGATATTTATCTCCAAATACCCTTGCATTTCCTGTCAACCATTCTATAGAAGCTATCTATATCCATGTATTACTATATTTTTTTTAATTTAGCTTTTGTAAAAAAAAAAAGTGTACAAATATTTAAAGCTCTACTCTTCTAAATGACAGCTACACATCAGTTACCATTACTGAAATGCATCTCTGAAGAAGACTTAATGCCACCCTGGTAAAAATAGCAGTGGGTTATTGAAGATCACACATTCTGAGTTCTCACTCCATAATTTGGTGAGAAAAAAAAAATGTGCTTTTTTTGTTTTTTTGTTTTAAAGCTGGTAAATGAGTGCACAAGGCTATCTACATATATTGTTAAATGTTGGCGTTGAACAACCCTGTTCGAGAAAAGGAGAAAATATCTTTTTCTTGCTGTGCTGTATATCTATCAACAATCAAAACTAGGAATTTAGACTTGTTCCATTAGTAATATACTTTAGCTACATTAATGACCAAATAGGACTTTGTGTACTGGCTTGTGAACTTAATTATTTCTAATGCTGTTTCTGTGGGAAAGCACATATTGAGTCCTCACATACAAACTTTAAACTTTTTTACTGTGTTGGGAAAGTTGGAAACTGCTTTTATTGGTTACTCTTTTCTTTCCTAATTATAAGTGATTGACTCTAAAATGATTGCAATGAGCAAACAGAACAACAGTATAATAATAATAAAACATTTGTCTTCTAATTTTCTCTGAAATCCTAATCAGAAGAATGGTTAATGACTGATTTAAGATAGCAAGCAAGAAATTCTTATTTTTTTTTTTTTAGCAAATCTTTACTGAAGACATATTATGCTCCAGATAGTGTGCAAAGTTCTATAGACACAGTGCTTAAACATAGGTGAGCTAGATACGTGTTCTTGGAGAAATTAGAGTTTTATGAAATTATATCTTGAGTTCTGGAAAACCTTACGTTAATATTTTGGGCTCACCCTCCCATAAACCACAGAAATGTGCTAGAATATTCTGCATTTCACCAACAACTAAATGAAATGTTATAAGAAGCAATATAATAAAAAATATCAAAGTTGCAAGAACCTTATGTTAATATTGTTACTTTTTTCATTAATTTGGAATTAGGAATAATTTGAGTGTAGATTTACTTTTTTTTTTCTTTTTTATTAACTTTAAGTTCTAGGATACATGGGTACAATGTGCAGGTTTGATACATAGGTATACATGTGCCATGCTGGTGTGCTGCACCTATCAACTCGCCATTTACATTAGGTATTTCTCCTAATGCTATCCCTCCCCCAGCCCTCACCCCCCTACAGACCCCAGTGTGTGATGTTCCCTGCCCTGTGTCCAAGTGTTCTCATTGTTCTGTTCCCATCTATGAGTGAGAACATGTAGTGTTTGGTTTTCTGTCTTTGTGATAGTTTGCTGAGAATGATGTTTTCTAGCTTCATCCATGTCCCTGCAAAGGATGTGAACTCACCCTTTTTTATGGCTGCATAGTATTCCATGGTGTATATGTGCCACATTTTCTTAATCCAGTCTATCATTGATGGGCATTTAGGTTGGTTCCAAGTCTTTGCTATTGTGAATAGTGCTGCATAAACATACGTGCATGTGTCTTTATATTAGTATGATTTATAATCCTTTGGGTATGTATCCAGCAATGGGATCACTGGGTCAAATGGTATTTCTAGTTCTAGATCCTTGAGGAATCACCACACTGTCTTCCACAATGGTTGAACTAGTTTACAGTCCCACCAACAGTGTAAAAGCGTTACTATTTCTCTGAATCCTCTCCAGCACCTGTTGTTTCCTGACTTTTTAGTGATCGCCATTTTAACTGGCGTGAGATGATATCTCATTGTGGTTTTGACTTGCATTTTTCTGATGACCAGTAAATTTACTTTTACACTAGAAGTAAATAAATGATCAAAAGAAAAAGTCAAAATGATAATGCACTCACAGCAATCTTAGAAGGAGGCTCCATAAGTTATGTCTGGCCACCATCTGAATTGTTATATGCACTTGAAAATCATCTTTTTGAAAATAATTTGCTATAAGCCATTGTTAATTCAAACTGATCTTCTGTTCAAGTCGAGTACATTCTTACCGAGTATTTTCATTCTAAACTGCGGTGGATTTTGAAAGAGAGTTTAACAAAGTAAACTAGTCTTTCCTTAATTTATTCTACTAATTGTGCAAAATTATTCTATTTTGGTGGCTTCTGGGTCTGATGTTACTGCCTGATTAAAGCATTGCCAACTGTGTCCCCCATCATTATTAACTGAAACGTGATATGATGCAATCTAATGTGTGTCTGCCAGTGTGTCCGCCCGCCCGGTATTACAGATCTGCGTATTGTCTTCTTGTGAACATGTTAATGAGATGAGTAAAAAGAAGTATTAAGACATAATTAGTGTGTGCTAGATATTTAATTTGTATACATTTTTCTGCTTTTTCTGAGATAAATTATTTCAGTATTTTAAAATCCCATAGTTATATGCTACTCCGTATTTTACAGGAAGTTTTGTTTTAGGTAGTATTAAGTAGAAATAATTGTTACTGTTTTAAGTATGCATAGAAAACACAAATTACAACATTTTAATCTATATTGCTCGCTTTAATCAAATACTTTTTATATATGTGACAACATGTGTTAAAGCATTTTAAGCTGATCCAATAGTAGATGGATATTTGATCTGATAGTAGATGGATAAAGTTATACCTTACAATGAATTTCTATTTCTCCTATTATTGTATTTCTCCTTTTGGGTGATAGTGCTTATTGAACACTATATGTGAAGTCAGTTGTAGGGTCTAATGTTCTTTTACATTTTTATCAGTGAGTCTGCTCACTAATTGACAGTATGATTCTTCCAGATGATGCTAAATTAGAAGAGTTCCCTAATATCTTAAAACACATGGAGAAAGTCTGAAATGGTTTTCAAAGATTAGAGAAGAGTTTTGTGAAAACAATGTAATTATTGTGTGACAAGTGAAAAGAAATACCAATAGTGTAAAAAGAAAAAGATACCAGGTCAAGAGAGACACAAGAGAGAAGATTGTATAAGTTGAGCTTCTGAGGTCTCAGTTTTGCATAATGTATCCTCACGGGGCAGATCATGTAGTTTTTGCTGCATAAGTACTGACAACACAA
This sequence comes from Chlorocebus sabaeus, assembly GCF_047675955.1. NCBI lineage: Eukaryota > Metazoa > Chordata > Mammalia > Primates > Cercopithecidae > Chlorocebus > Chlorocebus sabaeus. Next base: position 1,308,317 of record NC_132925.1, read on the forward strand.
CTTAGTGGCTTAAAACAATAAGGACTTTATTTTGCTTATGAAGCTGTGGATCTGCTATTTGGTTGTTCTGATCTCGGTGGGGCTTGCTGTCTTATTGCAGCAGTTGCCATGTCAGCTGGGAAATGGCCCGAAATGACCTCAGAGGGAGGGCTTATCTCAGTCCCATATGCTTTGCCATCATCTAGGAGACTAGCCAGGGCTCATTCACATTTTGGTGCAGGACTCCAACAGGGAGCACAAAAGAACGTAAATGCTCTTGAATCATGGGCTCAGAACACTTCAGCGCCACTGGCACTGTATTCTACTGGCCAAAGCAAGCCACAGGACCAGTGCAGAATCCAGGGCGGAGAGATTCTATCTCTTCATGGGAGATTCTGCAATGCATTGTGGTCAGTTTTACAACCTGAAACAGTAAATAGTTATTGTACTGGCCTACATATTAGGGAGCATTTATTGTTGCTTGTTGTTGGAGGACAAATTGATGGATACTTGCATTCATCTATTATGACAGATAACGGAGATAAGGATATATCACAGATACTAAAGATGAGAAGAACATCGAAAGGAAAATAAAAGCTAGATTGTATAAAGCATTAACTCGAGAAAGAGAGAAGTTGAAAGTATTTTCAAGAAATCTGGACCAAAAATTTAAAGACAAAGGTGCTAGTCTCAGGTAATATGTACAATGTTTAACATACATACTTTATAGAATTTTAAGAAACTTTTACATACATTTAATCCTTACATGAGAAAAATAACATACATGTAATACTCATACTAGTAAGACAAATGTTATAACTCACAATTTATAACTGTGGAAACTGAGGCTCACCGCATACCATGTGTAATAGTTACTTTAAACATCATGGTATTTCCTTTTAGGGAAAAAGTTATACAGGTAATTGAGTACAAAAACCCATCACATCTTGATATTCTCAAGTGAGTGCACAACCAGCCTATGACTAATTTTCACGCCTGGGGGAGTTTGGTGATTAATGAAGCCTATGTGCTGGCAATTCTCTGGAAAGGTTGAATTCAGTCCACCTTCTCACACACACTGCAGACAGGCCTGCCAAGTATATTGAGGGTGTAAGCCTGATCACAGGAAACATTTTTATTTGCTTAGTAAAACATTTTTTAATGGATCTTAATCTTCATATCTATTTATTGAAGTGGACCCAGCAAGGCTTCAACTTATAAGTATTTAACTGTAGCTCAAATTAATATTTATATTCAAAATCAGTGAAACTGCATTAATGTTCGTACTGGCTTTCTCCCAGATTAGTCCAAATCCACAGGTCTTCTGTGTTTTGCATTCAGGCTTTCTTCGTGGAGTGATGATGTGCTTACAGAATACATTTTCCATTACCTACTGAGAGAAGTTTTCCTTTTTTTTTGTTTTTAACTGTAAAATGAGTAATGATCTTGAACACCTATTAATAAGTAAATGGACTGTGGAATGAACTCTTGTTTCTTTACTCAGACTCAGGGTTAGTACTGTCGCCTACAGCCTGGGTGGTTTTGAATCTGACCACAAGTAAGAGAGGGCACTCAAGGTTATTACAAAATAAAGACAATAACCCCCTTGTAGATAACTGGGTTACCTATAAATCCCTTACTCTAGATAACAGTTTCCTTTACCTTGAAGAGAAAAATGTCCAACATGCCTGCTGTTGTTTACACTTTTTTTTTTTTGAGCCTATGTCTTTACAACAACAGAGTCAAATGCTTTTGGCGTAGGGCTCCTTGTTAAAATAACATTACACAGTTTAGAAATGTCAATCGTGTTTTATCCCCTGGAGAAACGGTGTTCCAGCTAATGGTATTCATTCTAGTCATAATTACAGAAATTTCAGTTCTTGACTAAATACAGAAAAGACCCACAATTTAGCAAGAAATATGTGTCAAGACTGATAACATGCATGAGGAAGGAGCCCTTGGGATTTGTATAAAATCCATTTTTCAAGAGTTGTATGCTTTCTGCCACTGTTAAGACTCCTAATGCAGGCCTTATTCCACTGTGCTGATTTTCATCTTTGTAAGTAGGTACTTTCCAGTTTAGTACAGAAACATATATACCTTTGTGTTCTTTGTCTGTTTCATGTGTTGCTTTTCTTAATGATTGGTAAAGTTGAAGATATGGATAAATGTTCGTTGCTTTTGTATCCTCCTGCAACTGGCACAATACATGACATACAGCAGGTACTCACCACATGCTTCCTGGTAAATTTCTGGCTCTCTAAACCCTTCTGCTCCCAACATTTCCAGAGTTATTTTATTCCTCCTTTATATGACACTTCAACCTGAGTCTAGATGGCTTGAATAATGTCCAATGAGAAAAGGAAAAAGGAACCAGGTCTTGATTTTGGCCAAAAATACTCCCCAGGACTTTTAAGAACCTTCCCCTTAGAAACAGACCAATGAGGAAGTTATTTCGCCATGTGCTGGGGTCAGAGGCACATGGATCTATAAACCCGAGTGATTCCATTATATCTGCACACATACCTGGTAGGTCAGTGAAGGTCTTTGGGTCCTAGAAGAATCATTAAAACAGCAAATATTAATGCTAAGCACCCAATAGATCCACACCCTGCCTCCAGCACTTCCCCTTTGGCAGCCTATTAGTCTGGATGCTTCTCCCTCAGTTTATCTTCTTATTCAAGGTCCAGCATCTCCTGTTAAGTTCCAACTAGTCTAAGCATTTGCTACTTATTTCAGGCAGAGTGGGTATTCCTTCTTCTGAACTCTTTCAATATTTATGTTTACAAACACCCATTAGGAACTTATTTATAGGTAGCTGGCATTTTCATAACGTTTTTTTCTAAGCACGGCTTCTTCAAATGTCTTAAAAATCCCTGGAGACAGAGATTGTGTCTTACATGACTTTTTATTCAAGTTCCTAAGACAGAGCTTTGAATCTAGCAAATAATTGGTAAATATTTTTAATGAGAATACCTATGGAAGAAAGTTATTTTGAATATAAGAAGGTGGAATGGGGGCAGAAATGCATATATAAAGTGATAGCAAAATAAATCAATAAAAATACCTTTCATATCTAAAGTGCTTTTTAGTTTAAAAGTGTGTTCATAGATGCTACCTCATTTGTTACATACATTTGTAAAATCTGAATAATAAAATGCTTTAGATACAGAGGTAATTTCCAAAATGTGACATGACATGCTATGAGTCTTAACACATCCAGTTTAGCGCCATATATTTAAGAGCCATGGTGAAGTTTTTCAAGTTTACCCAACATAGTTTGTGTACCTGCTAAATTTCCAGATATGAGCACCAACTCTAAAACGGTGAATGTTGGTTTCACCTAAGAACAAAGAAGCAACAGTATAGTTCCACTTCTTTCTTCCTCTAAAATTATGTTGCATAAATGAAATCTGATACCGTACTTTGAGCAAAATAGGGCAGGAGCAGAGCTGTTACTTTAAAGCAGACTCATTTTCAAGGAGAAATCCAAATTGGAATGTCAGCTAATGCCAGTAGTGTCAGAGTTTTGGCTACAAAACCATCAGTTTAAAGACTTATTAACAGTTCATAAAACGTGTGACATTCTTCTGGTTCTTGTCCCTGGTCAACATATGCTCTAAATTTACAACAGACTGAAGCACCATTTCATCGGTATTAAAAATAGTTGTGAGTATCACAATAGAAATATCACAGATCCCAGCAGACATATGATGCTTATTCAAAGAACAGCAGATCTTTTCAGATATGGTCAGGGATGGACAACTCTGCCAACACATGAACGGGGGGTGTTGAGAGGGGATTCTGAAGGGGGATTTTTGAGGTTTTTCTAAATGGTGAAAATTGTAACTTCTCCATTTCGTAAACATCATCCTGTTTCATGTCCATGATTCTTCTAGAGCAGAATTCCAAATGGGCTAATGGTGCCAAGATTCTCTATGTGTGGGCAGAGTCTTCCTCATAATATCAAACTCAGACAGTAATGACATCATGAACATCCTTCTAATCCTTAATCAGCTAACAGTTCTAGAACCATATATGAAGTTGTTCTTTTCTTTTGGCTCCAAAAAGCTTTCTGCTTAATATATTCTGTTGCACACGTGTGTGACTATCTGCTTAGAATGTGAGCGGATCAATGCGAAGGATCCCATCTTCTGTGTTTCCTCACTATGCACTAATTTTCACAAGGCACCTAGCAAAATAGCCCAAATCAGGAATTAATGAGTAATTTTTAAATAAAAGCATTTTAATGTTTACTATATTATTGGAGACAGTATGGTAATATACTTGTAGAAATGTGTGTGAATCTTGTATTACTAATATGCATGAATTTATCTTTTAAAATAAATTTAAACTTTCAGTCACATTAACATTTATAGTACTAAATTTATGAGTGTTGTAATTAATAATTTATTTGTCCCTTGATTATCTCTTTCATGTTCTAGAAATGACCCTTATAGCCTATATTATGGGACTTGATGACAAATTAATTCTAAATTTATTAACATTATTAGTATATACCTTAACTTATATACCAAATAAAATATTTCTTTCTCTGAAAATTTATAATACTTACATATATTCAAAATTTAACCAGTAAGGATGACTCTGGCTATATTTAAGGGTGTGACTTGTATTGATAATACATTATTTTGTATTAAAATATGTATCATATTTTATCATGCTCTATTTTATAATCACAGATAATTTGAAGTTATAAAATTAATACTTTAGTAAAGTAGCCTAAAAGTATTCAAAAATCCAGTTACTATTAGAATAAAAACATACTCATGGTTCTACTTATAGTTTAGTATTAAAAAGGGACATCTTTAGTTCCTAAGAAGATCTAATACACAAATATAATAATTCATTTAAGCTTTGAAGTTTCTAGTCTTGTCTAAACACTGACAAATAATTTCAAGTTGGCTTTTAGTCTTCAATGATATCTTTTTGTCTCAGTCTCTAAATCCCACCCATAGATAATTATTAATTTAGTTGTGGTTTATGTTGTTACCGTTTCATGTTTTTCTTTTTGATCTGGCACACCCATGAAAGTCAGAGAAATAGTACAATAATATTTACTTAGTCTATGTTCAGAATACATATTAAAGAAAGAGGCAAATACCTACTCGAACATTCATGTATAATGACAACATCAAAGTATTCTGATGACTGACCATATGTCTAGAAATACACTGTAATTAAGGTAGATCAGAAATATCTCTAAGATTCTTTTATAGTTTAACCACAAGGAAAAATAAAAGGAGAAAGCAAGCTATCTCTTCAGTGTTTTGACTATATTATTCTCTAGTTTTTATCTCTATACAGTTTCTAATATTTTTTATATACAGTTGTGAATATAGTTGATGCATAATAAATATTCTTTGTTATGTAGCACCTTTGTAGTTCCTTAAATTACTTGGAAGCAATACCTTCATGAAATAAGAATCAGCACATTACTTTACAGTTCTGAAAGCATACTGATCCCTTGATAATTACTGTCCCTATAGCTGGAGGAAATATGGGAGCAAGACACCTCCATATCCAGGAAGAATTCAGAATAGGCAATAAGGTAGGAAGTTTCTTTCAGAGGAACACTTTAGTGATATTACCTAGCTCATAGTGCTGTGAGGCTAAATAGGATATTACATAGAAACTAGTTTGAAGAGGATGTTGTACATACTCAATGCTCAACACAAGAACAATTATAATCACCATTAGTCTTTGTTTTTTTCCCATGCCTTTCTTCACAGCCACTTCTCTACTCAATTTAGACTGATTGCAGGCCAGACTTTCCAGACGTGGAGGGTGTTTCTTTGTTTGTTGAGACAGAGTCTCGCTCTGCCACCCAGGCTGGAGTGCAATGGCACGATATCGGCTCACTGCAACCTCCACCTCCCGGGCTCAAGCAATTCTCCTACCTCAGCCTCCCATTACAAGCGCCTGCCACCACACCTGGCTAACTTTTGTATTTTTAGTAGAGACGGGGTTTTGCCATGTTGGCCAGGCTGGTCTCGATCTCCCAACCTCAGACCAAGTTCTGAGATTACTGGCGTGAGCCATCGCGCCCGGCCGACATGGAGGTTCTTTAATCAGACTCAGCGAATCTTTTCTGGAAAGGTTGTGAGATGCGTGTCTTCTCTCTCTGCCTGGGACTTACCTAGTTGGATGCTCTAATAGAGGCATTTGTTATGAATGTGGCGGTCTCAGAATATATAATAAAACTTAAAACACATTTTTATACAAAGATGTATGCCACTTCTTTGATTTTGTTTCCGTTGATAAATCAGTTTTTAAAAACTTTGAAAATATTAAAGTCTTATCTGAATCAAAGATAATTTTTAGTGCATTTCTAATAAAGGTCTTTATCGTAAACTCTGGGCACATCAATAACAGAACTATTTTGTTGTCGTGTTAAACTTTTTAGAAATCTCAGGATTTAATGACTATTGACATTCATTAAATCTTCATAGCTCTTTTGGTTGCTTCTCAAATATAGGAATAGGCTTTGTGACTTGTAATCGGGCCAATGGTATGAAAAGAAGAGAGGTATAAAGAAAATCCGTAGGCAACAATGGCTTCAGCTCTTAGTTCTTTGTTGCTTGCTGGCAACTTGCTTGCTGGTTGAGTAATAGTTCAGGATTGAAAGTAGAAGGAGAGACTGCAATTGAAGCTATGCTACTCCCACGTTTCACTCCCTGTGAAAATGGAAACCCTGTTAGCTCAGTCACTTGCCTGAAGCTATACAACGTCCATGGTATTTCTAACTTCTCCAGGAAAGCGATCTAAACCAAATGTCTAAATTCCCTTGAAAGCTGCTTACCATCAAAGTTCCCATTCATGCGTTTGGAACCGAAATGATTGTTGAGAGATGTGTAGCAGAGTCAGAAGAAAGCCCCACTGACAGTGCAGGCATTTTGCTTTCAGTAAAATGTTTTGGTGCTGATATTTGTTTTCTCAAATATTTTTCAGACAGTTTTCTAAAATAATGTCATGATGATGACATAACCCATTCTTTCTATGAAGTTAGACTCCATCTACCTTAGCAGCTTTACCGGGCTTCTCATGCATTCCCGTCTTACACATTTCAGACGCAGGATTCCCCGGAAATACCACGCCTGGCCTCGGTGTCCAAGGAAGAGAGTGTGGCCATGGGTTCTGAGTTTCTGTTTCTGATTGGGCCGGTAAAGTCCCCTTCTCATCCCTCTTCTACGCTTATCACTAGAGACAGAAACTAAAAACCATGGCTTCAGGCTGCTAACAGCCTAAAACAAAACAAAACAGAAGGAAACAACAACAACAAAATAAAACAGGTTGGACAGGCTTGGCAGGCTTTCCCCTTTACGTATGCTTTTCTTCCCACTGCTCAGATCTTGTCAAACCTCTCCCCATTCGAATGGCACCACCACTGGAAAAGCTGTTCCTAACTCCGTGGCTGCTGCCTTTCTGTGGTGTGCCAGGTGCCGTATTTTAAGTATCTGAAAACACAGTTTGCCTCCAACCACCTTGGGGGTTTTTTGCCCTGGTCTTTACATTTGTAATGACAAGCACCAAGCACAGTTTCTGGAACAGATTTCATCCCATTATCTTACTAATTGCCAATAATGCACCATTTGTTTGGCATATAATTCCTTATGTTTGTCGTTCAATATATTTTATAAAGTAAAATGGGCATATGCTGTAGAGACAGATCATCGTTCAGTTCTAATGAACTAATTTCATTTATGCTTCAAAATGGGCTTTATGTTTTGATAATGAGAAAAGTAGTTTTGTTGAAAGTGGTGGTGTACATACAAATCTTCTTTGAGAACTAATCGATATTGTACTTTATGGAGTAAAGGGAACAAAATGAGAATGATACAAATGACAGTAGAAGGCTGTAGGGAAAGAAGAGTAGTAATGAATGATTTTGGCCAATTGATGCTGATTCTGCCATGGTAGTGGATTATTTATGATTTCTGAGGAAACCTGACCAAGAATGTGAATTTGGTTTCTAAAGCTGCCCTAGCCTCAACGTTACGAAGAAGATTCTGCCGCAAAGAAGGATATAGTGTTCTAGTCAGAATTGTGTTTACACCAGAACTTGACACTATTCACAAATATTCTGTGTCTTTGTCCTTCAAAGAATGTATTGGTTTTCTGAATGGTTGCTTTTTAATGAGTCAACTGTTAGACTAAATGCTTTCTGGGAAAACTAGTTTAATAATAACTTTCTAGTATAAATTATATAAAATCAAGTTAGTCTTATTTGAGCTTTAGACATATTTGCTTATAGACTTTTCTTCAGATTCTTTTAGCTACCAGTTAATCTTTACCACATAAAGGGTAAAGACAATCACTTTGATAGTCATTCACACATCAGTAGTGAAAGTAGTATTTCCTGTCTGTTATGTTTGGGGTTTGTTTGTTTGTTTGTTTGTTTGTTTTGAGACGGAGTCTGGCTCTGTGGCCCAGGCTGGAGTGGGCGGCGCCATCTTGGCTCCCTGCAAGCTCCGCCCCCGGGTTCCCGCCATTCTCCTGCCTCAGTCTCCCGAGGAGCTGGGACCACAGGCGCCGCCACCACGCCCGGCTCATTTTTTGTATTTTTAGTAGAGACGGGGTTTCACCGTGTTAGCCAGGATGGTCTCCATCTCCTGACCTCGTGATCCGCCCGCCTCGGTCCTGCCTGTTATGTTTGTTAAGGAGTCACTATATCTTTAAGACTCAGACATTATCCAACCAGGACCACATATGTGATTAATAGGAATATAGAAATCAAAAATAGACACATATAATGTATATACTGGCCAAATGTTGATAATAAAATTTTAATATTAGAGTGTGTACGTGTGTGTGTGTGTGTGTGTGTTCAAGAAAGCTGTCTGATTTGTAAATCCCCTTGGAAAGTTCTGATGTACATGGAGGTTTGGGGGAAACTAAAGGAAAGATAATAGAAGTAAGAGAAAAACCGTAGCAAATTAAGACTTTTCAAAAGTTACTTTAGAAATACATCTGGGGAAATGACAAGAGGAACAAGAAGAAGGTCATGGAGGGAAATGGGAAAAAAAGAAACAGACTTAGATTAATAAAACTGCTTGATAGGAATGGTAAAATAGTCTATGGAATGATGTCTAGGAATATACTTTGTAAATGACAAAGCACTCTTGAAATATTTATTATCATTACTCTACACTGGGAGAAATAATGGAATTTAGAGAAATGACTTTGAAGGTCTAAATCCAAGGCCTAAGAGAATAAAAATATGAAAGAGAAATAAAGAAGTTTAAAGTAATATCATAAAACTGATATAATGACAAGGCATAAGTGATAAAAATAGGAAAGAAAATTATAAAAATCAAAAGTTAAATATTACTCAATATATCAGGAAGTATAAGATATTTATTAGTTTAAAGTTAAAAAAGATAATATACTTTTCTTAGGAAGAATGAGGAAAATATATGGTGGTTAAGTAAAAGGTTAAAAATAATTTGTACCTTAAATCTATTAAAACTTTAAAGCCATAGTCAGAAGCAAGATAAGAGTGAATTCATTCCAGATGCAAACAAGCCACACATTCTTTAACCAACATAGAAGACTCTTAGGAGAGGAAAGAATACACAGACAATGCCCAGGAAAACCAGGGGAATAGAAGTGAGAATTGCTTTCTTCCAACCGGCATCAAAGCCTGGGATGAGAAAATAAACACCAACTCAAATCCTTTGTTAAAAGCTTTGATTTATAACTGTTCATATTTTATATAATCATCTTAATGCAGTAATTAAAATGTAGGGGATAGTAATTATGAATTCATCTCAAACGACAGATACATGCATTTTTTTCAGGTTTTGCTTTTATTATGTACCTTTTTCCTATTTCTTCCCACCAAATCTTCACTGTATAAGATACTAAAAATATGAACATCCATCCTCATACTACACATTATTCCAGCCAACATTTCTCAGAGATTGCCACCTGGGTCTATATATTTAGAGATCTTCCTCCTGCCCATTTTTTTCTGCATTTCTTCGAAAACGCACATACACTTATTTACACAGTTTACTTTTTAAACAAAGTGAGACTTTTACTACAGACGATAATCTGCAACGTGGTTTTCTTAAAGGGATTTTTGTATCTTCAAAATATTTTCATGGCAGTAAAGAGCATAGCATCCTATACTATGCATATATGATAGTTTATCCATTTCTGCACCTGTTAATTTTAAACTTGATTGTTTTCTGTTACTGAAAAGAATCCTGAAGCATCTTTGTGCAAACATCTTCGAACACCTGTGAGATACATTTCTATAAGATACGTTCCTACAAGGGAAATCCTTGGGTCTGAGTATGAACGCTTTTAAAAATAATTTTAATTAAAGTCACTCTCCAAAAGGACTTTATTATTTTATAGTATAATGTTCAAATTTACTTGCCAAAGAATGATGTACAATATTGTTATTTTAAATGACTTTCAACACTGCATAATTTAATCTGATTTGATACATACTATTATCAGAATATATGGTTATTGTGAAAATTACATATTTTTAAATTTTTAATGTCACAGCTCATTATTTCCCATCAAGAAACTTTAGATACTATCAGAAAGCTCAAGTCCAAGTTTCTGATGCGTCATGCATACTATATTGAAATTATAAAATCATTATGTTCTAAGAATATTACTCTATGAATTGTTCCACAGGAAAAAAAAAAAAAAAGTTTGGTTTCTTGACCTCGAAATTTAAAACAAACCAACCCCATTCAAATTAAATTAAATGTGGTCTGTGTAATTGGTGTTACAAAAAAAATCAACTGAGACTATAACTATTATAGAAAAGAGAGAATGGTATCTTCTCATTTAAGAACAAGTATTTGTTAAGAAATGTTTTTTTTTTTAAGTGAATTTATTTGTAGCATCCACATATGATTACTTTCATTGCTGCCTGTATGTGTAAGACTGACTCATATTCCAGAGCGATAATAGGTAAAGGTGGTAAAATGTACACAGCTTGTAATCAATCATAGGTAGGTGAGATGAGGGAGAAATATACGTCAATACTAACTCCAGGTTTGTTTCCTTTGTGGGTGGGGGAGTGGTGATCTGATTGCTTGAGGAACATTTAAGAAGGAGAAAGAATAGATTCCTTTGGACTTTACTTCATGTCTGAGAAGATGATGCAGCATATACGTAGATAACACACAGGGTAGCTGAAAACACACACCTGAAAGGTCGGGGTTAGAGATATAGAACTGAAAACATCTGTCAAGATATGAAAATTAGAACAGCCTGGACTGTTACCATAGTTTTATAACCTGCTTTCTGCTTCTCCTCTTGAAGGAAGAGTAATCAATTTAGAAAACACAAAACTAAACTAAAATTAGATCACAACTCTGCGCTTAACATTCTCCAAAGACATCTCCACATTTATAATAAAAGTCCCCCTCTTTATATATGACCCATGATTCCACATGTGACCAGGCTGTCTTTCATTCCAACCTCAGCGCCCATCAGAGTCTCCCAAATTATGGGCTCCTTTTCGGCCCTTTGTTTTCTTGCCCGAGCACATCAGTCCTGCCCCAGTTTCAGGATCTTTGCCCTTGCTGTTCCTTCTTCTTCAGATGGTGCCATGGCTGGCTCCTCTCAGTTCTTGTTTTTCTCCCTGAGGCTCTTAACTAAAACAACGCTGGAATCCATGCCCCAGTCAGTCTCTCTCCTCTGATTTACTTAATGTTCTTCATAGTCTTATAGAACCTGAAGGTCTTTTTCTTTCTGCCCTGCCTCCCTCCCTTTCTTCTCTTTCCTTCCTGTCTCCCTCTCCCTCTCTGTATTCCTTTTCCTTCCTTCTCTCTTTCCTTCCTTTCTTTCATTTGTTCTTTCTTTCTGTCAGTCTATCTTCTTTCTCTTCCTTTCCTTTCCTTTCCTTTCCTTTCCTTTCCTTTCCTTTCCTTTCCTTTCCTTTCCTTTCCTTTCCTTTCCTTTCCTTTCCTTTCCTCCTTTCCTCCTTTCCTCCTTTCCCTGTTTATATACAGAAAGTAAGCCCAATGAATGGAGGAATATAGTGTGTTTCATTTGCTATTATATCTTTAGTGCCTAGTTCAGGGTCTGACCTATAGTAGGCCTTCAATAAATATGTCGAATGAATAAATGTCAAATTTTCACATGCAAATTAAAATAAGTATGCATATTAGTAATGTCAAAAGGCATGTTTCTGTGTTGAGTATCTTCAGCTCATTCCTCAAAATCCGTCTCCAAACGCTTCACCCTGCTAAGTGCCCTGGAGAAATGGGTCCATTTGGACAGCATCAATAGCTTGGTTCTGCTTGGCTTTGGCCAGTGTTAACTATTTACAAGTGATTATAGGGTAAGGGCCGGGTGACCTCGGGAGCGTTTCCCCACCAAATTGCTCCTAGTTGGCTGCAGCCCTGTAACCCTCTGCAAAATGCCTCAGACCTATCAGATGAACATCTCTCTACAACTACCTTTTTCAGGCCTGAGTGGTAAGAATTTCTCCTTCTGACAAGCTCAAGGATAGTTTTCCTTAAACTTTGCGTAAAGTTTTGTTAATTGCCCCTTTTTTAAGCTCTACTCAAAATATCATTATAATGTGTTATTTCCTGGTGAGACCTTTATTTTGAAATTGTATGTAAAAGATTTTTCATCCAGGTTTTGAAATCAGTGATGAATTGATTCCTCATTTGGTGTCATTACATAACAAGAAAAGAGATATGAGGAGCACCCAACTTAAAACAAATTTATGTAGGCTTGAAATTTTTTGAAAGGTATTGTTCTCTTTCTCTAATCTAAAAGTGAGTGTGTATATATATATACTCATATATATTAAATATATTTTATTATATTAAATTAAATATATATTTATTTGTATATAATATATAATATATAATATATATTATATATAATATATAATGTAAAATATATAAAATATATATTTATATAATATAATATATAATATAAAATATTATATAATATATAATATTTATAATATATAAAATATATAAAATATATTTATAATATATAAAATATATAATATATATTTTTTCAACGAATATATTTAATTTATATATATTCAATATATATATTCATTTGAATATATTTATTTATATATCCAAATAGTCACTAAGTAAAGCGAATTACCTGAGTCAAGCAACTTAGGCAATTTGTCCACTAGAAGACCTTGGTCATATATATATGACTGTTTGAAGGGCAATGAATACATGAAATGTTTGTTCCGTAATATATTTGTATTCATTGTAATATAAATAAATAAATAAGATATAATAAATTTGATACTTCGGGAATGTGTGCAGTTTATACTGTGGTTTTCTGTACTCTTGGCTCCACTACTGCATCCCCTGGAATCACCTGTGGTCCATTTTGAGATATATGACTTTGGAGAAGACAAGCACCAAATAATGGAAATGTACAAGTTTGTCTTTGGATCTTACCTCTTTTGTTTACTTTCTATTTCAAGGCTTCATGATACTTTCAGCCTAAAGATTAATTCCCCTGATAAAAACAAAAGTTCATGCTCATAAATTGCAAAAGTTAAATGATTCCATGACACCATCAAACTAATTTGAATAACATATGTGAATTTCATCTCCTGGAAATAGTATGTATGCTTTGTTGTGACTTTGTCACTTGATGATGAGAATATCAGCTACATGGGTAGATAAAAAATAAGATAACCACCGGGTGAGTAACATGGATGGAGAGAAAAATAAGATTGCCACTGGGTGAGAAGATTTTATTGCCAAAATTTGCCTACTGAAATCTTGTAAATCAGTGATTCCCAACTTTGGCTGATTGTCAGAATTCCCCAATACACCTTTAAAACTCCAGCTTGTCAGACCCTGGCACAGAACTACTGAATTCAAATGTCTAGGATTTAGCCTGATAATTTTTATTTCAGCCACCCCAGATTATCCTGGTGATCAACTGTTGTGAATTACCTTTGGTGGCATCTTACTAAACTCAGTCCAATTATATTTCCCCAAATCTGTAGATTTTTATTAATTTATTTTGCATTCCCGGATTTGTTACCAACTACATTTCACTGTACGGTTTCCATTTCCTCAATAGCACCACTTTTTGAGAGGAGGAAGTGTTTTAATTTTGATTTTGATTTATTTGTGGGGGAGGAAGTGTTTCTAAGTATGAATTAGAAAGTACGGTTGACTCAGGATGTATTCATTTAAGAGAAAGAAATATAAATTTCTACAAAATCCTTTTAGCTTTAAGCATTAGCCAATATTAGTGTCTTAATATAATTTGCAATCACAAGGCATCATATCCTTAATCTAATAAGAATTGAAATATTTTTGAAAGAGAGTAGAAAAATAATGATAAGATAAATTAAATTACAGGTGCACCTTAATTTATAAGATAGTTGTGTTTCTGAGAGATTGGCTGTTTAGGTAATTTCTATTAACTAAATTATATTTTCCCATTGAGTTGGGTTTATAATTGAAAAGGCATGATTTTGGAGTGAAATACAAAGAATGTGGTTTTGAGGCAAAAAAGAAGGCAAACATAACTTCGATGTAAAATTATTTTAAAACTCATATTAAATTTAAATTATCAATGTTGATAAAATAATACCTAAATACATAAAAATATAGTGCAACCCAATTCCTCAGCCTTTAAGTCTCTGATCCACAATCAACGGAAATGAATCCTGCACATAGAAACAGCCTAGATAATGCGCATCGTTGCTTCCCTCCGTTGGTGTAATGTGGTACGTCTATATCCCTAGTAAGAATTGCCTTTTTTTAAAAAAAAAATCCCAAGCTTATAACAAACTCTAATTCTTACTGATGCCTCAATTGTTTTTGTTTACTGTGAGTATGCAAAACTATTGTGATTGAGGAGGGGTAGTTAGAAACAGTGTTTATAAATGCTAGATTTATTTTCTGCACCTTCAGTAACCTAGAACAGTTCGTATCAGTTAATGCGCATTTAGTATTTTCATACACTTTAGTTTCTGCGTGTTAATTTCCTATTAGTGAGGTCTGTACAGATACTTTGAAAATCATTACAGTTGTGTGAAATCTCATTTTCTTCATTTTTGAGCCTGAACTTTAGAGGGTGTAAACGTACAGCCAGCAGACTCTAAACTTTACATGCACTGAACTTTTTTTAAAGGCTGCCAAATTGTCCCTGTCTCTTCTTCTACATTTGCCGCACTACCACCTAATGGATTACTATTTCATTTGACATTCCTCTCTCACAAGCAACTTAGGTAATTTGTCCCCTGGAAGACCCTGGTAAAACTCTAAAAGCTCACAATGACAGGCAGTGGGATTCAGTCCGTCCCCAGCCAGGGCTGTGCTTGAATAGAGATCTGACAGAGATACTCCCAAGGTGAACTGCGTAACTGTGTGTGACTCCAAAGTGAGCTGCAGCCATGGAATGCCGATCCCAGCAGTTTTCACACTCACTTCCTAAGATGCAAGACCCCTGAGAACATGTCATCAGATTGGAAGTCCTCACCATCAGTCTCCTGCAACTCTATTTAAACTGTAAGAGCTGTCTCCTGAATTAAAATGCAAGGTGGTGTATTAGAAAAGACCTGGTTTTGTGAAGGGAATGAACAATCAGGAGTAATTGGAGACTGAGGGTGGTCAAAGGACTACCTAAGTTTTACTCTATTATCAGAGGAAAGCAAAAGAGAGCCAGTTGATGGTGGCCATTTGCAAGAGAGAGAGAGAAAAAGAAAGCCGGCTTAAATGAACAAGCAGAGCTTCATTTAACATCTGCCCTCCTGGTTTTTAGGCTTTTGTTGAGTAGGGGATCTTTTACTCTGTTAATTATGTTTTTATATAAATGTATCATGTTTCTATTCTTTAAAAATCATAGATTAAAATTATAACTATCTAATGAATTCTAATGAACTTAGGTTTGAAGACAGATGTTCCATTCTAAATAGTATTGTTCCTACATCTAAAAGTTCAACTTGTAAAGCAAAAAGTATGCATTTAAGAACAAAAAAGGGAACATTTCTAGCCAGTGTTTCAGGAAAAATCTTGTCATTTCCCTCCAATGCAGCTCATCATAAAAGCTCTAAGGAAATAGTGTTTAAAATCAATTAACCAAAAAGGCCAAAATCAATTTAACAAGAGTTAGCTAATGTTTTACTAAAGCAAACTCTCTTTCCTTTAAACATGATTAATATCATTTAAGGGTTGTTATTAGCGGTGTCACTTCTAAAAAGTGTGACCAATTTGTAATGAAAGAGCCTTTGTGTACACGTATGGGATTTATGGGAGGCACAGAAATTTAATGTGGTATTAGTGATTACATCTTTTCCTTGCCTTTGATATTTTAAGAGAACACTCCATTTTTACTCTGTCTCCTTGGAATGTCTCCTAAAAGGTCACTGAAGGATCAAGAAATATTTAGCCTATAACCATCCACGATTATAGCAGCTCTATGCAAATTAGATTCTAGGATGACATTTAACAATGTTGGCATTGGGTAGCATCATAAAAATCCATGCATTTTAGAGTTAGAAGGGGCTAAACTATATGGGCCGATATTCTTCAAACATTTTAACAGCTTATTTCTTATACAAACCCCAATATATACAAATGCTACAACTGAAAAGAAGGGTTATTCAAGTTGGACCTATTGCTGAGTTCTCCAACATCACAGTTACCTGCCCCAGCTCAGGCCCACAATTTGAAGAACAAACAACCGTCTCCCATCTTAACACAGTAGAAATCTCAAACATAATGTGTTTAAATCACATGTCTACATTAGCACAGCATATCCCTACATTTGAAATACGCTATTAATGCCATAACTTTTGTTTTTCCTTCTCACTATCCGTGTTCTAATATGTTATCTTGTATGACTGAGTTTCAGAGTTTTGTACTTGAATTAGTTTTGACAGGTCATGGTGCCACTGTAAATCAGATCCATACATAAATCTATGTCTCTCCATTAAAGAACAAAAACAAAAATGCTCCACTGTTCATTGCAAATACCATATTTTCCCAATCTTCGTATGCATATAAGATTCCCAGCCACCAAAATCTATATATATTTATCATTATAAATCTAGCTTTTGGTAACACCAATGTTAGTAGCAATAGTTACCAGTTCAGTCAGGCAAGTTAGGTTGAATCATACAAAATGCCAGTATTTGAACTCTTTAATCTACAAAAACAGTTTAATGTGGTTTAACCTAACGCAATTTGTAATCCTTTCAATGGCTCTGTAATGTAACCATTATCACGATTCTATAGGTAGAAAACCTGCAGCTCACAGAAGAGCTTTGCCCAAGGTCACACTGCCAGGAGTGTTAGGGGGATTTGGAAGTAAACATCACCAAAATCTCATGCCTTTTCTCTTGTACCATGCTGCACTAAAAGCTCTGATATTTGAACATACAATAAGAGCAATTTTGTTCAAAGCATAACTTAGTTCTACATGTCTGTGAAAGTGGGAAACATACATCTCAGAATATATTTCTTTATGAAGTAAGCCTCATATATTGTAATAATGTTTACTAAAATTATCATCAGATATCAGCAGAATAGGTTATCTGAATTTTTTCTGCCACCTCCAAAGGCTTCAACAACATGAGCTGACACTCTTACTTAATATACTATAGCTCATATGCACAATAATCTTACCGTATGTCCTTATCAACCAGAAGATCTTTATTTTGTCTAGAATTTTGAACTGAAATAAAAACATATTAAGCCAAAACATAACAAAAGAAGTCTATTAGAATGTAAGAATGTCGCCTTGGCATTTGTATCTAATTTTATAAACTGCTAGGTGGAAAAATAATCAGTCTTTGGGTCTGTGACCTTCCGTATTTTAAATTCAAAGGAAATGAGTTAAAAACAAAACAACCACAACAAAAAACCTTCTTCTGTAAAAGAAAGATAAAGTAAATAGATAAGGGAAGTGACACTGATTTGTCAAAAGATTATTTAACCTTATCAGAGAGAGCTCAGATGACTAATAGGACCCAAGAAATTAAATGTATATTAAGTAGATTGGACATGGTTTTCTTCCACTATTATTCTTGAGCATTAGTTCATGAAAAGTACACCACAATTGCTTGAGATAATTTGAGAAAATTTTAGTCTTTTATTACATCTCTCCTTATCACAAGAGAAGACTTTTAGGGTTCTTATGTAAATAATTTCTTTTAAAAAGGGCAAAATTAAAAATAAGACACATCAGGTAGAAACACAAACTCATGAAAGTTTCCATAGTATTTACTATTTTTGTAGTTTACTGTTAAATCAATGCTGATTTCACCTAATTTTTTTAAAGTAATTTTTCTATTTTTTTTTCTTGACCTGCACCCTTATTTGTAATGAAAAATACTTGGGGCATAAGGTTGCATCATTTAATATTTTGTTTTTGCTTTTTGTTTATGTTAACCCATTTATGCCTGAGGTTGCAATTTTTTGAATTTTTGCAATAAGACCTTGGCAATGACCTTGAGCAGTAGGATGTAAATAACTCCTACATGCTTAGCGTTCCAATAAAGGAACACTAGGCATGAGTTGGGTAATAGAATGTTGAAAGCCTACCACAAATCTCGTGATATTGCCTGCATATAAAAAAGCTTAGTAAACACGATGTATTTAGTAAGAAAAAAAAAGTTGTTCTTTATGAATTCAGAAACTATATATATTATGTTTATATATATATATATACACACACACACACACATATATATATATATGAGACAGGATCTCACTCTGTTGCCCAGGCTGGAGTGCAGTGGTGCAATCTCAGCTCACCACAACCCCTGCCTCCAAGAATCAAGCAATTCTCCTGTCTCAGCCTCCCAAGTAGCTGGGATTACAGGCGCGCTTTTGTATTTTTTTGGTAGAGATGGGGTTTCACCATGTTGGCCAGACTATTCTTGAACTCCTGACTTCAAGTGATCTGCCCACTTCAGCCTCCCACAGTGTTGGGATTACAGGCATGAGCCACTGTGCCCAGTTAACAATATTCTAAATATATCCTATTTCTAAATGTACACACTCAATATGTTTGAAAGAGGCATTTTAAAAGAATTCTGTGTTGATAATGAGGTACTTAGGTTTCCTTTCTTACTGTTTACTACAAGGTTATATCCTCTTAACAGAGTGTTTGAATTCCTTGAACTCTAAAGATACTAAAATATGTGACATACAACAGGTTATTAAAATTATTTTACATCACTACATATTTTTATCCAGTCATAATATGTCTGAACTATTGTTATAAGGTTTTGGAGACCATTTGACCTTTTATGATTTTGTTTTATTTGGTTTACTTTCTAGTACTTTCATGAAAGAAAAAAAAGCTATTTGCAAAAATGTTAATTCCCAAGCCAGTCACAAAAAGACAAATATTGTGTGATTCCACTACATGAGATTCCTAGAGTAGTAAAATTTACAGAGACTGAAACCAGAATGGTGGTTGCCAGAGGCTAAAGAGAGGGAAGATACAAATACAAATTACTAGGAGTAAGGGTAATCTGGCTGCATTGCCAGTCAATTGATTACCAGAGTTAATTTTACTGCTCTGAATTACCACAAAAAAACAGCCCTCCCTGTCCCTGATCCAAGTACTTCCCCTCTCAAGTTGGTATGGGGCAAGGAGGGCATCCTTCCAAATTAGAGCGTCTTTCTTCCCTGAAGGATTTGGTCTCTGGAACATCAAAGAGGTTAAGATAAATTTCAAATAAATTTTCTTAGTCCCCATGGGCTTATATAACAAAATACCATCAACTGGGTAGCTTATAGACAACAGAAATGTATTTCTCACAGCTCTGGAGGCTGGAAAGTCCAAATTCAATGGACAGGCAGATTCAGTGCTTGTTGAGTGCCGTTTTCTGGTTCATAAATGCCACTTTCCAGTGTGTCTTCCATAGTGGAAGGGGCAAAGCAGCTCTATGTGGCCTCTTTTCTAAGGACACTAGTCCCATTCATGAGACTTCCACCCTCGGGACATCACCATCCCCCAAAAACCCTACTGACTGATAACATCACATTAGGAATTAGGATTTCAACATATGAATTTGAGGGAGACACAAACATGCAAACTATAGCACAACTGCCCAAAATTCAGTATAAAGGATGAAGAACAGCTCTCTGGGGCCAAATGACATAAGAAAATTCTTCATGAGCAGATGGGCGTTGAATGGAATGAAAGGGAGAAGGTACATACAAGGAATACGGAGGGGATTCCGTGAAGGGAAATGTCCCACTGGTGAAACCAGTGTTAGGGAAAACTCAAATTACCAGATCCTTCATTTTCAGGATTGTATCACTTTTAGTTTAAATAATTTTTGGTGACCCTTTCCTCTGCAAGTATTCATAACTAAGAAATTTGAAACTATTTGTTTCTAAAATTCTGTGAAAAGCTTTTTAAAAAGAAGGCTAAAGAAACAGATTGGTTTCTATAAAATGGTGGTTCAATATTGCCTCTTGAAGTTAAAACTTTGGATCCTAGATTCAGATACGTTTGAATTTGAACCACAAGTCTCATTTCTCCCTGGTTGATTTGGTTATCGGATTAATCATGGGAACCTGATAGTGATGTTCCAAAGGATCCTCATGAAGTTTAATTGAGACACTGTATATAATATGCTTAGCAGAGCACATATAGAGCCCAACTATTTATTCTAGTCATTATGATTTCTGATATATATTTTAAAACCATTAAGAGGGGACATGCTTTTTTAAAACAGAACAAGAATTATTATTTAATAAATGAAAACTGAATAGATTTTGGGAAAATACTTTAGAAGTTCACCTCACCCTATACTAAAATAGAATATACATCCTGATTTTACAGTTAAATGTAAAAATAAAGCCACAGACAAAGCAGTAAAAACTCAGCACTGAATAATTTATCAAATATTTGGAAGGAGAGAACTTTCTATATATAAAAGCATTAGAAAATAGAAGTCCTTATTCACAGCTGGTGAGAGTGTAAATATTTTGTTTTTCTCAGAAACATTTTTGAAATGCATGTTAAAAAGCCTTAAGAATGTTCATGCTCTTTGAGTCAGTAAATAGGTCTATTTAAGCAAATACTTAAATACTAATGAAGCCATAAAAAAATTGCACAATGACTCTTAGAAACAAATGTTCATGCCAGTATTGTTAATATAAGGAAACAAAGAATAATGCTTGAAAGTGACCAAAATGTCCAACAATAAGGGAACAGTAAATGTGGTATATCCATATTATCTAATATCAACAACCAAATAAAATTGCATTTACCAGTTTAATAACATGAGAAAGTTTTATTTTTCAGCATTAAGTGGAAAAAGGCAGGATACAAAATCATAGAGTTAGTTTGCAGCTCTAAAGCATTATGCAGAGAAAGACATTAAAATAATGTGTTTATTTCTTGAATAGTAAGATATTGTTTATATACATTGTTTTCTTTTTAATTTTTGGCACTTAAATATTTTCCATAACAAACAGTGGGAAAAGATACTAAACAAAAATAATTTGGGAGCTCGGAAAATCATACTCTCGCCAGATGTGGTGGCTCATGCCTGAAATCCAGACACTTTGGTAGGCCAAGGTGGAAGGGTTGATTGAGCTCAGGAGTTCAAGACTAGTCTAGAAAACATAGTGAGACCTCATCTCTAAGAAATGTATATTTTTTAAATTATCTGGGTGTGGTGACATATACCTGGGTCCTGGGAGGCTGAGCCGGGAGGAATACATGAGCCTGGGAGGTCAAGGCTGCAGTGGGCTGTAACTGCACCACGGCACTATAGCCTGGGTGACAGAGCAAGACTGTCTCGAAAGAAAAGAAGAAAGAAAAGAAAGAAAGAGAGAAAGAGAGAGAGAGAGAAAGAGGGAGAGAAAGAAAAGAATACCCCAAAGTATGGTGCTGTGGCGTGCTGAGTACTTTGAACTAAGGGATATTGGAATGCCTTCAGAAACAGAGTCTCTCCCTGACCTTCTCCTGCCTTCCTGTCTCTTGCCCCTCTTTCATTTCCAAGGCAAGACCTAGAAACTAGAATTCCTGTTCCAAAGTCATAGAAACCAGAATCCCTCTCCCTCAAAGACAAGCATAAAACTTAGAAATATGACTCTGACCTTCCCCTTCCTATCTGTGTAAGAGCTGGCCATAAAACATTATCTGACCTACCTTGTCTGAAAGGAAGTCATAAGAACCTTATTCCAGAATCAGTCCTGCCCTATACCCAAGAGGAAGGATACTTAACAGGAAGGCAAGTAAAATCTGAACAAACGTATCTTGCTGTGTGGTGTGGTTTCAACGTCCCTTCCAAAATTCATGTTCAAATTTAGTTGCTGTAGTAACGATACTCAGAAGGTGACACCTTTAAGAGGTTCCTAGATCATGATGGCCCTGCCCTGTGAATGGATTAATGCTGTTATTGTGGGAGTACATTAGTTACCACTGATGTGGGTTTCCAATAAATCAAATGAATTTGGCACCCTTCCCCCTCTGTCTTGTGCACTTGCTTGTCTTCTGCCTTCCACTGTCAGAGGACTAAGCAAGAAGGTCTTCACTAGATGAAGCCCCTTGATCTTGGACTTCCCAGCCTCCAGAATTATGAGAAATACATTTATTTAAAAACTACCCAGAGGCCAGGTGCGGTGGCTCACAACTGTAATCCCAACACTTTAGGAGGCAGAAGTGGGAGGATTGCTTGAGCTCAGGAGTTCAAGACCAGCCTGGGCAAAATAGTGAGACCTCTTCTCTTAAAAATGAATAGGAAAGGCATGGTGGCTTATGCCTGTAATCCCAGCACTTTGGGAAGCTTTTGGGCAGATCACTTGAGGTCAGGGGTTTGAGACCAGCCTGACCAACATGGCAAAATCCCATCTCTATTAAAAGTACAAAAATTAGCCGGACATGGTGACAAGCGCCTGTAATCCCAGCTACTCAGGAGGCTGAGGTAGGATAATCGCTTGAATCCAGGAGGCAGAGGTTGCAGTGAGCCGAGATTGTGCCACTGCACTCCAGCCTGGGTGACAGAGTGAGCCTCTGTCTCAAAACAAGCAAACAAACAAGTGAACAAATTACTATTTGTAAACTGTTATTAGGGGTTACACATAAACAAAATCAAATGAAAACCCAAACTGTTGTAGTGTTCCATTTAGCAACAGAAAATATATTAAGACACTGGTTTCCCCACCTCAGTTTATTCCTATTAGATCGTATGCTTTCTGTCCAATCAGAATTCTGTAAGGTCATCCATTCTTCATCAAACCTAAACATAAAAATGGACAATTTTCCCTAAGTCTTTGAGTCTTCATTTTGGAAGCGTTCCATGTCACATAAAACTTTGATTAAACAAATTTTTATGCTTTTCCCTTGTTAACGTGTCTTTTTCATAGGAGTGTCAGCATTGACCCTTGTGATGGGTGAGGGAAGATATCACACCTTTCTGTTCCTAAGATGACATAATTAGTATTTTTTTAATTGCAGTAAAATATATGTAACATAAAATTTACCATTTTAACCATTTTTAAGTTTCCAGTTCAATGGCATTAAGAATATTCACATTATTGTGTGGCTACCACCACCATCCGCCTCCAGAATGGTTTTCATCTTCTGAAACTGAAGCCCTGTATCTATTAAACAATAATTCCCATTCTTCCCTCTCCTTAGCCTCTGGCAACCACCATTCTAGTTTCAGCCTCTATAAATTTGACTACTCTAGGAATCTCACATATACAATTGACATGGTTTGTCTGTGTCCCTACCCAAATCTCAACTTGAACTGTGTCTCCCAGAATTCCCACATGTTGTGGGAGGGACCCAGGGGGAGGTAATTGAATCATGGGGTCTGGTCTTTCCCATGCTATTCTCATGATAGTGAAAAGTCTCACGAGATCTGATAGATTTATTAGGGGTGGCTACTTTTGCTTCTTCCTCATTTTTCTCTTGCTGCCACCATGTAAGTAGTGCCTTTCTCCTCCCCCTATGATTGTGAGGCCTCCCCAGCCGTGTGAAACTGTAAGTTCAATTAAACGTTTTTTTCTTCCTAGTCTTGGGTATGTTTTTATCAGCAGCATCAAAATGAACTGATAGAACAATGTTTGTCCTTTTGTGACTGGCTCATGAATTAACTTTTTTGCAAACCATTTTTTTCTTTCATGAAAGTGCTAGAAAGTAAACCAAATGAAATAAAATCATAAAAGGTCAAGCAGGCTCCAATAGCTTATAACAGTAGTTGAGGCATATTATGATTGGACAAAAATATGTAATGATGTAAAATAATTTTAATAACCTTTTGTAGGTCACATATTTTAGTACTTTGAGAGTTCAAGGAATTGAAACACTCTGCTAAAAGGATATAGCCTTGTAGTGAAAAGTAAGAAAAGAAACCTTAGTACCTCCTTATCGACACAGAATTCTTTTAAAATGCCTCTTTCAAGCATAAAACTAGACAGAAAAAGTTAAAACCTGCCTATACTAACGAAATTCTCATGCCAAAGTCCAGACCTCTCATTTTAACAAGTCTGTTAGCCTACTATATCTACGGCTGAAGCAGTTTTAAAAAATGTTCTGGTTATAATTAAGTCACAAAATACATATAAAATGGCATAATAAAAGATCCCTATCTATATATTTGAAAATTCAGAATATCTACAGTATGCCTGATAGTTATAAATAGCAGCCTTAATTTCAGTGCTTCAAGTATAAAAGTGTGGTATTAGTATCACATTTTCTTCAGGTCTAATAATTCGTATTTTTTGTCGATCGTGTATATGTATGGCAAACACATGTGAAGAAAGTCAGTTCTACGTAGAAGAAGTAGACACACCGAGATAGATTTACTTCCTGTCCTAAGTTCTTAGCATTGCCCCCACGGTGTGGCATTACTGATTGCCTGATTTAAGTCAGGTAGAGACATGTGTGAACATTTCAGTATAGACCAGGATTGCTTCAAGAATGTTTAGAGGGAATCAGTTGGAAGAGGCCCCTGGATGGGATTTAAGTTAGGTAGAGACGTGTGAACATTTCAGCATAGAACAGGATTGCTTCAAGAATGTTTAGAGGGAATCAGTTGGAAGAGGCCCCGGGATGGTACGTTGAAGCGTCAGGGACATCAGGTGGAACATTCTCAGTTGTCATGTTTATTGTTCTGAATATTAACTTCAGTGCGGAAACGAGTCTAACACTGAGCTAACCCGTGTCAGAAACGAAGCAGTAAAGTGGAGAGCTTGGGACACTGATGGACAGGAATCAGCAAAACAGGGCGTCATCTCAGCTACAAAGAGAAATTGCGTATTCCAAGAACATAAGTGTATACAATGCTATGATCTGGTGTTTAGGGAGATTGGTGTGCTTGATGTTAAAACTAATGTTAGGGACTTGTGGACTCTCCATATACTGAGGGAATAACTGAGACAGGGGAGACCCGACTCCACACTAAAAGAACTGACTAGAGTTGGAGATTTGCAGACTCTGTACATACCTTGTTCTGGATTCTACTTTGCATAATAATAAACCAAATGAAGAGAGAAAAGAAATGTTAATTTTGCTTTTATCACATGAATCTCAGTATGACCGTTTTGGAGCATTTTCGAATGTTAACTGTTGTTCCAAACATCTGTGTTGTTTTTTGAACTGTGGAGTTAATTCCATGTTGGAGGGGGAAAAGACATGTTTTGGAATATACAAATACACAAGTATTAGTGAAATGACCATTAGCCTGACCTTTTTCTGTTTTGTCTTTTCCTCTTTTTTTTAAAAAAAAAAAAGACAGAAGGTCTGTTCTTTGGCAGTAAATAATTTAGCGTGCTTTCTTTAAAAAGGCAGGAGAGAAGGAGATAGGGTGGCTAGCTCCTCCCTTTAAAATGTGTGGTGGTGAATTCTAAGGAAAGTCGCCCTAAACTTCTAACACAAAATGTTTAACCATAATAAAAACATTATTTCTTTCAATTTTTACTATTAGGCATTTAAGGCCAATTAATATCCTTTGCATTTGAGCTCTTAGTTATTATTTTGGACTTGTCTTTACTAATATGCTTAAGCCTACTATCAGCTCATAAGACTCTTCCAAAATAGTTTCTATTAGCATTCTGTTAAACATTTTGAGCCTAGAAAACAAAATAGAATAGACTATGTCCCAAGTGACATCAATAATTAATTTTGTGGAAGCATTCCAGTTCCCTTGGTGTAACAAATCCAAATATAAATTTATTGCTAAGGGCAAAACTAATGTCCTGCAGTGACTTGGAAATTTGGTTAAGATGATAACTAACAAAAGTTTCTAAAAGAATAGACAAATTGCTCCCAAATGAACATAAAGGGGGATGACATAAGGTTAG
This sequence comes from Chlorocebus sabaeus, assembly GCF_047675955.1. NCBI lineage: Eukaryota > Metazoa > Chordata > Mammalia > Primates > Cercopithecidae > Chlorocebus > Chlorocebus sabaeus. Next base: position 1,334,584 of record NC_132925.1, read on the forward strand.
ACAAAAGATTCATGATTTAAGCGAATTTCTTTTGAAATGCAAACAACCTCAAAGAATCTTTACAGCTCTCTTAGGGAAAATCTCCTGGGTGGTATCATTTGTGCTCGGAGGTCTTCGAAGGGGCTGGTAGGGTGCTAATGGAAAGCCTTACTGCTGTGGCATTTGGGGAATTACACGTACAAATCCCTGGAGCACTTACTGCAGATACCCACATAAATCACTGCATCATTCCTTGAGAGCTATTTTTCTTATTGCTGCTTTTAGCTGGATGTTTTACACCATTTTGTTTCTTAAGAGGTACCTGATCAGAAAACAGCCTCAACACTATCAACAGGCAGACACAATTAATTCGGCTACGAGCACCTCAATGTTTCAATTTATGTCTTTATTTTAGAAATTGCCTGTCCTACGATTGCCACCACCATCATCGACAGTTAAAATTAAATGTTTACAGTAAGAAGATACTCAAAACACAGAAAAGTTTATATGTGCATATGCTTGGTGTTAAGTCAGTCTCTGCTTCTCTGCTTCTTGTTTTAATCATGAGATCCTACTGTAATTTCCTTCAATACCTAGGTTTTTAGTAATTGAACTCCAACTCTGTGGAATCCTTGTAGACCCGTTAATATCTAGGGATGAATTTTGACCTTTATGATATATGTATCTGTATCATTAAAAGCTGTGTTATATTAAGGATACTAGTGTGTTCTTTGAATAGAAAGAGAGGATTGTGATATTAGAATAACGCAGGTACCTTATTTATATGAAATGTAGTAGATGAACTAGCTACCAATAACAACCACAAGTCTCTAGTCGTCACTGGCCCCAGAGAACAGCTGCTAACACTGGGACAGCAGTTTCACATAAATACAAGCATAATGGATTAGACCAGATGTGTCAATGCAAGACTACCAAAATCATCACCATTTTTTATCACGGCTTTCAAAGTAACTTTATTTCACAGAATCTGAAACCTGAAGCCATGATTCTTTATCTTCTGCAAAGGGCTCAGACTCAATTATTGATACAAGAGGTGAAATCCTTGGAAATATCTTGTAGCTGAGGAAAATAAGTAATAGAATGTTCTGGGGAGGCCTAGGCTTTAGAAGTCACTATTTCAACTCTGTCATTTTACAGATAAAGGAACTAAAGTTCAGAAAAGCAAAGTATCTTTATGAGACAGATGCTATGTTCATATTATGTCCTGGCATGTAACAGCACTCAATAAAAATGTGTTAAGCGAATTGAATGAATTATCATTTTCCCCTCGATTTTATTTATTCTGACCACCGTAACTTCTCATACCTAGAAGACCAATCTACAAATAGGTACAGGCATTTTGACTAAGATAATATATTTCAGTGTTTTTCATTGGTATAAAAAGCTGCTGTTATTAAAGCAACAGGTTTTTAGAAGGGAGGTTAATGGATTTTTAACTACAAGAATAGAGTTGTACTGCAACTTATCAAACATTCAGATAAAAAACTAAATTACATCAGCAGTGAAAAGTCATGTAGCTGGAGCATCAATTCTAATTTAAAAGCATTTCTGGAGACAAGGCAAAATATAATTCTGTTCCTCAGTTGAAGCACTACTATTTTGAGGAAAATTAATGTAGAAGCCTGAGAAACAATAATGTTAATAATCCCCTTATAAGTCTTTCTGATGACAATAGTGATGACAACATCATATTACAAAAAGAAATTTCAGCCTGAGCAAAGGAGGTAGGAAGAATCCACCCGAAACTTCTAATGCAGTTAGGCCTCTATTCTCAGGCTGATGGCCCAAACACTCGTGAAGTGACATCAGCACCGACCTGCCATTGCGTGTGTAAGAGAGGCTGATACTTGGGTTGCTAAACTACTTCCAAAGTTCATCTGGAGGCACACGCAGAAATTATCGGTAAACATTCGAGAGAGCATATATAGCATCAAAAGTCAATTGGACAATAAATGTAAAACCAAATTCTGAGGAGTCAATTACTATCCGGCAATTGCTAAGTTGCTTTATTTAACTCTTTTGATATTAAATGATGGGCACTGTTTAAAAAATCGTCGCTACATTTATGCCAGTATGGTACTTTTTGAACTACAGTAGTTAGCAGAGTCCTCCGAGCACTGAAAGCTAGCTGTCGGGTCATGGACGGTCCAATTCAGAACTCTAGTAAGGCGCTAGTCAAGCACCTGTACTGCTCTCAGATACACACATCGTGTTTAATTAAGAGTGTGCGTGTGTGCCCGGGGAGGGAGGACTCACAGCTAAGCTGGCTGGAAAGTTCCCTGGTGTGAACTAATGAGGCCACATTGCATTGTGTCATACAGGACAAAAGCGAAGTGGGTAGAAAGAAATTAGAAAGATTACTCAATAAAAGCTACAAAGCAAAATTTAGAAGCCCAATGACTGTTAAATCACATGGCTTTCTTTGTTTCAGCAAAACTAAGCCCGTGGAATATTCCTCTGTACTTCCTCAATCTCCTGCTTTTCTGTCTTCCCAGCCTGTTTATCTTTTATTCTGTTTCATTTCCTTACCCCTCTTCGTAACCCACGACGGCAAATCAACAAGGAATTGCTCATTAAATCCCCTTCTTCAGCAATCGCCAACGTTTATCTCAAGTTAAAACTGTTCTGCACATGCTCCCTGTTGTCAGAAAACAATGATTAATATTCAATGAGTCCACATAGTATGTAGTGGAAATAAAAGGGACCTTGAAGTGAATCAGGTCCAATGCTCTTGTTTATTTCTGTACTCTTCTGACGAAGTCACTTCATTTCTCAGAGCCTCAATTTTCTTCATTCATAATGGATGTCTTGTACTCCATCTCTGATCTGTTTTAGGTCCTCCAAAAACTTAACAAAACTATCTGACATCTAGACTGGGCATGGTGGCTCATGCCTGTAGTCCCAGCACTTTGGGAGACTGAGGCGGGCCGATCACCTGAGGTAAGGAGTTCAAGACCAGCCTGACCAACATGGTGAAACCCTGTCTCTGCTGAAAAAATACAAAAAACTAGCTGGGCATGGTGGTGTGTGCCTGTAATCCCAGCTTCTCGGGAGCATGGGGCAGGAGAGTCGCTTGAACCTGGGAGACAGAGGTTGCAGTGAGCCAAGATTGCACCACTGCACTCTAGCCTGGGTGACAGAGCAAGACTCTGTCTCAAAAAAAAAAAAAAAATCTGCCATCTCGTTTCCTTTTTTCCTGGTGCTATGCACAGAGGACTTTTCACTTTCCTCCAATTTTGATTCCATGTTGCCATACATATAGCTGAATATTTGTGAAATGTTTTCTTCCTTTTAAAAATCTTCTAATGTCTACCTTCTCTGTACGTTTTATTGTGTGTGTGTGTGACTATAAGAAAACCACTATATTCTTCTTTCCTTCCAATCCCTGTTCACACTAACTAAGGTTTTGGTACAACACAGGGCACTGAGTATGCACAGTATAATTGATCAGCATATCTGCTTATGAATTTGGTCTGAGATTTTTGTCTGGATTTCATATATGTTTCTCTGTATAAATATTACTAGTGATACATTTCAATCTTTATTATGGATGTTTTTTAGACTGAAAGTAAGAGACTGGTTGGACTATATTCCTTCAACTTGACTTAAGAGGCCCAACACCTTTATTTGTGTATGTGGGCTGTGGTGTGTGTGTGTGTGTGTGTGTGTGTGTATTTATCAGTACTTATTAATGATTATGAAGACTGTCTGGCTTCTGTCAGGTCTAATGTACATATGAAAAAGTTCCCAAAATAGATCATATGTTAGGTAATTTGGAAAGCTTTTAAGATTGGAGAGAATTTTCTTTTTTATTTATTTAATTGAATGTAGAAGAAAAATGATGAGGGAAATGGGGTAGTGACATAGAAATTGAAATCTGGCTAATTCTTATATTTTAAAACAGGAAAGCTGTGAAAAGATGAGAGTTAAGCCTAAGATGACATTAAATAAATTAACAGAGAAAACGACTTAAGTCTTCTATTGGCTGCCATAGGCAATTGTGTAAATCTGGTTCTGTGATAACTTTTACTACATTTTGCAAGAGGCATTTTATAATTAACATGAATAAAGCCAGGACTGAATATTTTTATTCAACATTTTCACATAGAGACTATAGTTATTTAATATTTCTTCTAACATGTTCATGGTATAGAATTACTTTTAAATTTTGATATCCTTATTATACAAAGAATTAAAAATGTGCTAAAATGTATACAATTAAATTATAATCAGTAACCACTGGCCATTGCAATAACTATTAACAAAACACAGTATCTAAATTACTAAAGATGTTTTGGTTAAATTGATACACATTGTTTAAAGACTAATTTATGAATAAGGTGTCTTTATTGATTTAAATAGGCCTCCTATCCTTGAGCTATATAAGGAAAAGATGATCTTAAAAACACCATTAAGTTCTTTTTTTTTTTTTTTTTTTTTTTTTTTGAGACGGAGTCTCGCTCTGTGGCCCAGGCTGGAGTGAGAGGCGCCATCTTGGCTCACTGCAAGCTCCGCCCCCGGGTTCCCGCCATTCTCCTGCCTCCGCCTCCCGAGGAGCTGGGACCACAGGCGCCGCCACCACGCCCGGCTCGTTTTTGTATTTTTAGTAGAGACGGGATTTCACCGCGTTCGCCAGGATGGTCTCGATCTCCTGACCTCGTGATCCCCCCGCCTCGGCCTCCCAAAGTGCTGGGATTACAGGGGTGAGCCGCCGCACCCGGCCAACACCATTAAGTTCTGATCTAAAATAGATTTTTTAAGTAAACTTTATACATTTAAATTTTCTTTGTATTTAGATATACATGTATGTATTTGGGTGTGTGTACATATATAACACCCTTTTCACTTAAACAGGATTAAAATGCATATTACCATTTTCCAAGAATTCTACTCATTTATCATTAATTCACTTGGCTTTTGGTATGTAGAAAGTTATTTTCCCATTTTGAATTCATCAGAACAGGTAATAGCTATATTCATTTCCTAGGATTGCCATAACAAAGTAATACAAATTTAGTGGCTTAAAACAAGAGGACATTTATTTGCACAGTTATAAAGACTAGACCTCCAGAGTCAAGGTGTTGTCAAGGCCATGCTCTTGAGGAAGGCTCTAGAGAAAAATTTGTTCTTGTTGCATCTGGTGGCCTGATACTCCCCGGCTGGTGGCAATATACTAACTCTTCCATAATCTTCCTGTAGCTTACGTATCGCTGTCCAAATTTCCCTCTTTTGATAAGGACACGAATCATTGGATTAGGGCTCATTCTAATCCAGTATGAACTCATCTTCACTGGATTATATCTGCGAAAACCTATTTTGAAATAACATCCCATTCAGAGATTCGAGATGGACATTCATTAGGAAGACCCTATTCAACTCAGAACAGAAGCACACAGTGGTCAGTCATTTTGCTTTAGCCTGCAATACCCGTGTTGCCACCACGAATTTACACTATTTCCTCCAAAAGCAAAGGAGTCTGCAAGAGTTGGATACACATGATAGTAGGTAGAGCTGGTAACAAATATGTCCAGCTTTCTGCCACCCTGGAAGGTGGGACTGGTGTTTTAGTTTGGTAGTGAACACATAAGAAATCGTGTTATTCGTTCCAGCCAAGTTCATAACCATATTCTGCCTTTTCATTTGTTTGGAAAATGAGGGCTTCAGCAGCCTGGGTCCTGGAATGAGCATGATGTGGGGGAGTTCCCAGCTGATTCCCAATATGACAAGAAATCGCCCTTTTTGTCTGAGATCTTACAATAGTTTGTATTTGTAGAATATTCATTCTCAATGGGGATGATGGGAAGATGGTTCTTGGGGCAAAAAACCACACTTTTCTTTTTACATATAAAAAACTGTATATAATTACTTGTATATACAGTGCATAAGCATATACATATGTTTATTACATAATATATTGTATACAAATGATATATAATGACTATTATATATTAAATATATTTAATATATTTAAATCTATTATAAATATATTCATTTGTATATTTAACAATATATTTATATCATCAAATTATACATACATTAAATTATAAAATTATAATGTATATCACATTAATATAAACTAATAATTATATATTTATATATGCTTAATATATAATACATTAAATTTAATGTAATGATTATAATACATTATAATTATACATAATATATATTAAATATGGAGTTTATATGTTATATTGAAATTCCATGGGGAGATATTAGGCAGAAATGTATAAAAATGCTCCTGTGTTACTCCATTTAGGCCGTTATAGCATGATACTGTAAACTGGGCAGATTATAAACAACAGCGATTTTTTTTTTCACCATTCTGGAAGCTGGGAAGTTCAAGATCAAGGCACTAGCAGATTCCATGTCTGGTGAGGGCTCTATTTCTGGCTCATGAGTTGGTACCTTCTCACTGTGTCTTCACATGGTGGAAGAGACTATTTCTCCAAGGTTTCTTTTATAAGGACACTAATCCCAATTACAAGGAATCTGCCCTCATCACCCAATTGCCTCCCCAAGGCCCTACCTTCTAATACTATCACACTGGGGGTTAAGATGACAACATGAGAATTTTGAAGCCAGTGGGAGGGAGTGCAAAAACATTCAGACCATAGCAGTTTCTTAGAGAAGTGACAATGAAAAAAATGTTGAGAAATCACTGCTGGTGAATACATGAGCCTATCCTGGGTGATTCCGTAGGCTTTGTTGATACTGAATATGAGTTCCAGCTACAGACTATGACACTTTCAAAGTTACGTCATCAATTTGAGCTTTCATTAACTACTGTGAATTATGAGGCTAAACCACCTTCATATGCTTCATGAGAATTTAATAAGACAATTAATTTAAAAGGTGTATTGCAGTGCTTGTCATATGTAATTGTTTTAAAAATTGGGGTATTATTATTCTTTAATTTTAATAATATTAACCACAGTTTAATGTCCTGTGAAGAAATACATTGCAACATAAAGTTTAAAGGAATATTTAAACTTTAGGCAACATTCAAAGTAGCTGACTATATTTGTCAGCACAGGTGAAGTCCTAAAACAAAGAATTCCAAACTTCGATAATTTGACACATTACAAGGCATCTACTGCTCAATTCACAGTCCAAAGCATACAGCAGAGAGTGAGATGGTCTGTGTCTGCTTACACACTCATCCTGAAATTCATGTGTTTTATCTGATGGCTCAGTGTTTTCTATTTGGCCATCCAAAAAGTGAGGGAACAGCCAGAGCACCAAGGTGTATGATGTAGATGGGACCTTAGAGGGCAAATCTAGAAGGGCCTGCATTCCATTGGCCAGAACCCAATCACATGATCCAACACAACTGCAAGGAAGGCTGGGGAATTCTGTGTGAAGGAAAGGAGGGAGAGGATTCTTAGATAACAATCAGCATTGTCTCTGTCATGATGGAGGATTATTAGTACACTCCAATGACCCTAAGTATTGTAAACAATTAAAATGTACACTGGGCCAAGTTCTTTAAACGCAACATCCGACTACCTTGTGAGTAGGCACTATTGTTATCTTTGTTTTATAGTTAAGGTAACTGTAAAGATTGCACTGCGAGTACCAAAATTAGAATGCAGATAGGTACTCAACATCCAATTTAGAACACTATCTCAGCATTCTCTATCGTGTCCTTGTTTAGGAAGCCATTCATTATCCCTTCTCTTTGCAGAGATAATTGAGTGGAAATGCTACTTCAGTGTTAAATTAGAGAAGACTAATATTTTCCTGATGACAAGTGAATGGTTTACTTAAGAATACCGTGAAATCTCCTATGAAAATCTTTAACATAAAACAGGTTTTCATCTCTTTTTTGATAGTTTAAACATGACTCAGAATGAGGGCTGGTAGCCAGACTACCAGAACTCCTATAAATGTACCTCTAGCTTTGTGATGAAATGTGTTTTTAATGTGTTTGGTAGAGAAGCGAGAAATAAAATAATAGGTTAAGTTACCACCTGGACCTAAGCCAGTTAGAGAGACAAGCTAAAACAACAACAACAACAATAAGGAAACAAAATAACCTCATGCTTATCATGCCACATAATTTTCATTGACGTTGTCTATACTAGCCATACCTGAAAGTCTAACATTTGCTCAAAGGCTGAAGAAAAAGATTACAGATGAGTAATCTTAGAAAAATGAAAAATTACGATAAAAATTTGATGAAAATTTTTCACATTGCTAAAAACCAAAAATTAATTTGGATGGCAAATCTGTTATATTAGATAAAGTGTAAATTTATTTACATTTTCTATCTCTGATAAATATAAGAAACTAGCCATTGAAACTTTTTTTTAAATTATGCAAAACTAAAAGCAAGTCAGTGACCTGAGGGGGTTCTATAAAATTTGTATCTAGTTGTCAAAAACTGCACTGGTATTTTTCAATATTAACTATCTGGTCCTTTGGATCCTTTAAATTTGTATTAGTATATAATGAAAAAGCCAAAATTGTTCAGATAAAAAAAAAATCACTTATTGCTATCATCTTTTTTGCTAAGTGAAAGACAAAACAGTAGAAACTGCTTGAGAGAGTGATGTCTCACTCAAATTGAAATATTATGATATGAAGTATGTGTCATATTATTGCATTATTTGCAAATTTATCTATAAACTTGGGTCATGGAGATTTTTTTCATTTATTTCATTTTATCACTTACGGATGATAATGTGCATTTCCATCTCTAATTTGAGCAAAATGATATTACTTATATTCCTGGCTGGTATTGTATCTAACAATTTAAGAACTTAGTATTCTTTGTAAAACAAAAACAAAAACAAAAAACAAAAAACAAAACAAAACAAAACTTCAGGTATTCCACAAGTAGTCAGAATTTGTTTTATCAGGCAGAAATAAAATAAACTGGATATTGGAAGAAAATCAAAATCTGCTCCCAAGCAGATTAGTGCTTCTACATGATAAAACCATAGACAGTTCAATTAGATTACATGTACCCTTGGATTAATTCCATGATATTATTGCAAGGGAGAATAAGTAATTTTTTTCCAATTTGAAGTGTCCATTATGAAACATGCCTAAAAGAGATTCAGTGAGCGTACAACTGTAAAAATCCACGGGTATCTACAGGACCCATGCGTGTCACTGGCCTTTTCCTAAATCCTTGACAATCTCTTCTTTTTATGAACAACAAAAAATTCTGTTTTGGGTTTAAAATAAATTTTCCTATTAGGATTACAGCTATGTGTTGCTAAAATTTAATTATACAAATTCCAGATTGGAGCAGATGGACTTGGAATCATTTGGCAAAGAATCAAAGGGATTTTCTTGGGTTCATGAAAGTGTGGCGTAAAATTAGCAGAAAGTGTATTATTTTATGTCATTGAAGTTAAGCTATATACTAAAATAATAACTTAATATGAGTAAAAAGAAATGATAAAATAATGGGCAGGAAAAAATACCCTTGCACACACATTAACTCTAGCCTGTTATGGTTAATGACTGAAGTTGCACTTTCAAATAATAAGTGGTTTTGTGAGGCTGACAATTCTGCTCATTTTGTAAAACCATTAGCCTAGTACAGATGAGAGGTTATCATCTTTACTACCAAAGATCTACTTTTTTTAACTTTAGGTTTTGCAAGTTACTAAGATGGGGCTGAGGGGGTAATGGACCATCTTGAACTGACACTATGAAAGTAAATAAAATCTCATCCGTGACCTCTAAGAAACCTCTAAGTGACTTTTAAAATTCCAAATTTTAAGGTATACATACTTACTTGGCTCTCAATGTTACATACCACTTAATGTAATATTTTGTTTATTCAATAGTTTTGTTAATTTGGAAGTATCCCCAAACTCTTCAATCAAGATAAATAATGATTTTCCAAATAGATTTTGGACTCTAAAGGAAGAAAGATTTTCTTTCTTGAAATTACATGATTTTATTCTGCAGAGAAAACTCTTTTAAATGAACTATTACTACATTTTGGTCAACTTAAATTCCAGATTAATAACTCCATGTAATATACCAAAAATGCTATTCATAAATAGCTACAGAGACAGACTTATATAGAGAAAAGTATTGTTGACCACTTCAAATAAATCGAATCAAATCAGATACTTAGAACATATTTCAGAAGAACAATATTCATTTTATCTTGGCTCCCTCAAATCCTTTCTGGAACAAGGTCAAGTGTAATAAAGAAAAAATCATGTAGGGACAAATGAGCCGTCTCTCTATGATCAGGATTTTTAATGCTTCACTTACTTTAGTTGTCCTGTGTCCTTTTGTAGATAATAACCCATACGTGTCATTTAATGTGATGTTTCTGTATAGTGTAATAAGATAATCTTATATAGAAAAATTCAAGCTGAGCAATGGCTTTAAAGAGGTTCTTAAATTTTGAAGAAAAATTGATCACATATTTCTGTATATTTTGGTACACTGGGGTTTTCTGAAATTGATCAGAGTAATGTATTACAGTGTTACACTATTTATGCAATGTGGTAGATGTCTTAAATCAATCTTAAGACGTTCTTGAGAATATAGATTTTTGGTTCAGGTCTGAATTCAAAGGAAGATTGTGCCTTTTATTAACTTGGGTTGATTATCTAATCTTCGTTTTTCTCATCTGTACAATGGGAATAATGTCTACCACATAAGCCTCTTGTAGGAATTTAACAATATGATCAATTTAAAAAAAACTAGAATTCCCTGACATGTGGTCGGTGCTCACCACATGGCAGTATATGCTAAAATTACTATCATGGATCAAACCTTTGATTTTTCTGTATATGCTGCCTTACAATTATAACAAGAACGTGTTGAAAAGAGTAAAAAAGTGGATTAGGGTTTTGCAGTTTTTAGCACATCCTTGGGGAATCTGGTACGAAAAAGAAATATTTAATATGTTACACTGTGCAGATTTCCTTCATATGGTTATTTTATATTTCTCCTGGAAAACCAACTCAGAAGTTCAATGACAAAGAAGGCCATTGGATAACCTTACGCAAATTAGGGATAATGACAGTCTCTTACAATCTTTAGGTGTATTAAAATATATAGGCACATTTTGAATATATAATACCATTCCAGGTTTTACATAAAAGAAGCCTAGATTTCCATGTACATTTATCTATTCAGCTGTTGTTTGGAAAAGAAAAAACAATTTATATTTAGAAAGACATTGAAGACAGATCCCCCATTTGATTTTTCTGTATCTTAAACTCTTGGGTTTGGTGGTCATGGGGCTTCATTGTTCTAAGCCATTGTTGTTTCTTTTTGGCTTAAGGAAAACCTTATTTTATTTATTTATTTATTTATTTTTAGCTAAAGCACTGCTAAAATTTAATTTCCAACTTCTACTAGAAGCTTCAGATTTTAAAGACTTTCCTTTAATTAAACATTTGGAGTGAGAAATCCATTTTTTATATAGGCAGTGCTCACTAAAAGTATAAGTATAATGTCTTAAGTATAATTGAAATATGCACATTTTTCTAGTATAGATCTTATATATCTCAGAAGGTAGTGCCTTTGTTCTTTTCCAATTAATGTTGTCCATAACAAATTTCTGATGGTGACTTGTTACTGTTGCTAATTTAGTGTGAGACGTTTGGTCATAATCCTAAACTATCATTTGGGATGAAATTCTTATAAAATAATGTTTTTTTAGTCACATTTCATATCAAATGAGACACTGAAAAAGCTTTCTTTTAAAAAATCAGTTACAAACTTGACTACAAGAAAAGCAGAAAACATGGATTCCAAAATGTTTTGGTAAAGACATTACTGCATAAGGTAGCTAGTGTATGGTAAGCAACAACAAAAAACATTTAAAAAATGGCAGCAGTCTAAAAGCATTGGTTTGCTTTGCCACTTCTAGTAGGTAGTTATGAATGCAAAATGTTGATGCTCAGTAAAAAATGCCAATATAACCAAACCGATTTCCCTCATACAAAGCTCTTCTCTGTATGATGTAGTTTGTCACACCCTCCGCAAGGGTAACTTTTTGTGAGTAAGGCAACAGTTTCTGCCCTAGAGGACAATGGCAACTGTGGTAGGTTGATTTCACCCAATCTATCCTTTCTGTTTCCCACACACACTCTTTCTGCCTCTGAGTGATTTTATAGGTTACTTAAGGAAAGGCATTTACAGATGGTGAGTCTATCAAGTATAAAATAGAATCTATATTTTGCCTGATAAATAAATAGTCATGAGAAAACACTTCTAGTTGAAATCCTCCAATGTATTCCTTTCTGCGAACCATCTTAAAATTAAAGGTCTTATAAGTCTAGATGATGTGTCAATTCCTGCATTATTAGGAAGACTCTATTTTCAGAATATCTTAAAAATTTCACCCGCATAAGGAAATTTGCCGGAGATAAGCTGGTGGTGTATATTATTTGGAGACATGAGCTAGACATTGTAATCTTGAACTGGGTAAACCAAGCCCAAGTGTTTAAAATGAAAGTTTTCAAGAATTTTAATTACTTTCCTGTTCCAGAGATAAAAGAGATGTTAATAGTGCACTTTTGGATTTTTCTAAACCACAGTATTATCCAATTTAGACGTATTGGACCTTTGGGGTGGTGGGGAGTGAACAAGTTTCTCCTCAACGGTTAAGCCTTTTTTCATTGGGTGCTATAACAATAGCACATTCAGAATTATTACCGTGAGAATTCGAGTGATTCAACTTTAACAACCGAATGCACTTTTTTTCTTCACAAGTAAATACTGTAGATTAAGTGTGCTGAAATTACTCCCTTAATGCTTTAGCAAGAAGAGTGGTTGTTTCATTCTTTGGCAAGACTCTTTCATTACCGTAATTTTCAAGCGTGCTGAGGTGTCCTAATGTCTCTTCTAATTGCTTGAATGTCGCTGACCTTTTTTTAAAACAACACACAGCGCCCATAATATGCAAGGGAGGCCTAAATTAAGTAGCAGCACCAAAATGCATCCACCAAACAAAGGCTCTTCCTCCAAGGGCCCCTTTCGGAGAGAATCTTTCCCGATATTTTCCAGTAGGGGGAGCTAGAGACTCACCATCAGCATGTAGCTCGGCTCAGGGACCCGCGTGAGCTCCTCTAAGCCGCCTTCTAATCATCTGAACAGGCATCAAACAGCTACCAGCCAGCCTGTGATCACACGTGGGCCCGGCCACACCGGGGCACCGCCGACACTGGCATCCCTTTGATCTCACGCGACCCTCCTTAATCATCCCCGGCCCTGAATGGCATCCCTTGGTAGCCTTGGCCTTAACGTTCAGGGTTTCGTCGTCTTTGGGCTGAAATTCGGGTTCTTTTGGAGCTTCCATGAGCTCAGCTGGGTTTTCGGCTTCCACACCCAGAGCCTACGTTTTCCGAATGTCCTTCTGGAGGTGCCGGTCTCTGGAGGGGAGAGACTTCGGGATCCCCCCCAGGCTCTGGGATCCCCGCTCCCCTTGCTTTGCACCTTCTGCGGAACTCCCTCGCGCTGCGCGATCGCGCATCAAACTCATCTTCGAGGGTCACAAGGCAACTGAGTAACACAAGGGAGGTGCCACCCCTTCCTCTCCCTCCGCCCCTTGGGGATGCCGCAGGGGGCCAGAGATCGTGGCTAAAATGAGCCGCCGGAGGTTACTGATTTCTGCCCCCCTCCTTTTTCCCCCCTTGTGCTTTTTAACCGTATAGGAAGCATCTATCCACCACCTTTCCAGTCCAAAAGGTCTTATACTGCGTTTCCTTCCCTTGCCTTCCTCCTCCTCGGCTTCTCCTGTGGCTCAAAGGTGAAGAGTGTGTGTGATTTTGACGGGTAATGAGGCTGCGCCCCGGGTCCCGGAGGGTGAGCTCCTTCAAGACCGCGCGCAGCTCCGGAGACGGAGCGATGAATAATTAGGCCGGGCTTCCGTGAAATCGCTCACCGAGAAAATTACCTGCCCATTAAACGGGACGCGGCGAGGAGCAGGCGCTGGAGCCCACCTCTGCCCTCGCGAGGCGGGAAGGAGGGGCACGCGGGGCGCGGGGAAGGGGACGGAGTGGACCGCGGGCCTCGGCCCTGGGCAGCCGGCCGGGCCCCCGCATTGGTCCGTCTCCGCTCTCCGGGACCCTCCGCTCCCCAGCGGGCAGGCGCCCCCGCGCGGGCGGGCGGGCGGCGGAGTCTGCGGGCGGCGGAGTCTGGAGGTGGAGGCTCCGCGCGCCCCCGTCACCCCCGCCCCTCCCCGGGGCAGACTCCGAGCCGCGTTGGTTCCTCCCCGCCCCTCCCGCCGCCTCGCCTTCCCTCCTCCGAGTGCTTCCACCCGCGGCAGCTGCCGGAGGAGGCGGACGCTCCGGGCCGGGCTGCCCGAGCAGCGGCGGGGGCCAGATCGCGGGGACCGGCGGCTGCACCCGGGCGAGCGGCTGGACCGCCCTGACGCTGGGCTGAGCGCTGCCTGTCTCCGCCGCTCCCGGGCTGGGCTCACACGCCCGGCTCTGCCCGCGCCCGCGGCCGCCGGGTGCACCTCGCTCAGCGGCGGCCCCGCGGGGTGGCTGCAGCCTCAGCCTCCGCCTCCGCCTCCGCCCGGCCCCTCCCTCGCTCGCTCGCTCGCTCCCTCCCTGCCTCCTCCCGCAGCCCCACCACGTAGGAGTTCGGATTCTCCACCCGAATCGTCCAGAGTTCCCTTTGCCTCTCTTTCGGAAACGAGAGAGGTGGAGGGAGGCCACCAGGCTGCAAAGGAGAGAGAGGCCCGCCAAGTCGGCCCGCCTGCAAAGTGTTGCTTTGACACATCCTCATTATGGAAGTTAAGTAAAAATATATACATATTAAAAAATAACTCCGGACGTGGATTGCTACGGAGAAGGAATCCGGGGGAAAGAAAACCAGTAGGCAGGCCCATGGTTTTTCGGCAGCGTGCTGGCAAGTTTGTGGAACACTTTCTAGGAATTAGGTCTTTTCCTCCCCCTTCATCATCTTGACTTCTGAAGAAAGAACTTGGCTTTGGATTGCAGTGGAGCCTCAGGAGAGAGGGTTAGACACACTTGAATCATCCCTCTGGCTGGGCTGCATTTGCGGGAATTTAGGAAGCCAGAGTGCTGGAAATACAGCAGCCTTCGAAGTGCCCTCTGTTAATTTGGATGGATCTAAATGTGCCCCGTTCAAGACCTCTCCACCAGCCCCTTCTGATCTTGCGATTTGCTCCTCTTGACTTTAATTAGTATCTAGGAAAGTCTAAACTTTGGACCTACCTCTTTTTTTGATACTTATTTTTGTACTTTTGCTCTCTGGGATTGGTTTCTTAAACAATCTGGATCCTTTTTAATATGTCAAAATGAGTCTGCTGATGTTTACACAACTAATGCTCTGTGGATTTTTATATGTTCGGGTTGATGGTAAGTTAAAAATGCTTTTATCTTTTTTTTTGCGCCCCCCACCCCCCAATCCCCCAAAACCATTTCTTTTAGAATTTGATGTGGGTTATAGATGAAATGACAGTATGTCTGTCTGTCCGTTTTGGCCA
Source organism: Chlorocebus sabaeus (assembly GCF_047675955.1). NCBI lineage: Eukaryota > Metazoa > Chordata > Mammalia > Primates > Cercopithecidae > Chlorocebus > Chlorocebus sabaeus. Next base: position 1,350,029 of record NC_132925.1, read on the forward strand.
GGCACGGGCTCCTTGGGGGCAGAGGTTTTCTTTAAGTCTTTTGTTTCTAAACTGCTGCAAGTGGAACATGTTGGTAGTCACCTATTGTTGTTCTTGTTGTTGTAATTTACTTAATTAATTAAGGAGTTGGGTAATAAATGATGCTTTCCCAGTTTTCTTAGAAAAAGAAATATTACAGTAAATCTCCTGAAAGAGCCTAATACTATTGTGCCTGCTCTCTGTTTGATGTTTGCTCTTGTGTCTGAACTTTGGCTTAGACATTCAAGTGAAGAAATACAGTCATAGACACTCTCAGGAAGGTTCAATGGCTTAGGAATTTGAGACTGAGATCAATGTGGATCACCTGTGTGCCAGTGAATGCTCTCCTGGCGTTAAATCAGAAGGAAGAATTTAGATCCTAGGGAGAAAACTGTCAAAAGTAAGACTGGGCGAGGCTCCACGAACGAGGAAGCATCAGCTATGGGCTGGCCACAGGAGTGGGACGTTTAGCTCAGTCCGCAGTGGCAGACACAACGGGGGCCTTAAACAGGTGCTGTAGGTGTCTCCCTCTAGGTTGAGTCAGTCTGTCAAGCCCACAGCATTCTGCCTCTGATTCTCTCGTCTTTTGTTCCGATTTGGTTTACTGGGATATTTTCACAGGATGTCAATGTCTTGTGCGACTATTGCAAAATCCTTTTTTGTGCCTCTTTTGAATGAAGAGTGGAAATAATCGTTAACATGCTTTTTGGTTCGTATTCAAAAGAAAAAGTTCAAAGAATATTTGCTATTAACCTTCTAGAGGCTTTAATTTTTATATCAATGGAAAGAATTGGTATAGAGGAATACTAGATTTTTTTTTTTTTTTCCTAACCGGATTGCAGTACTTTAGGTTTTTAATTACTTACTGTACGTGTAAAGAACCTAAAGTGTATTAGTCCAACTGTTCGAGCCATCACAATAGCTTGATGCCACATAAACTTTCCTCCAGCATTTGCATTGTGGATGAATTCATTATTTGGGACACTGCCTATTTTTGCCCATCTGTGGTAGCTAACTTTGTTCCTGGCAGCTAACTGCTGCGTAGAGCCCAGTGTATTGGACTCAAAAAGGAAGGCTTTCTATAAACATGAGGCAATACAGATGAGTTTACCTACTGTCAAGTGGCTGTTTTCAATCAGGGACTACATGAGTACCTTTGCCCCCCAGCAATAGCAGGGGAGGGATGCGTGTGTGTGCACTGCTTCTCTCTTTTCCCAGTCTAAGCCGTAGACGTTTAGGGTTTAATTATTGTGAATTATACTATGGCAACATCTGTAATCATTTTTCATGTATTTATTTTTCAGTACATTAAAATACATGTACATTACCATAACAAAATAGGTTTACCTGTTTGTCCCAGGTGTGTTTGATTTTCATGATAAGGAGACTTTGGTATAACTTTTTAAAGAATATGTCCTCATAAATCATGAATTTACATATCTCCATAACAGAAATGCATGTATAAACTATACATTAGACTACAGAATTATCATCAAGGGTTTTTTTATATATGTATTTTTAAATCAGTGTGTTGCTAGGAGGAATACAATTAAATTGCTCAGTGGAAGTGACAGAGGAAATCAAAAGAGCTTGGTGTTACAGAATGTAATTAATATACCAGGGTGTTTGGAGATATATGAAACAAATGCAATTAACCAGCTTGCTGGAACAGCAGTAGCAAGACATCATTTCTGTCTGCTTTCCCTCCCTCCCTCCTTTCATTTCTCCCTCCCTTCTTTCTCTCTCTTTTATTCCTCTCTCCCTTCTTTCCTTCCTTCTCTCCTTCCTTCTCTCCCACACCACCCTTCTCCTGCCCCCAAAGACAACCTAGAACCTTTGTTCTGATTTAACATTATAGGATAAGGGGGCAGTTTCTGTCTGGGCCACAGTTATGCAGCAGAATTCATAGTTATGTAGTGAAAAATGCCAAAATTGAGGAATTGAGACTGAAAAGGCAATGTTAAATTTTTTGTGTGTGAAACTAGTTTTGTATTTAGCATCTGCTGTGTCAATAGCAAAGGAAACCCTGGACACTCTTACTAAATTAGTATGTAAATCATACGTTTGACATTGGGTTGCCTTTGGATACTTCAGAATGACAGTTTCTCCATGGGGATGGTTGAAAATTTGGGATGTGGACAACACTGCCCTCTAGGCTGTTTCAACACTTTAGAGACTCAGTGTTCACGTATATAGTGAAGAGGTTGGTTTGCAGGATCTCTCAGCTTTGTGACTCTTCCAGGATTCTATGATTTCTATTTACTTATTCTTCTTAGAGGTGTGTGCTTATACTCCACATGAATTTCAAATGTAGAGAAGCTTGTACCATTTCAAAGATATACTGACCCTCCTTGTGCTAGACACAGATATTAATTTTATTCAGTGACAAATGATACATAGATTTGCATTGATATTTGCTTGGTGGGTTATTTGTATGTGCATTTTTATAGTATATGAAAAATGTTAGAGTTTTGCCACCTCATAGAAGCTATGTGCTAATATTGTTTATAATTTTTCGCAGTATCGTGTCCCTGTAGCAATCCATAGAGAACAAATATTAAGTTGGTTGAGAACTGTAGATAAACTTTTCTATTTGGGATGTAAATAATGGTTTTCTTATTGATGCAGATTAATCACATCTAGACTTTTCTGTATGATCATATAGGAGAATGTATGTTAAGGTTAGCCTTTATTTTCCAGCTTTTCTTTATTTTTGAATAAGAATAGGGTTTTGCAGTCATTCATGGGGAATTAATATGAACAATGCAAGACTTTTAACTTACATCTGTATCCCATATATTATAGCAATCTGATAATTTTACAATACTTGTGGAAAGGTGTTTTAAAATGAGAATTTTTTTTCATCTTTACGCTTTATTCTTAAGTGAAAGTGGCATACATGATATTAGGGGAGATAAATATAATAAAGATAATGTATGTGCATAATGCAGATGTATAATCTCATAGAGGTTTATACATGTTGCTAAAGTGCTTTTTTTCAGTAATGGGCTTATTATCATAGCCATATGTAGTCTATTTCAGAACTTAAATTGTGTGTAAGTCACCTGAAATGTGTTCTTGAAGCTATGCAGTGATACCACATTTGGATTGGCTTTGTTTGAACAACCTTTGATACTATGCAACATGTGGGCCATAAACCAAAAGGATTTCTTAGAACATTAAACAAGAATATCGTTTAAAAAGAAAAAAGTAATGATTATATAAAAAGAGCAGTTCTGGCCATCTCACCACTGAGCAGCTTGTATAAAATAGCATGTTTGACAATCAAAATATAGGCATGTAAGCACATTGTATAAATTGGGATACATAGATAGCAACGAAGGGAAGCTGATGTAGGTGGGATGTGTGTGTGCCTAGTAATATCTGCTGAAATAGTTCCGGCGGTTTCCAGGAGGTACATTTACTTCCCATGTGCAATTTGTTTTCGAAGAGTGTCAGAAAAAAAGATTATCATCTTATTTACTATTTCTCCGTTTCCTCCTTTTTTCCCTCCTTCTCCTCTCCTTCTCTTTCTTCTTCTCATTCATCGTTTCTTTCCTTATCTTCTTATTCTCCTCCTCTTTTTTTCTTTTTTGGATCTAATGAAAGAATTAGAGAAACATTTGAAGAGTGAAGAAGGTACGTGAGGGTGTTTCTTGAGTGATAATTTAGAAAATCTGCATTTAAAGGGAAAATGAGAATAATATTTTACCTTTAGGTATATCCAATTGGGGTTTTGACTTTCTCACTTTCCCCCCACAATACTATATATAACTTTATGCAAAATGCATTGCATAGATGCTATCATTTTCTAGTTTAGACAAGTAAAAGTCTTCAGATCTGAGTTTAAGCAAACAGTGATTTATAGAGTGCCATTCTACAGATTTATTTCTAAAGAAAACTGTTGCTGCGTTTCTTACGGTGTCTCCAGGTATAGATCTGTCAACCTAAATCAATACATCCGCGTGGATACTGCTTTTCTTCTTCTTTTGAAAAAATATTAGGCCGGGCGCGGTGGCTCAAGCCTGTAATCCCAGCACTTTGGGAGGCCGAGACGGGCGGATCACGAGGTCAGGAGATCGAGACCATCCTGGCGAACACGGTGAAACCCAATCTCTACTAAAAAATACAAAAAACTAGCCGGGCGCGGTGGCTCAAGCCTGTAATCCCAGCACTTTGGGAGGCCGAGACGGGCGGATCACGAGGTCAGGAGATCGAGACCATCCTGGCGAACACGGTGAAACCCCGTCTCTACTAAAAATACAAAAAATGAGCCGGGCGTGGTGGCGGCGCCTGTGGTCCCAGCTCCTCGGGAGGCTGAGGCAGGAGAATGGCGGGAACCCGGGGGGCGGAGCTTGCAGGGAGCCAAGATGGCGCCGCTCACTCCAGCCTGGGCCACAGAGCGAGACTCCGTCTCAAAAAAAAAAAAAAAGAAAAAAAAATTATATAAAGAATGAAAGAAGGAAGGAATGATTATAAACTCTTTTTAAAAAATAAATACTCATCAACTCTATTAATGTTTTAGCAGTGTGTTATACAATGATAGAAGCATAATATAGCAACTAGGGCAGCATGCTTACCCAAAATACCGGACTCAAAACAGTGTGGGAGTCACGGAGGCCTCCATCCGTAATGTTTTCTCCTCCATTTGCAGCCAGTCCTTAGGATCTTTCATCTATCACATGAGTTTTAAATACATGTTTGGTTTGATAATTCTAAAATTGCCCTAATCATTGCATGGAGGGATATAAGATCCATAAGCACGTAACTTGGCCGTTTCATATTCTGTTGTATCTCCAGTGCTTGCATCAGTGCTTGACATACTCACCTGACTACTTGACGGCTTTGCTTCGTGTCCAATGAGAATACACAAAACTCAAGGCTAAGACAGAATCTTCTCTTTCTAGCCATTCCCATCGCAGTAAATGGCTTCCACCAGTCATAGACTTTTTCGTGACCCCCAATGAGGAACGATTCTTCACCTGTTCTCACAACTTGTATTCAACTTGTTCTCAGAATTGTACAACCGTCACTACAATCTAACTTTAAAATGTTTTTAATTACCCGAGAAAGAAACTATGTACCTTGTTCCACCATCTCTCTACCAACCACAAGAAACCACCCCTTTACTACTATCTCTATGGGTTTGTCTTTTCTGTACATTTTATATAAATGCAATCATACAATATATGATGTTATTTTGTGACTGGCTTCTTTCCTTCAGCATAACGTTTTCAAGGGTCATCCCTGTCATAGCATGTATCAGTACATCTTTCCTTTTTATTGCCAAATAATATTCCATATTATTTGTCCTGTGGTTTACTAGTTGATGAACATTTAAGCTGTTTCCATGTTTGGCTATTATAGATATTGCTGCTTTTAACATCCATGTACTAACTTGTATGGGAATATATGTCTTCATTTAATCTGGGGTGGAAATGCTGGGTTGTATGTTTAGTCTGTGTTTCACCTTTTAAGGTGAGCGAGATTATTTTCCAAAGCAACTGTGCTACTTTATATTCCCATTAGCAATGTATGAGGTACATATTTTCTTTTCATTGATCATGGAAAGAAAGAGTTGAAAGGCCTTATGAGTTGGATATGATGTTTTGAAGTGAAACCATTTTATATTATAATACTCTGTCTCAAATCCCCAGTAGTCCTGGTTTCTAATACCTTCAGTGATCGTTGTCTTCTAAGTCTTTCTCAGTTGCCACGTAAAATTTTACAAAGATAGTACTTCAGTTGAACTTGTCACTTTTAGCAGAGATCTCAGCAGTACTAAATATAAATCATAGAATGATAGCATCTCGGAGCTATTATAAATATTTGCAGCTCTACAGCACAATTGTCTTATTGGTTGGGCACATGGAGAACTGAAGCTTAGAGATTTTATGTGTCTTGTCACAGATCCCACTGCTGCTTAGTGGTGGGGCAGAAACTAGACTCCAGGGATGCTGCATCTCTGTACCATGCTTCTGCCTATGAGAGACTGTTTCTGGATTCTCAGCCCTGGAACTCCTTAACAAGAATTCCAGGCTCTTGTTACAGAAAATGACCAGCTATTTTCTGAAGAGTCCACGAGAAAATTAGCTTGAATATGTTTAGGTTATTCATTTGATTCAACACATGCATATTGACAACATAACTTGCTTGGCTCTGTGAAGAACATACTGACCTGTTAAAATGTTCCCACATTCAAGGAAATCATGACTTAGTCGGGAAGGTACTAAATGTTCAAGTGACTAGAACAAAAAGTAGTGTTTGATAAGAAGTTTGAAGGTGTACACAGTATAGTCTTGGGAACTCGGATAAGGAATAGGTGAATTCCAGCTGGTACAATCTGGGAAGGGTCAACACCAAAAAGGGTCTCTTAACCTGGGCCTTAGAGGAACAGTGGGATTTCGGTGGGCAAAAGGATTGGAAATTGAATTCCAGGAAAAGAAGTAACCAGAAAAATGGCATGAAGATGACAAAGGGGTGCTAAGGAAAAGGCAAGAAGTTTAGATTGATTGCAACATAGTTTGCCTGTAGGGAGGAAGGATAAGATGGTTGTTGAAAGACTACTGAGCAAACACTACTGAATGAGTATGAACAAGTAATTTAACCTTTTTATGCCTCAGTGCCCTTATCTGTAAAATAGGCATGGTAATAATGTATATCTCATACAGTTATAATGAGAAATAAAATATTTTTAAAAATATAATGATATATAGGCTGGGTGCGGTGGCTCATGCCTGTAATCTCAACACTTTGGGAGGCCAAGGTGGGTGGATCACCTGAGGTCAGGAGTTCAAGACCAGCCTGGCCAACATGAGGAAACCCCTCTCTTTACAAATTTTGTAAAAAAATACAAAAATTGGCCAGGCATGGTGGTGGGCGCCTGTAATCCCAGCTACTCGGGAGGCTGAGACAGGAGAATCATTTGAATTCAGGAGACGGAGGTTGCAGTGAGCCAAAATTGCGCCATTATACTCCAGCCTGGGCAACGAGCAAAACTCCATCTCAAAAAATATGTATAGCAATATATACAAATAAATATATACACACAAAATAAAGATGTGTATAAAGATATATATGATGCCGTGAACAGTGACTGATACTTTATAAGTGCCACTTAAACGTAACTTATTGTTATTATTAGAAGTATTTTTATTAGATTATTATTCCCTGCCTAGTATGAACAAGAAAAATAACTAGAAGAGAACTTCGCTATCAGACTAATTATGGACTACAATTGGGGTGCATGTTAGGACAATTTTAATAAGATTTTTCAGCCGTGAGTCTTCCGGTGACTGATGAAGAATTTTTGTTGGCACTTAAGGGGACTTATCGGTGGACTCACCTACACACCTGCGACAAGTGTGCTGTGATGTGAGTCTCCCATTATGTCATAAGCTGATTACGAAACAGACATGATTCCCAAGTGGATGGTGCTATGAATGAAGAGAGTCAACAAGAGAGGAATCATACAAATGGCAATTTGTTGGCAAGTACACCATGCTTGTAGAAGCCTGCATTTTGGTTCATGTTGACTGATGAACATTGCATCCTGGATAATTTTTACCTGGTGCTTTGATATAATGTACCATGGAGATAAATCTTGTGTAAGACAAACTAAACACTTCTGGAACAGAAGACCTAAGTAAAAATTAACGTTTGGTATCCACTCACTAATTCTTTTTCTAGATAGCCCACTTAGCTTTTCTTCATTTAATATAAGACATTGAATCTAATAACTTTTTATAATTATCCATTAATTACTTGTGCGCAATGAGTAGTTATGTATATCAGAAAGGATAGGCTGAATAAAACAGTATCATTACTATTGTGGAAGTGACATACCTTTGGTGACCAGAAGCTCTGGACTGCATTGTTAGCTTCCCTAGTAGACTGTTAATTATATATCCTTAGAACCTTACCAAAAATGGTTTCATTTGACTGTATAATTTCCAAGGTCTCCATCAACCTTAGGTTCTATTACTCCAAGTAGTTCTGTTTAATGTTCTAACATCTATTGTTATATTTGAGAACCTTTAAAGAAGAAATTTTAGCCTGGACTCGGCACGGTGGCTCACACCTGTAATCCCAGCACTTTGGGAGGCTGAGGCTGAAGGATCGCTTGAGCCTAGGTGTTTGAGACCAGCCTGGGCAGCATAATGAAATCTGTCTCTACAAAAAAGAAAAAAATTAGCTGGGCATGGTGATGTCCACCTGTGGTCTCAGATACTTGGGAGACTGAGATGAGAGGATTCCTTGAGCCCAGGAGGTTGAGGCCGCAGTGAGCCATGATCACACCACGGCACTTCAGCCTGGGTGACATAGGCCCCATCTCCACACACACATTCACATGAATTTAGCCTGGTAAGGAATTATCCAAAACCATAACCATCCATCTTTAAAAACAATAACAGTCTATTGTCTAATATGCATGTAGCGTATCTGTGTTTTGTTGTGGGTTCAATGATATGGCTATGGATATGCACGACAGCCAAAATTCGCTAGTCTTATGATTCATATCCACTCTCATTCGTTAATGACCGGTGGGACTTAGGCCTTCCTTATCAACAAATGGAATTTTAAAAATTTAATTCTAAGCAGACAATAGTCTTAGGTCAATGTGCTTAGTTTATGACCCTGTACCTAGAGCCATATGCAACATGGGAGTTTCAGCTCAGGAGAGGGGGTTAACAGCCACTTTTTAATTTCTGTTGTAAGGATTGATGAGGGATCTCTTTCCCTAGAGTTTGGTTCCAAGCCTTTTGGAAATGAGCTGGAGAACATGGAATATAACTCAGCTATCCCACTGTAAGGCTTTTCAAGTTTAAACAAGGAACACCCAGTTGAAACCAGACTGGAATTTAAGGGATTTGCCCAAAACCTCTGCAACACTTATAACCAATTAAAATGTTCATAAGTATGATTCAAAAAGGGAGAACTTTTGACTTTCAAAAAAACTTAAGAGTTATTCATTATAAAGGAAAGTTTATAAGTTTTTATAAATCAAGGTTAGAGTCATAGTTTAAAGTTTTGTAATACATGTATTTCCAAATACTAGCACATGCTAGAATATGATTAAACTTATTTAGATATATCTGATGATTATAGAATATAGTTTTCAGGGTTAGAGTAAATTAAGGGAAATTTAGAATGAATCTAGCAACAGGCACTCTTGTGTTTTCTCTCTCTATTATAAAGTAAATTTTAATGCATTGCCAAATAACAGTACAGTTATTGAAAACCACGCTTATTATTGTTCCATTAAATTAGAGATGACATTTCACCTTCCTTATCTTAGGTATATAACTGCTTGTGTATTCTAAATACTTCGAATACCAGCAACAGCAAACTATTACCCAAAGGCCAATTGTTTTAGTGCCCCTTATCCCTATCTCTATCATGAATTAGAGTAGAAACTGAGTAGGAGAAATGCAACCTTTTAAAAATAAAATGCCATTTCTGTTTCTTTACTACTCTAATAAACTTGCTTTCATTAAAGAAAAGAAAAGAAAAGAAAAAAATGCCACAGGTACAACATTCTCAGTGTTTGTTTTGTGTGTTTTCTTGGTTTTTTTCTTTCCCTCATGCAAAATTGTGTATGAAGAGTTAGAACATGTAGTGTGGTGGTCTCAAAACATTTTTTTTTTTTGGCATTGCGATTGTTTTCACATAATTTCAAGAGTTAAACAATAATAATGAAAAAAAATGTTTCAGGCCACACAGCGCAGCTCGTGGCTGTAATCTCAGGACTTTGGGAGACTGGGAGGATCTCTTGAGCCCATGAATTTGAGATAAGCCTGGGCAACATGGTGAAACCCTATCTCTGCAAAAAAAAAAAAAAAAAGAAAAAGAAAAAAAAATTAGTCCGACACAGTGGTGCTCACCTGTAGTCCCAGCTACTTGGGAGGCTGAGGTAGAAGGATCGCTTGTGTCTGGGAGGTCAAGGCTGCAGTGAGCTGTGACTACACCACTGCACTCCAGCCAGGGTGACAGAGGGAGACCCTGTCTCAAAAAAAAAAAAAAAAAAAAAATCATCAATGGGCATATGAGCCCTGCACTCACAAACCAAGTTGTCATTCAGTTGAGGTTTGAGGCCTCCTTGTCTGCCCAAAACCAGATATAACTGGGTTATTCCTCACTGGCTATCATAAAACATGTAAGTAATTTCGTAGCTAAGTATGTTTTTAAGAGTTTTAGTCCCGCCTTCGTGATTTGAAAGCTTGAATAATGTCAACTTTTAATACAAAAATGAAAAAAGAATCAGAAAAATATGTACAACATGTGGGTATAGATTTTGGGCAAATACAGCTCTTACCCCCTTGCCTCCCAGCTCCCTATACACATGGCAATAGGATGTGAATGAACTGAGTTGTTTGGTGCCTGCACTCTGCTCACAATTCAACGCCAACTTTCGTTTTCAGAACCTTTCCAGGCTGTGCATTCTCATTGCACTTTCCTGTTGAACTGTAGCACCTGGGATGTTCATCACCTGGGTCTTATGAAACTCTCCAGATTTTTGAGGCTCTCAGTAAATGTGTCTTATCATGATAAATTTAAATTCCAAATTTATTCAACATTTCTTTTCAGAAAGCAGTTTTTATCTTTTGAAGCAGCGGCTAAACATGACATGCAAATAAAATGACCAGGAAATTGCTTGTATTGTCTATCTCTATCAGGATTCAAGCCTTCCAAACACGGGTCTCTATAGGAGGTGATGCCTAATCTTTGCATTTGAAATGGTCTAGGAGGTGCAAGGATATACCTGGGAGGGGCAATCTCCATAAGGGGCGGGGACGAAAGAGTGTGTTGGAAAAGTGGAAAACTGAACATTTGAATGAAGTGGGTTGGATTAGCATTTGACACTCAACTATATAGCAAGCGGACACGCTGATATTTAGTTCTATGGATTGTTAACATTCACATAAAACAGAATTATTTAGCATTTACTGAATCCTTTTTGATAATCAATTTGGGATCAAATGCAAAAGAACATGTGTCTGCTTTGTATGACCCCAGATTCTTCCGTTTTCTCTTTGAGCAGATGACATGCCTTCCTTGCTGACTGATATTGGTTGCTAGGAGAAGTGCACTGGTTTAGTCCCTTCTTATCCAGCAGTAAAACTAAAGAGTGTATTGAGTAAGAGAAAGAGGCAGAACACAGTACAGGCCGTGAATCATGACTTGTCTCCAATATGTCCACTTTGCTCCCATTTTTTTTCCCTTTAAAAACTTTTGTTTTTACCAATGATGCTTTCTTTCAGCCATTATCTATAATCCTTTTGGAGCCTGAGGGGATGAGGGTTGCTAAAGAGAGGCTGTGCTGCTGAGAGTCCACTCAGAGCAATAATAAAAGCCTTGAGAGTTATTCATGGGGCCACATTAGTGAGAATGCCCTACTCAGTGAATAGCATCAGTCAGCTGCCTTTGAGATCGGGTGATTAATACCTTCTGTTCTGAAGGGGGGAAAAGGCAGACAAGAAAGGTCTTCATACTACTTTGGCTATTTTGCAAATTAGATCTTACATATTGTCCAAGCTTTTGACAAAGAAATTGCTAAAATGTCAATACCTGCAATGGTCTTTTTTAAAAGCTAGTTTTTCATGAAACTGTTAATTGTGGCTACTGTCAAATAAAATTGAAACGGTCATAATATCCCAAATGAACACTGAAAAAAATCAGTTAGCCATTCTTATATTCTGGCAGTGTTTATGATGACATCAAACTAAGAGCATGATGTCAGTGATCATATTCAGAATGTTATCTAGGCAGACCTATTTGACAACAGCCAAACAGCATTTTTGTTTGTTTGATGAAAGAACTAATTGCAATACTCTTGAGAGTTTACAGAAGCAGCTAATGAGAAAGTGTTAAGGGTGGCAGGTGTTGGTTTTCCATAAGCTCTTGGATATAAGGGACAGTCTGTGAATTACAAAGAAGTTGTTACTTATATATGTGTGCTTGTATGTTTATATCTATAGGCTTATTCAGCATTAGGGATTAAAAATGATATTATTATAATCTTCATTATGTCTCCTTTTATCTTTCGATTTTATTATGTACATGGCACAGTTCAAATAAAATTGCTCAAGGTTTATTAAACTTGTCAACCATCTGAGTTGCATAGATAGAAAAGCTTCTGGTTTTGCTGGCCTGAGTGGGGCAACTAGAAAATCCAAGGTGGTGCTTTGCCATGCTGTTTTTCAGCATGATTCCAACATTCAGCAGGCTGTTAATATTTAGACAGTAAATAAAGCCATGTCTTTGTTTTTAAAAAATCATTCTATTATTCATTTTACATTTTAAACTTATTATTTTATATAACAGCTTAGTCTGCTCCTTCTGTATATACTCATGCTCATTCAAAACCCTTTACTTTTGTCTGAATATGAGAACAAACAACAATTTAAAGACTCTGTGTGATGCTTCCTGTAACCTGTTCTCACTGTCTGGAAGTGAGATGTCTTGTTAAGAGGGGGTAATACCCAAAGGCAATCAGAGAGAAAAATGTAACGATTTGGTGGGTGATGTCTAGAGATCAGCTTTAAGTGAGGTCTGATTTAACATCTTTATTAGTGATTTAAAAGGGAAATGATAAAGAAATTACAAACCTCAACGTTGGAATACCATCAGAACCTCCCCTCCCTGTCCCTGAAACCACATATAATGATACACGAAAATTTAGGCAGCAGAAAATATTAGTGGAGTAAAAACTAATGCTTTATTTGGTATATAAATGTAAACTAATTCTTCAGGGAAATAATCAGAAATCTAGAAATCTAACTAGAGGGAGAAGCCAGCAAAGCAATAACACTGAAAGGGCCCTGGGGATAAGTACAGGAGTGGGGGCAAGGAGAGAATGTGATTTAGATTAGGAGTGTTATATCCCAGTTTAAAGGTCATGCGATTATAGTGCCCATTTAGGGAGTATTGCATCACTGACTAGGGAGATTCTCTTTCAATGAATGTGGCTTAAATGCAATTGAAATACTTCTTTCATTTTGTACTTCATTGCCAGAACATGAGAGAGATTTTGGCAGAATAGAAACAAGGGTTAGTACAAAGAGAGATTCTTTAGGAAGATGCTCGTCTACTTAACACTAGAGAAGGATTTTCCATTGAAAAGTTCAAATAGTTCCTTTTTAGAGTGAATACAGCATCTTCAAAACCAAGACCAAATTCACAAAGGCTTCCGAGAGAAATTTCTACCATCTGTCAGTATACAGCACAGCCCATGTTTGTGTTTTAGTTCATTTTATATGTACTGTATTACACATGTTAGGGCTTAATTAAGGTTGGGTGAATTAACTTGTTCTTTAATAGACAACTTGTATGCAGAAACCCATACAACGTATGCCATCCCACCCCAGATACATTCAAGAGTAGTATTTTCTGTGGAAGTCAAGGGTCTTCCCTCCAGTAGAAGAAAGTATTGGCTGGAGTAGGGAAGCATAGACAATGACTCTTCAGACGAAGTGTGTTGCATTTACCGTGTTCCTGGTTACTAAGGATACCAGGTCTGATGACAAAGACCTAGAGAAGGTTGCACAAGTGAGATTCTCTGCTTGCTGCACAATTATATGTTGGTTCCTTTTCCCTAGTCCTCAGACAGAAATTGCCGGGTTTTTTTCCTCCTGATTAAGAGAGTGATAGAAATAGAATGGAGTCAGCATCTCAGTAAAACAGAAGTAAAAACAAGTTAAGATGGGCAGTGAGAGGTAATGGAGGCCAATTCCTAGGGCTTCTAATTGGTTTTATTTTGTCAATTTTACATTACCATCAATGTTGCGGGGCTACCTCAAAGCCAGCATTTGAAAACAGATGGGCATCATGCCATAATATCACTGTAGCCAGTGACTGAGAGGAGCCTGAACTCTACAAAGTCTCGTGTGTGTGTGTGTGTGTGTGTGTGTAAAACTTGGTTAATGTGTAATTCATCAGTAATGAAATTAGAGCCCTCATAATAAAGTCCCTACGTGTTAATTGTGGAATTATGGTACAACAATAAGTAGAGAAGCATTCATTCTTCTTAAAAAAAAAAATACCAGACAGAAAAACCTATTCATTTGGAACCCACCCTTCTATGGTTTTTATTCACAACTTTTACACTTTTACAGTTAATTTTTTAAAGATTTTCTTTTATTCAACTTCCACTGCATGTTTCCACTTGCATCAAACCCTTCTGCATCCAGTATTCATTTTGTAACAAAGGGCATGTAAATATTATAAGGAGTGGTCTTGATATTAGGGGTGTCTATATAAAATCCATTCTACTGGTTTTGTGATTAGGCCAGTAAATTGCATACTGTATTGGTAAAAGGGTTTTCATTGTCATAATAATCTGTGAACTCAGTGGGGACTACTTTGCTGGAAAGGCACGTATAAATGGCTAGAACTATACAAAATCTCATGAGGAATTTATCATAGAAATATAGGTGCTGCAAAAGAAAACAAGGTAGACTCATTCTCCTTTTTCCTTTGATTTTCTAACATGTCATCCTGTCACAGGATTTTTGCATACCTTCAGTATGATTCCATGTGAAGGTTATAAAGAGTTAGAGAAAAATATACATTTGGAAGACTCATTTAAGTATAATATATCCACATATAAACTTACGTGAATTGGATTGAATTATAACTTGTGTGATATAAACGTAACAAAACTACATTTTTGGACCCTGAGGAACTAATCAAAGCCAGAGGCTAACTTTATTACACCCATTCCTGATTGGTTTATTACTGTAAATTTATATAACTACTAGATGATTACTTTTTCACTTCTAATTTTAAGTTTTAAAAGTAAAATTAAGTTAACCAAAAGAATGTTTATAAGGTGAACTTTGGCCAGTTGGTGATTGTCATAAAACGAAAGTTTTTAAGTAGTTGTGAAATGCATTAAATTGAAAAGATAAATAGAGAAGTTGAACTGTCCTTACAAATGACTACACAATACCAGTAAGGTCTTTTGAGAGAGGATTTAGGACATAGTGTGTAGGTATTTATCCCACACAAAGGGAAAAATTTCCTTCCGTGGGAAAACATTAGATCATAGGAAGGCCTGAAATATCTGAGTTGCAGCTTTGTGAAACCACACTCAGTCTAAACAAGTTACAACAAGATAAAGTCCTCACAATACGAGGAAGGGATGATGACTACAAAGATCCACCACTGTGTTTCCCAGCTTTTTTCTCTAATGTCACTAAGACTTTCTTTGATGAAGTCATCCTTTCTTGATCCATTTGTGTAAAAACTTGTCCCCCCACCACCGTTTGTTAAGGGAGGCAGTAGTTAGCAAACTTGGGAGAGTTTATAAAGACCTAATATTGTTTGATGAGATTCACTAGGATTAGACAACAAATTAAAGACAAAAATGACATATGTTAGTAAATAAAAGATCCTACTGCTTATTATTACTCTCTTAATTCATGCAGTGTTTTTTACTTTTGAGAAGACACCATACTGTGTAACATTCCATTTGAGATTGTTATCTTGGCAACCTCTTACTTCTTTGAAATTGTGTGGGCAATTCAAAAAAATTAAAGACAGTAATATAGGGAACTGAGCATTTAGGAAAAAAATTGTGTATTTGGTGTAAATGTCATAGTTTTAAATCCACAGATAACTCAAAACTCAGACACAAGACATACAATATTTTGGCAATTTGTGTTATGGCTGTAACTTTTTTTCAAATGTATTACTGCTTAATATTTCTAACATGAAACCTAAGGTGCTTGAATGGAGACCATGTCATAATCCAGGGAAGATGTTTTATAAACCAAGGAATTGACATGTACATCTATGTAATATATACATATACACAGATGCATATATACCTGTCACACATATACATACATATGTCTATGCATGCATACACACATATAATTTTGTAAAAAAATGACCGAGTTCATAGAAATACCATTTGACCCAGTGATCCCATTACTGGGTATATACCCAGAGGATTATAAATCATGCTGCTATAAAAACACATGTTTACTGCAGCACTATTCACAATAGCAAAGACTTGGAACCAACCCAAATGTCCATCAGTGACAGACTGGATTAAGAAAATGTGGCACATATACACCATGGAATACTATGCAGCCATAAAAAAGGATGAGTTCATGTCCTTTGTAGAGACATGGATGCAGCTGGAAACCATCATTCTGAGCAAACTGTCTCAAGGACAGAAAACCAAACACCGCATGTTCTCACTCATAGGTGGGAATTGAACAATGAGAACACTTGGACACAGGAAGAGGAACATCACATACTGGGGCCTATCGTGGGGTGGCGGGGGGGAGATAGCATTAGGAGAGATACCTAATGTAAATGACAAGTTAATGGGTGCAGCACACCAACATGGCACATGTACACATATGTAACAAACCTGCACGTTATGCACATGTACCCTAGAACAGAAAGTATATAAAAAGAAAAAAGACCAAGTTCAAAGGCTTTGGCACGTCTTTTAGTTATTGCATTTTTGTGAATTAACTACTAACGTGGAAGCTATACTTTTTAGATTCCAGAGGAATTTTTTTTTTTTTTTTTTTTTTTTTTTTTTTTTTTGGAGATGGAGTCTCGCTCTATCGCCCAGGCTGGAGTGCAGTGGCACGATCTTGGCTAACTGCAAGCTCAACCTCCTGGGTTCAAGTGATTCTCTTGCCTCAGCCTCCTGAGTAGCTGGGACTACAGGCACCGCCACGACGCCCAGCTAATTTTTTGTATCTTTAGTAGAGACGGGGTTTCACCACATTGGCCAGGATGGTCTCCATCTACTGACCTCGTGATCTACCCACCTCGACCTCCCAAAGTGCTGGGATTACAGGCGTGAGCCACCGCGCCCTGGCAAGATATTTTTAAAAATATGTGGCTGACGGGTTGATAGGTGCATCAAACCACCATGGCACATGTATACCTATGTAACAAACCTGCACGTTCTGCATATGTATCCCAGAACTTAAAGTAAAATAAATATATGCGGCTGGATTTTGATTGAACTTTAATGTTATTTGGGGTGTATGTGTTTTTCTTTTTTTTTTCATTAAAAAGGAGAATACTCACATGTTTTCCTAATTGTTATTAAGAAAATTCTTAGATTATTGGGATAAGAAAGGTCTTCAAAGTCTTTCTCTAAGCTTCCAAGTATCACCTGAATAAAATAGGTGAATAGAAAACTTCGAGCTTAGGTATTTTTTGCTTGATACCACCTAGTTTTATTCAGTTGCCTTGAGACAAAGCATGGATATTGAAAAGTGTAATACTCTAATGTTTAGTTACCTGGAAAGTTCCAGCTAAATATAAGGAATATTCACAAGAGCCTGCTATTGTAATTTTAAATAAAAGATTATTGTGTGCCATCTGGCATAACTTGTGCACTTCTGTAACTTTCCAGCTCTTTTCAGGGTTAATAAAGATCTCAAGTGATATTTTCAGTATGCTTCAAAAAATAATTGAAAAAAATGCATCTATGAAATATATCACTAATGTATAGTTGCTTTTATTTTTATTTATTTATTTATTTATTTTTGAGATAGGGTCTCACTCCTGTTGCCCAGGCTGGAGTATAGTGGTGCAATCTTGGCTCAATGCAGCCTTGACTTCCTGGGCTCAGGTGGTCCTCCCACTTCAGCTTGGGTAGTTGGGATTTCAGGCCTGCACCACCACACTTGGCTAATTTTTTTTTTTAATTTTTGTAGAGATGGAGTTTCACTATGTTGCCCAGGCTGTTCTTGAACTCCTGGGCTCAAGCGATCCACCCACCTCGACCTCCCAAAGTGCTGGGTGAGCCACCACACCTGGCCTTGGTTAGTTGCTTTTTAAATGCATGTTGTTTTACTGTTTCCAAGTTTTTGATTGTTATTGTTAATTAGTGAGATGGTAGCACACAATCACATTTATGTATTAATTCATTAGAATGTATTTACTGAGCATCTGCAATGAGCTGAATACTCGTAAAAGTGTGGTGAGTTTTTATTTTTGTGAGAAAGACAGATAAATAATCATGCTGAATATGTTTATACCTGTGATTGAATTTTTAGGTATTATGAAAGAAAAATATAGGTTCTCATAAGCAGATTATAAAATCTATGAAATTTATATTTTTGTGCCTGGAAGTCTCCCTGGGGAAGTAACAATTATGTTGAGGACTGGAGATAGCTGTGTGAAGAGTGAGATCTGAAAAGAGAATTCTAGGTAGAAGGAAACTCCCAAAGGGGACAGGGATTGGAGAACGTGTCACCATTGAAAGCCTGGCAGGAAATCAAGTGGCTGGTAAAGGTGTCAGCAACGAAAGGTGGAAGAAGGCTGGGCTGGATGGCACAGATTATGTAGGTAATGTTAAAAGAACAGTGTATTTGAACATTTGAGGGTTGGTGATTTGGAGTAGCACTAGCCTATAAGGGGTCACATTTCACTGAGAAGGGCAAGAGGGGAATCTTTCATAAAGCGTTAGCATAAGCAAGACAAAGAAAACAATTTTGGTTACAGTGGAAAGCCCCTGTTTAAAGGTTAGTTGGTGGTTTCTGATTGGTACAGTTTCTAGTTTCAATTTACTGTTGATACTGGGCTTTGATTTATTGATGTGGGAATTTAAATTGCCAGAGACACCCCAGTCTAATCGCTTCCCAATCACAATTAAAACAATTGTCTCCTTTTGATCAGCCTCTCATTTATGAGAGATGGACCACAGTTTGGGCGTAAGCATCACTGTCTGTCACTGTCTTGGCTGGGATGTCTTTATCTCAGTGTAAAACTCACAAGTCATGACATCAGGCTCACTGAAGAAAGGTTCTTATTGTTGCTCATCTCATTTTGGTTGCTGTAATCACAGTGAGACCATCTGGCTGCACTCATACATTTGAGACCCTTCAGAGTGCGTACTACACCAGGGTGATTACAGCAGTGACCACACCAGGGGAATCACAGCGGTGACCACACTAGGGGGATTACAGCGGTGACCACACCGGGGGGATTACAGCGGTCACCACACCGGGAGGATTACAGCGGTGACTATACCGGGGGGATTACAGCGGTGACCACACCGGGGGGATTACAGCGGTGACCACACCGGGGGGATTACAGCGGTGACCACACCAGGGGGATTACAGCGGTGACCACCAGGGAGAATACAGCAGTGACTATCAGGAGAATAATACCAAGAGGCTGGAGGATGCTCCTCAGCCAAGGTCATCACAAATCCAACCAACTAGTATTTCTATGTAAATAAAAGAAAAGTAAGGAACAATGGCTAGAGCAAACTATAAATTCTGTCTCTGAGTCCAGAGGGTAATTAGTCAAGACTTCTAGATTTGAGCTCAAATGTTTTCCCGGTTTGCAGTTTGAGTGTCCTTGGTTATAGCATTGGGTGTTTTGGTGAATTCCTGCAGTCATGCACACATCAGCAATGAGGGTTGTCCTCTGAAATTATACCAGGCTACCCATTCCAAATCGTGGCATTTCAGAAACAGAGGAGTTCTTGTTCCTAGTGATCCCAAGTTGGAAAAATGGGAGAAAATTGAATTGGGGAAACCTAGAAGAACTCAGCGTCTAGTCCATTCTGCAGGTGGAAAACAACCTCAAGAACGATGAACAAAGCTACTTTTATTTCGTTGATATTTACCTAATTCACTTGTTCTTAACACTTGTGCTTAGATTGCTCATGAAAAATTTCATGAGACACCAAACAAAGCTAGCCATTGAAGGAGTTCAAGAAATGTCACCCCCAAGCTATTCCACTTCGGTATATTGATCACTTTGAGCTAAAGGAACTTAAAAAAAAAGCAAATGCAGTGAGAGGCTTTCCCTAGACCCCCTTGCTGTTTGCCAAATCAGATCCATCAGAGCAGCTCAACTGGCATCAGTCACTACCCTACCCCATCATCTTATTTCATTTGTGTTTACAGGTCAGGCAAATATCAAAATTATCACAGAAGCAAAGAAACTGAAAAGCTAAACATTATTCTTCCCTCTCTGTCTTTTTCTAACTTCTATAACTAACATGCACCAAGCAATTCGTGTTTACTACGTATTTTACTGTTTGGTTGGATTTATGGACTTAAACATCTAGCGGAGATAATACAAACCCATCTGACCAGCAACCCAGGAAAATCTAACAAATTATTATTATTATTATTATTATTATTATTATTATTATTTTCAGACGGAGTCTCGCTCTGTCCCCCAGGCTGGAGTGAGCGGCGCCATCTTGGCTCCCTGCAAGCTCCGCCCCCCGGGTTCCCGCCATTCTCCTGCCTCAGCCTCCCGAGGAGCTGGGACCACAGGCGCCACCACACCCGGCTCATTTTTTGTATTTTTACTAGACACGGGGTTTCACCGTGTTAGCCAGGATGGTCTCGAACTCCTGACCCCGTGATCTGCCCGCCTCGACCTCCCAAAGTGCTGGGATTACAGGCGTGAGCCACCGCGCCTGGCCAATTTTTTTGTGTGTTTTTTTTTAAGAGACAGGGTCTTGCGCTGTCACCAAGGCTGGAAGACAGTGGTGCGATCATAGCTCAGTGCTGCCTGGACTCCTGGGTTCAAGGGATTCTTCTGCCTCAGCCTTCTGAGTAGCTGGGATTACAGGTGCAGGACATTGCCAGCTCATTTTTTTTTTAAATTTTATAAATTTGTTTAGTAATATCATCCAAATATATCACACACACATAACATACATATGTTCATACAGAGACATGCATGTACATACAGACAGAAGCAGATAAAGTGTTGATTTAAGAGTCACTTATTAGGAGAAGTCTGAAGGTCAGTCTAAATTGTTGGTTGCCCTGGAGTGCTAAAATTGTGAGGTCATTAATTTGGAAGCCCTTTGTTTCTTATCTTGTTCTAAGGCTCTTTACAAATGTTCAGCTAACCTAGCTAAACCTATAGCTTATTTCCTTGCCTTTTTTTTCTTTTTTAACTTTTTTTTTCTAAGTCTGCTAATAACACCTGGGGAGAATCTTTTTACAGAAAGGGCAGCAAGGTTAGGTTGGGTTGCCTGGAATGCCATAAGAAAAACAAAAGCTCTAAGTGGTTTTTGAAATCAGTGACAGATTCATCTTTCTTCTGTCTGTAGGTCTGGTTGATTGACCGGTCAGTGTGAGTGGGGAAACAATTTAGGAATGGCTTTCAGGAGATTGTTTTTAGTTTTTTGAGCTTTTTCTGGCACATATGTGGACCAAATGGGGACTCATCACCATGGATTGTGTCCTCACGATGGTACCATTCTGACTCTTGCATCCATTTTTGAGCTTCCCTTGGTCCTGTCAACATGTGTTTAACTGGATTACTGAGTTCAGGGTGGAACCAATTAGCATATAGGGTGGACAAAGCATTTTCTACGCAGGACAGGAATACCGTTTATTATTCCTCTGAGCTCAAGACTTTCAGCAAGGAATAACAGTGGTTATAAAGCAAACATGGTTGATCTGACATCCTTTTGTGAGCACTGATCTAGTTCTTTCTTTTTTTTTCCCTTTGAGGTGAGCAGGTAAACAAGTGAAAACATCAGTAGATTCAGAGTAGGCAAAGGACAATAGAAAGAAACAGACAGATTAGAAGTCTCTACATGCCAGTCAAAACTGCATCTCATGTTTTGAGGTGTTGGAGATCCCTTTTTATGTATGTGCCCTATAGATGAGCAATTTTATTTAGGTTAAAACTTTCCCTTGTGGCCACCAAAATTCTAAGTTATTTTTGTTAAGATTCACCCATTTCTCTAAAAACCACAGGTTCCAAGGTGGAACCTTAGACTCTCTGGATTTAAATAAACTCATTATTTCTTGTTTTCCTGGAGCCTTTCCTACCAGAGATATTCAGTTTCTGTCTAACCCAGTCAGGCACCTAAAGGCTCCCTACAGAATGCAGTCCAGTGTCTGTTAAGACTTCCAAACCTAGTTCAGATTTTAAAAAAATACTCAAATAAACTCAGAGAACAGGACCCAAGTTGTAGAACTCGTGTATCCAAGAGGACTTAGTGGTGATGACCTCCAAATGTGTAGGAAGAAGGAGTGAGCAGAAGGGCCACAGCTGGGTACTTATTCCTGTTTACTTAATTTCTCCCAGAGGTCATTATTGCGCAGTAGCCTTTAGGTCCCACTTCTGACACCAGAGCTTATGAAAAAACAACCTCAGCATATTTAACTTTTTAAAAGTTTATCTGGGCGTCCAGCGGCCCACAAATTGGAGTTGCGCCACACTACAAGGTACTTAGCACTCCACCGGGAGGAGCTTCTATAAAGTGTTTACAGAAGCAAGACACAAAAAATGCCAGTTTTGATTGATTTAAGTGGAAAGTTCTTAGTGAGAGGTTACTTGGTGGTTTCTGATTGGTGCAGTTTTAAGTTTCAGTTTGCTATTTACATTGTGCTTTAGGTTGTATATGTATGAGTTTAAAGTGCCAGAGCTAATCTAGTCTAATGGCCTCCCAGTTAATTTTTTTTAATAATAAAGATTCTGAATTTTATCCCAAGGATAATAAAAATACATTAGAGGAATGTTATACTCCTATGGGAATTTACAGGCAGCTAAGGCCTACTGGTGTATCTGAATACTGTAGAGCATCATCAATTTTTAGCTCAGAAGTAAACTAGTGGACTTTTAAACATATAGGGTGGGAATTGAAAACATTATGAGGGTGGGAGCAGGATCTAGAAGTGGACAGCTTGGGTTGAGTTCAGAGTAAGGTTTTGCCAAAGGCCATGCCCAGCTGCCACCCCCACCCAGTTTCATGAAATAGCTGGGAGAGGAGTGTACATGTCTGTTTTCTAAAAGCTCTCTCATGTAATTCTTGATGTGCATCTAGATTTGATAATGTGAAGATGTTAAGGAATAAAATAGGAGGAGGCTGCAGAGGAACTGGAAATCAGTAAGACTGGAGCAAAGTGTGTGAAAAGGAGGTGTGCTTAGAGAGATAATTAGGAGTTTCACCAGAAAAATACAACAGTTTCCAGTGTGTGCTGCAAGACAGGGAAGCTGACGGACGTTTGACAGATCTCCTGACCTCTTCAGTTCCCATAATCATGTAACTCTTTCTTCCTTTCTCCTGGATTATAACTTACTTGAATTGTAGTAATTTATATATGTGCTTTATGACTCACACTTATGTTAGGCTACTTCATGTGAAAAGCTATTTGCTCTTAACTTGATATTGTTTGTAGTCTGTAGTAAAGCCATATATACACAAAGCAGTGTTTAATAAATATACGTTGAATTCAATCAAGATGGCCCATTTAATTTAGCTTTGCTTTCTCCTTGCCTATTCTGGACTCAGCCAAAACTACTGATTTCCATTGGTTTTGCTGAATTCATCAACAGAGTGTACAAATTAAAAATTACTCTGTTTATCTCCTGAACATACACAATTTATGTATTAAAAGTTTGGGCAATTGCCTATCCTTGTAAGCTTAAAAGCTATTTCTCATATAAGAACATTCATAATAAACACTTTGTGTTGTATCGTACTTGTTAGTTCACATACCTAGATGAAGGGCAAATCTGTTTTCTTCATGTTATCTTTAAAGCCTGTAGAAAAATTATATGCTTGTGTTGGTATTGTTAAGCTGTAATGTCATAAAAGGTAAATGCTTGTGTTCGTCATATTCACTTAATTATGCTTTTTGTTTTAAACATTTGATTTTATTTTTAAAATTAACTTAAAAATGTATTATATTGTTTATTCCTTTCAAAGAAAGAAAAGTAAGGTATAAATGTTTATAAAATTTTTTAAGACAAAATTCAAGCAAAGGAAAAAAATGAGTGGTGAAATATATTTTTATACAAATTGCAATTTTATATTACCAATATTTAAACAAAGTTAATACTTGGATATGTCTTTTTTTTGAGACAGAGTCTCACTCTGTCACCCAGGCTGGAGTACAGGGGCACAATCTTGGCTCACTGCAACCTCCACCTCCCAGGTTCAAGCGATTCTCCAGCCTCAGCCTCCCAAGTAGCTGGGATTACAGGCATGCACCACCACACCCAGCTAATTTTTGTATTTTTGGTAGAGACAGGATTTTTCCATGTTGGCCAGGCCGGTCTTGAACTCCTGACTCAAATGATCTACCCCCTCGGCCTCCCACAGTGCTGGGATTGCAAGTGTGAGCCGACATACCCAGCCCTATAATAACGTATTTCATTTCAGAATAAAAAGTGTACTAGTTTTGAAGAGCTAAAAAGTTTGAGACAGATAGATCATTGAAGGAGAAACCAATCTATTTAATAATGATTTGTGCTTCCTTACTCAAATATTTTGATTTTCTTCTGAGGGAAAAGGAAGAATGAATTATTTTCTGTGGCAAGGTATTTGCAATAATGACACTCTGATATTCTCAGATCTCATTTTTTCATGAGGTTAATGGCCACCAAGGAATACGGAGGTCTTGATGGCCTTAATGCTCAGCTGAAAGCAAGAATGGGTGGCTGGAAACTGATCAGAATTGCGTGACTTTCCAGATTTGGAAAGGAGGGATGCTCACAACGTATTTTTATTCAATGATTCTAATGTAAACTGGATCTCGCTTACTCAAGGGCACTAAGTAAATCATCTAGCAAAAATACATTAGCAAGAACTGCATATAAAATACTAATAATCACAATAATGTTTAGTAATATGATCACAGTCTTTCCCCAAGGAGCCTCGAGCACTTGGCAATTGTTTCATTAATTCTCAGAAGCTCCCTGGGAAAGAGTAGAGCAATAAATCACATATTGAAGAGATGTTTTAAATAACAGAGTCAGTTGGATTTTTAATAAATATAGGTTGGTCAATAAAAGTTGGAATCCAGTTTTATGGAAATAAATTTTGTCTTTTTCTTAACAAGTAATGACCAACAAAAACTTTGTTCAAAATTAATTCTGAAAAATCTCATTGTTTCTCTTTGTATTTTCATCCAAACCCAATTGCCTGTCATTCTTGTGACCTATTTTCAAAATTCCATTAAAGTCAGCAAGTAACAAGGTTTCTAGCAATCTTTAGTCAGATGTCATTTGACTATTGGTGATCAAGATTGAGAGTACCTTAAATGAGAAGTTTCAATCAATGGCCATCATCCATGCTATTGATTAAATATTTTGTTACCTTAGTAATGGCCCAAATATAAACATTTCTTAAAACTGGTTAATTTTAAGGAGCAATTAAAATAGTAAAATAATGTTATTGTTTGCATTAGTAATTAGAAAATTATTGAAATATGAACTCAAATATATGTTTCTCTTTGAAAATAGTGCCTCATGCTATTATGGGATATACAAATGACCTTACCACTCTGAGGTCAGAGTTCAAATTAAGCCTCAGTCCTAAGTAAATTGAGATGAATGGTTTGGTCTTTGTCCCTAGTGTACAATAGTCCATATCGCAAAATCACGATACATCTGTTTTTGCAAAATTGGCATAATTGGCATTCTCCTAGGACTTTGCTGGCATCGAAGCTGAAGCTATTTCTTATGACAAAGGAAAATGCTTTTCTAGGTCATGTTTTTTTAAAAAAACGTGTATGAAAATGGCTCAGAACGTGTCTGTTCACTTGTGACAACGGTGAATTATGTCTCATCATAATCAATTTGGTGATTGATAACAGCACAGAAACAATCTAGTATGTTTATTAAGATGGGTGTGATTATGGGAAATGGCAAGATAAACAGATGGAATAATTTTGAAGAGGCCACTTCCTTGTCTTAGTAGTAGTTTTATAAGTACCTTCATTCAATTATATTGAGAAAAATCAAGATTGCCTTTACATTCCAGTTAACTGAATTATTCATTTATTTCAAAACCTTTAAAATTTAAGTGCATAATTATATTAGATGCCAAAAGACATTGGTAATAATAACTCTGACAACATTGACTGCAGTTGGAAAAAAACTGTCTTGAGAGTCAACTCTTTGTTCTATACTTCCCTGTGTTATAGTCTAATCATATAATTTCTTTAAAAATGTGTTATCAATTAGAAAAAGTTTGTTAGCCAGCAATCTCTATGTGAAAAAGGTATTTCTATATGATATTTCCCAGAAATCGTACAACACTGTGCATACAATCAAAGGACTAACATTGGGGAGATAAGTTAATGTATAGGGGTATATATGTTAAAGTTAAAAAGGATAGTACTTTAATTATATAGTCAATCTGTATTTCTTAGAGGGAGTGATTGTTTTTATTTTTGTTTTTAAACAGTTTTTGATAGTACAACCAGGCAATCTAAAGAATTTGTAGGGAATGATTGTTTAGTGTTGTGTATTGGGAGATTAGAGTAAGACACAGTTAATTATCCCTCTGTTTTCTCCTGTAAATCTATAAATTCTCCTAGAAACCTATAAATCTTTGGTATCCTTGCATTACTTTAAAGAATTAACACCCATGTTTAGTTTGCAAATGTTTAACTCTTCATTTGCTTTTAGTTTAACTATTTTAAGATGATCCTCTCCCCCTCACCCTTCCACCCCTGCAACACACACAGGTGCGCGCGCACACACACACACAGGCGCGCGCACACACACACACACACGCTGCAAAACAATAACACAAAACAGCTTGCCTTTGTTGCTAGGCCAGAGCACTTTTTCCAAAGATTTCAAAAACCATCTGCACTTGATTTTCAGTGACTGCATAAGTTGTAGTATTGGGTTTATCAAAGCTTCCCTTCACAAACCATCCTGACTGAAGCCACAGTCCCTCCAAACATGTAATAATTTATAGTGAGTAGAATGTCAAACTTTGTATTTACTTTTTACTCCTTGCCCCTGATATTTTCATTAACATCTTTATTGAACAAAAGTTAAGTCAGCAGACGACCGTGAGTACAGAAAAGGAAGCGTTTTATCCCCGTCTACCGGATTAGAAAGAACTGATGTATGTGTCATATATGTGTCTCTAAAATAAGCTGCGCTGGAACTGGGTGTGCGTAACAGACTGAAAAGATTGGGGGAAATATCACAGGATTTTTGTGAGAATAACATTAACCAAGGTAACATGTGAAAATACCTAACATCATGCTGGATATAGACTCAGTGCTGAATTGTTTTTTATTTTCATAAATTCTTTAATGAAAGTCAGATGTTTTCTACTGATATATTGTCTTCAGCCTCAGTGGACCTTAGAAACAGTAGATGCAGACTTTCAGAAAATAGATGAGAAAACCATGTCTGATGTTAAAATAAAAGAGTCATCAGAGGAATGTGCCCTATATGTCCTGTTTTCTTTCAAAGCTACTAGGTTATCCCAATTTTAAAGAGCATGCCAAGGATGTTTCAGAACTTTTTTCTTTTTTCTTTTATTGATGAGTACTTTAAAGTCACAATGACTAGTTTTTTCTAGAGTATACCTGTTTAAGACATAAACAATTCTAAATCATGTCTAAATCTTTGCTTTATTTGTGTTTCTCTTTGTGTTATTACTTTATTTATTCTTGGTACATTTTTAGTTCTCAAAATACTTAGAAGTGTATATTTGTAAAATTTTCCAAAAATACACCATTAGTCTTCTGTCATTGTTTTCATGAAGTTGCGACTAAAGGGAAGAGGCTGCCCTTTATTTTGGAGTGCTACTTCTCTGTCACCACTGAGAGGGCACAGGCTTTTGGACTAATATTTATATCAAGGATGTAAGCCTTAATTGACATAAGAAAATATATTTTTGTGATGAAAGAAAGCTTTAATTCTTATGTGTTTGAAAGGAAATAAAACTAAGACAACTTTGGCCTAGAAGTTTCCTTCTGTTGTGCCATGATTTCTCAGGGGAAGTGATAGAAGCCATTGTATTTTGACTCTTTTGAAGGAGAATGAACTAACCATCCTATTAAGAATATAATCTTTGTTTAGATGAACATTGCATGGAGTAAAGCACAATCTTTTTTTCCATTGCTGGTTTCTGAAACCTCTTACCAAACAGTCACTTAACAGGCAAGTTCAATATTCACCCCAAAGTACAATATAAATATATCTTAAAAATATAATTCAAACACATTATTCATTTGTGAGAAAGAATGAATGGCATCAAAACAGCATGAGGGAAGGCAGAATTGGAAGTAGAATATATGAATAAAGTAATGCTTTTGTGAACATTAAATTCAACATAATTTCACAGTATAATGCCCAGCCCACTTCCACGGCTAGTGTGTTTCTAGGCTTCATCAAATAGAACATATTATCTAAAATAAAGGTGGGCACACTGCAGCCTCTGGACCAAATTCAGCCTGCTGCTTGGTTTTGGTGACCCGTAAACTATAATTTTATTTTTACATTTTTACGTAGTTAGTATAAATCAGGAGTAGAATGCTATTTCGTGACTCATAAAATTTTTATTCAGTTGAATTTTCCTCTTCACTAATAAAGTTTTATTTGAACATGGCCACGCTCAATTGTTTAAGCACAGTCTGTGGCTACCTTCTTGCTACCAAGGCAGAACTGAGTAGCTGTGACAGATGCTGTGTGGCTCACAAAGCCTAAAATATTTACTGTCTTGCTCTTGAAGAAAGAGTGTGCTGATCTCTAATTTAAACTATAAGGGCACTACATGTGCTTAATGTGTGCACTTAGGCCATATGCAAAAATGCTAAATTTTAAGAGAGAGATTGACCACTGGAGTTAAGTGGGAGAGTTCACTTAGGAGAAGGAAGAGGTCTGATTGTGTTTAAGACAAATAAAAATATGAAAAATAGTTGAAAGAATGAGGATGCTTTGTTGGCAAAGAAGTTGACTGAGATCATGATATTCTTACTCATCACCATATGGGAGAATGATTAGTCATATTTAATACAAAAGGGCAAAATTGGAGTTAAGATCAATAGGTAGAAATTTTACTGAAATAGATATTGATTCAATGAAGAAAATAAATATACTAATAACATTATACTTTGACGGAATATCTTTTTTCTTGTAAGTCAGTGACTTCTAGTACTTCAATCATTCATGCATAGACTACCTGAACATTTTGTTGACACATCTGGTGGTGGTTAGAGGGAATAACGTTCTTATGCTTCAATTAATTCAGTAAATATGTATTCAGCACCTCCTTTGTGCGAAACACTCTTTTAGGCACTGGGATTGGAGTGGTGAGCAGCACAGACCACGCGCCTACTCTTCTTGCCCTGTCTGTCTAGAGTCCTTGAGGAGGAGAGACAACATGCAAGCAAGAAGTCCAGGTGTTGGCCAGGCCACACTTTCTCTGAAGGCTCTGAGGAAGAGCCCTGATGTGGGTTGAATTGTGTCCCTCCAAAAACATTTGTTAAAATCATAACCCCTGGTACCTCAGAATGGGACCTTATTTGGAAATAGGGTCTTTACAGAGAGAGAAAAATTTTTAAAAGGTCATTATCATGGGGCCAAATTCAGTATGACTGGTGTCCTTATAAAAAGGGAGAATTGGGATACAGAGACACAAAGAGAATCTATATGAAGATGATGCAGAGATTGGAATAATGGATTTCTAAGCCAAGGAATGCCACAGATTCCCAGCAAACCCCCAGAAGCTGGGAGGAGTGGATGGAAGAGATTCTCTCTCCTGGTCAGTAGAAGGAAACAACTCTGTCAACATCTTGGATTTGAACTTGTAGCCTCCAGAAGTGTGAAACAATAAACTTTTGTTGTTTAAGCCACGTTCCTATGACAACCCTAGGAAACTGATATGTTTTCCTTGCCTCTTCTAGCTTCTGGTGGCTTAGGTGTTCATTGGTTTGTGGCAGTATAACTCCATCTCTGTCTTCACATGGACTTCTCCACTGTGTGTGTGTGTGTGTGTGTGTGTGTGTGTGTGTGTGTGTGTGTGTGTCTTTTTCTATCTAATGAGATTTTCATTGGACTTAGAACCCATGATAATTCAGTATGGTCTCATCTCCATCATTCCGTTAATTATAGCTGGAAGAATAAGATCATATGATGGGGTTTTGGATGGACATGGATTTTGCAGGGGGACTCACTGTTCAACCCCCTGTAACTGTTATGCCAAGAGAGTTGTCAGCAAAGGGGGCAGGAGTGATATCAAATGAAGGTAAAGGAGGCATGGAATGGGATAGATAGGATATCGTAGATCCCAGTTAGCAGTCTGGATTTTGTTCTAAATTTAAAGATAATTTCTTGGCAGGTTTTAAACTGAGAAGTAGCACAACTTGATTTACATTTGAAAGAGGTATCCCAGGCTATTGCGTAGAGGATGGACTGTGATGGGGAAAGAGTAGAAACAAGGGCAAGCTTTGTGGGTCCTCGTGAGAAGGAGTAAGAGGTGCTCAGTACAAATAAGAAACAGGCCAGCTTTGGAAGACTTGTTGATGGATTCGATATGCACCAGGATGTAACGAGTGGTGTCTGACAGAGTGGGGAAAAGTCATAAGTGGCTTCTTTATTCATTT
This sequence comes from Chlorocebus sabaeus, assembly GCF_047675955.1. Taxonomy (NCBI): domain Eukaryota; kingdom Metazoa; phylum Chordata; class Mammalia; order Primates; family Cercopithecidae; genus Chlorocebus; species Chlorocebus sabaeus. The sequence goes on from NC_132925.1 coordinate 1,380,382, forward strand.
CTGTTTACTCATATATTTATACTAGTACCAGCAGACTAAGTCTTTCAGAAGCTGCAGAAGGTTATGCTGTGAAAAGGAAGTCCCATCTGACCCTTTCTCCCAGTCTCTTTACTTGAAGAACAGCTACTATTAGCAATTTTATCTACATCCTTCTGAGGAAATATTTTACGTAGAGCATTCTCTTTCTAAGAAGGAATATACCTTCTCCTAAAGTAGGGCTATTCTTCTTCCATAAAATCTAATAAATGAACATGTTTCCAGGCCAGGAAAACTTACATTTTAGAAACACGTGCTTATTCAGTAAAAATACGTCAGTAAAGTCTAAAATAGCATTAAATTAAAATGAAACTGGTAGTTTTATGATACATGTCCTTTATGATTGTTGGATAATGAGTACTTGTAAAGTTAGCTAAGACTTCACAGCCTACGCTCTGTGACTAGAAAATAAGAAAAACACCTTCTTCCCCATTCGCAAAACTCATAAATGAAAAATGAGGTGGATTTTGCCTTCCATTGTTTCTCCCGTGGCTCCTTTGAGATGAGCGATGGTGTTTTGGGAAGCATGGCTATTAGGCAGCTTGCCTGAGGATCATGGAGCCTATTTCACAGAATCCATCTGAGGGGAAGGCTGGGGTCGGTGGTGTGTGTAGACGCTCTCTTCTGCCAGCCACTGCTGTCTTTGATGTTTCAGGGTCTTTCTAGGCCATTTAAAACGTGATTAGGAAACCATCAGCTTCCTATGGCAAAGGGATTGAACATAATCAAGTTTCCTTACTTCCATGAGGCTGAGCTCTGTCCTGTGGAGTCTACCTTCCAAATCAATAACAAATCTATTCACCACTCTCATTCCTCACAAGTAAGTCATCTTCTTTCTGGATTACTGCAAGAGTCTCCTAGTTGATGTCGGGAGTTTCTCCTGAATTTCCTTAGAATAGCCAAGGGTGGTTTTTGAAAATGAACCAGATCCTGTTAGCCTTCTGATGTGTTCAAAACATCTTAATTGTTTCTATTGCACTTATGGTGTGATTGAAATAATTAACATAGCCTTATACATTTCTGCATAGTTTTGACTCTAACTAGTTACTTTTCAACTATTCCAATACTGTTTCTCTTATTCTATACTCTAGCTACACTGACATTATTTCAGTCTCTAGAACAGGCGTCCCCAACCCCTGGGCCCTGGATCAGCACCGCTTGTGACTTGTTAGGAACTGGGCCACACAGCAGGATGTGAGCGGTGGGCGAGAGAGTGAAACTTCCTCTGTATTGACAGCCTCTCGCATCGTTCACATTCCCACCTGAGCTCCGGCTTGTGTCAGATCAGCAGGGGCATTAGATTCTCAGAGGAGCAAGAACCCTGCTGTGAACTGCACATGCGAGGGCTCTAGGTTGCGAGCTGCCTCTGAGAACCTGTTGCCTGGTGATCTGTCGCTGTCTCCCATCACCCCCAGATGGGACCGTCAACTTACAGGAAAACAAGCTCAAAGCTGTCACTGATTCTGCATTACGGTGAGTCGTATGCTTATTTCATTGTATAGTACAATGCAATAATAATACAAATAAAGTGCACAATAAATGTCATGCTCTTGGATCATCCCCAAACCATCCCCCGCCCCCACACTAGTCCATGGAAAAAGTGTCACCTGAAAAACCAGTTTCAGGTGCCAAAAGGCTGGGGACATCTGATCTAGAACAGACCAAGGCCTTTTGCATTTAAAGACTACTTATGCTGGACACTCTGCCAGGAATGTCCTTTTCCACTTCTTACCATAGCTAACTCCATTTATCTTTCAGGACCGTGCTTAAAGAAGGCTTTCACTGAATAATCAGATTAAGTTATTCCTGTTATATACCCCTTGACTGCATTTATCATAATTTTGAAACATATACCCAACCGGATAGTAACCTCCTTCAGTCTCTGTTTTGTTTGCAAGTATATACCCAGTGCTGAGCACGTAGTAAGTGTCCAACATATATATTTGTGAATGAATATATTTTCTGTTTTATATGTAGTAGAGAGTGTAAACTTCATCATCCTTGGTTTGTGTGCTTTGTGGTTATGTCTTATATTAATCTGTTTTTCTGTAAGTTCCGGATGGCATTTACATTTACTGACTAGAAACATACCAAAATAAAGTTCATTTTGTATTTCAGAAGAACGATTAGGCCATCATCATTTCGTTCAATGCAATGAATAGCAGAAGTCAGAAAGGAAATTATTTTTACAAACATGAGCAGAAAATAAATCCGCTAGGCCTTATGATGTTTATAACATTGTAGCTTTTGAATGGTTTTATAGTTAGGTATTGAGGGAAAGGTTTAATAGACATGAAAAAAAAATGCACTTTAAAAATTACAGCATTTAATCCAGAGAGGGCTAATACATTGCTCAAGGGAGAGGCGTTGTAATTATTTTTTATCGCTCCCATTAAAAATAGTCTTTAGCAGGTTGGATGCATTTCACTCAGTGTTTGGAACACCAGGTTAATGTCGGTTATTTTTCTAATGTTTACTTTGTCCTAAGAAATGAGCAGAATGAGCAGAACACATTTTTATTTGCTAAGAGAAGAAAGCATACTGTTTCTGAAATCACCTGTAGGGTGAAGTAAATAAAGAGAGGAAATAGTCTCCGTAATTGTTTAAAATTCATTGAAGATTGCTTTTCCGTACAAAAGAGGGGAAAAGGTTGTGAGAACCACATTCCAGAAAACAAAGATCAATGGGACAATATGATTAATTTGAAGTTCAAGTAAGGAAGGTCTCTCATTTGTCACCCAGTCCAATTTGCAGTAAACCTAAGCGTTTCATCAGAGGGTTGCTGCAAAGCACTTTAGAGCAATCTGCTTTCCTGGAACTGGACCTGGGGCCTTCCTGAGTCCTCCTTGCATGGACAGACTTGCTGTAATTCATCTTCACTGCTTTTCTGTCAACATGAATAGTAAGTGATTTCCTCCCTAGTGCATTATGAAGTTGTCTTATTTAATGTTACTTTCTGGGGACTGCACAGCTTGACCCTCACACGGAAGGTGACCAGATAGAACTGTCCTGTGGGCACGGTGCAATTCTCTACCCTTAAATTATGCAGAGTCGTGAAGCTTTATGCCTAGTTGGTGATTATGACCTGAAAACATACGCAAAGAAAGGGATAAGTGAAGTTTGTTAACTAGATCAGATGTTTTAACTTATTTAAAATGAGCTATTTTAATAAACGTTTTGGTTAAAATTGTTTAATAGAAATGTGAAAGTGTTTTACATCATCAGGGAACATCTTGTAGGTACAAATGAAGACATTTTCAGTAATCGGATGATGTTGATAATTTATTTTTTATCACTAACACTGTGACTATTTATGAATTAGAAATGAAAATTTGAATTTAGATTTAGCATACATCCTCGAGTGTGTCCTGATTGTTTTCACAAATGTTAGCGGGTGAGGTAATGGCACTTCGTGTTTCCACACCCACAGGTCTACCTTTAAAGTGTCTCCGGAAGTGTTAACTTACAGACCCTCATCTTCCTTCTCTCTAAGGTTCTGTTTTAAAATATGTCGCCTTCTGCCTGTGCTATGACTCCAGGACATAAAAGGAGTAGTTAGGAACAGATGATTTTTGATGTGTCATGTTTCCGTGCACACTAGTGCAATTAGTTACATTCCTGAGAGGGTCATTGTATTTATCTCTTATGTTTTGAATGAATCAAGGCACAGTCTTTTCTAACACATTAGGGAATCTATTAGTTCAGCCAGTTTGCTGGCAGATGTTTCCTTTAGAGTGGAAGAAGAACCAATACAGCTAGTTCAATTTACAAAGAAGTTATGTCCTGGGTGAATTCATGACTTTCTCTTTTCTTTCCCATTTTTACAATAACCCTCCTTAGAGAAAGCATCACCTTTATTGTTTGATTTCCTCTTCCTGTGATGTATATTCCTCACTGGAATATTCCGTATAAATAAATAAGTGACGAATGAATGAACGCATGCAATCCTTTGAAGAAATAACGTTCTCTTAGCACAACATAAAGTCCCTAAGGGCAGAATGAGATGACAGTGAGGCAACCTTTTCTTCTAAAACTTCGAGTATTTAAAGTGCTACATGTTGGATGTTGCCGTGTTTTTGTTTGCATAGTCTTGAAAAGAAAGACTTAAAGATGCGAGCTTCATATTTTAACTGTTTTCAACTAAATGCTTTTGTTACATTTGCCATATTACTTAAAATTTTATAGCTGGAAAGTTGTATACATTAAAACCCGGCTTTTAGAAAATGAGCAATAAATCAAAAAGGTGAAGTCACTTTGTGTCTAGTTATTAAAATATATGCACACATATACATAAAGTGCATCTCTTTATATATCAGCATTATAATTTATATGTTGACAATCTATATTAGCATTATAGAACAACCGACCAGGTTTTTTGGGACTCATATCTTTCCGACTAAGTTCACGTGAGAATATTTTTTATTGCTGTACCTGTATCTAAAAGTATATTGTGTGGAGTGATGTACAGAAATAGGGATAATTCAGATGAAAATATGGATGAATTTCAGTCATTAAAGCAACTGGGGACATCAGTGAGATTTTAATTTGAGAGTAATGTGTTCCCCTTCTCACTGAGGCTAGACACTATCTGTTGAGATTATTTGAGATCCCTGTTCTCAGATATATCAAAGACTTGAAGCGGGGTAGGGGAGAGGTGCTCCTAGGTAATCACTATGGCAGGGTTGGACTTTTTTGTATGTTTCCTCTACTCAATAAACTCCTGATGAGAAATAACAGAAAAAGTGACTTTTTTTGCATTTTAATGTTGATATATACAACAAAATATGCTCTATTTTTTTTTTAATAGAAGGAATGGTTCAAATGCATACTACTATTTCTTTCTTTCTTTTTCCTTTTTTTTTTTTTTTTTTTTTTTTCCTGAGGTGGAGTCTTTCTCTTGTCACCTAGGCTGGAGTGCAGTGGCACCATCTCTGCTCACTGCAAGCTCCGCCTCCCGGGCTCAAGTGATTCCCCTGCCTCAGCCTCCTGAGTAACTGGGATTACAGGTGCCCACCACCACGCCTGGCTAATTTTTGTATTTTTAGTAGAGATGGGGTTTCACCATGTTGGCCAGGGTGGTTTCAAACTCCTGACCTCAAATGATCCACCCGCCTTGGGCTCCCAAAGTGCTGGGATTACGGGCGTGAACCACCACACCCGGCTTACATATTACTATTTCTTATGACATCCTAATGGGACTTCAAGTTACTCTTCTTCGCTGAGGTAAGGAAACATTGGGGAAAAAAAGAAAAAAAAAAAAAAAGAAAAACACAAAGGAGGTATTAATAGTTTAAAACATTGGAAAGCTTGGGCACATTTTATTGTCTTATAGTTTTATTTAGAAAGACTTAGTATCTTTCTATAATTTATTTTTAACTTATAAAACATATAAATTCTGTATTTTCTCCTATACCGATGGTTATTGTCCATTTTAATGTGCTATCTTATGGTTTATGCTTTGTTCTAGGAAGACTCTTTAACATTTTAGGGATTTAATTAGACTGGCTCTTAAATTATAGCACCTAATTCAAATATTTAAAACTACTTTGGGGAAGGAAGATATTTTAGCAAACATGGTACTAAAGCATCTAACAGCAGTTTATGGTTTTTTCTTTTTTCTTTTTTAAGTGATATTCTAAAATGCAAATAAAATAAGTAAAATGAGAGGAAAATAAATTTTTTTGTTAGTGATTTTCATAATAAATAAATTTTCCTCTCATTTTAAGCTGTCTCACCAACCACCTATAAATTATTTCAAAATCAAATTATATGGATTATACAGATGATTGCCTTAAAACTTAAATAAAACTGTTCAAATAAAGATTAGTTATAATTTCTAATAGAAATAATGTAGCACTTTGCATTATAAATAACTAGTCAAAACAAATGGATAAATCTATATAAACTTTAATAATTTGCCCTAATTAAAGCTACAAGCTTGGCCTTACAGATAATTTTGAGTTTTGCGTATGTCGTTTTTTTTTTAAGTAAGTCAAAATTATGGGCTTTCAGTTTTGCCTTATGGATATCAGCAAACTGATACTGATTAGTGCAGATTTTGTACAGACTAGTTAAAGCTGCAGAAGCTAAAGTTTGTAAAGAAGGGATTAAAGGGAACCTTCAAAGGTGATACTGAAACAGTTCACTTCAACAAACTGGTACTCCGTACTGATAAATGTGCTGTCTCCTGAGCTAAATCTTGGGCAAAAAACCACAATGATGACATATAGCACATGTGAAGTATATATTCGTGCCTTTTGAAAAACAGAGCACAAAAACTTTGGATTATGTTTTGAAAGCCTTGAGTACTGTGGATAATGACAGTTTCTTGTGCATCTATACAAGCTTTTAAATTCTCGAATTCGTCATCTGTAAACAGAGATCACCACACAAAGCTTGTGGTGAGAATGAAATAAAATAATCTTGGTAAAGCACTGGTGTCTAAAAATTCAGTAAATTATAGCCGTATTGATAATTTTTGTTATTGGATATTATTATAGTATAATTGAAAGTGAATTAAACATATACATATACCAGGGTACTGTGCTGGACATCAGAAGTACTGAGTTAAATATTGCAGAAGAAAGAAGATCTTTATAAATAATCGGAATTCTAGGACAAGAGTGGATCAACTACTTCTTGAGTTATTGTATACAAGTGACCAGCAAGCCTTATCAATTCTAGCTTCAGTTAAAGGGGGCGATTGCTGGGATGGGTCTTGGTACTGAGGCATAAAAGGTTGGAGAAACAATCAGCTGGGACTGTGGTAAAATGGAAGTTGGGGCCTTGGTCCATCATCAACTGGACTTTCCAGTCTTGTGGTCTTGTCTAGATTTCCAAGGGTTTTGTTTTTCAGAGTAGCATCTAGTCCGCTTGACTATTCATATACACACACACGTATGTTCTTATCCATCAAGGTCTGCTCTTTGCTATAACAGATGTTGAATAGATAGGGGTCTTTGAGTGTACTGGTGGCTCAGCTGTGTAGATAATCATTCCTGGATATTCTAGAATCTCTGCCAGCTTCTGTCTCTGCTTTCTCCTTGAGGCAAGGATTAGGAAAGTGGGCTTTTAACCAATACTTTTACAATTTTAAGTCAATTTTGTGAGCCTCGTTGGCACTCAAGTCCACCCCCAGCACACTCTTTGGTGTCTAGTATACAGGAGCTTTGTTTCAGTAATAAATGACATTATTGATATCAGTGAGGTCACTGTTTTCATATGAGAGCCAATCAAAACTAGTTTATTGACTACAATTGTATTTCCACTCATATGGATACACCTCCATGCAACACCTTAAATAATTATATTATTACAACTTGATTTGCCTTTGTTATTGAAAAGAAAAATATCATTGAGAAAATACACACTGCTTTTTAGATACTGAGCAGTTTATAAACATCCAGATTAAAAACATATTTGAAAACTTACCATGTAAACAAAATGCTCTTAGCTTATATGTTTCAGCTGACACGTTTTCCCGGGATATTTTGTCCCAAGCCCTCAAGTATGCTACATATATGAATTCATTTTCTTCTCATAACGGGGGTAGGAGATATTATCACCATTTTACACCAAGGTTTGGGAGTTAGCAATTTGCCCACATTGCACAACCCCTGAGTCTGGTTCTCAAATTTCAGTCCAGAGTTCATGTTCTTCAGTGGCCCTGCCATACTGTCTTATATTGATATGGTGCTTTGACATTACAAAAGTGCAGTTTACATGTCTGATCTCATTTCATCCTTAACATAGTATGTAGCGGCAGATAGAATTTTCAACCCGCTTTACAGGTGAAACAACTCAGTCTCAGAGAGACAAAGTGTTCTAGTAGCAAATGCGAAATGGAGTGGGCCCAAAAGTATTTGGTTTTATTCACTGAGTGGTGTGTGTCACTGGCTGTCTTAGGGCTGAAATAGAAATGGATCAGTGCCTCCCACCACCCCACAACTCACCAGTGCTACCAGTTTCCCACAGCCCTTTGATTTCTGCAGCTGGGTTTCTCTGGTTATTTTGAACGCTCAGTGACCCGGCCGCTTGTCTTTTATATCTTACTGTTGTTAGAATTGTAGAAACAGATTATACATTTAATTTCTTTCTTTCTTTCTTTCTTTCTTTCTTTCTTTCTTTCTTTCTTTCTTTCTTTCTTTCTTTCTTTCTTTCTTTCTGTCTGTCTGTCTGTCTGTCTGTCTGTCTTTCTGTCTTTCTTTCTTCTTTCTTTCTCTCTCTCTCTCTCTGTCTCTCTCTCTCTCTCTCTTTCTCTCTTTCTCTCTTTTGAGACAGAGTCTTTCTCTGTCACCCAGGCTGGAGTGCAGTGGCGGGATCTTGGCTCACTGCAACCTCTGCCTCCTGAGTTCCAGGGCTTCTCCCGCCTCATCCTCCTGAGTAGCTGGGATTACAAGTGCACACCCACCATGCCCGGCTAGTTTTTGTATTTTTAGTAGAGATGAAATTTCACCTTGTTGGCCAGGCTGGTCTCGAACTCCTGACCTCAGGTGATCCACACATCTTGGCCTCCCAAAGCGCTGGGATTTCAGGCGTGAGTCGCCACACTCAGCCTCTATATTTAATTATTTAATTCAACTATTAATACTTTCTGTAATGCTTTATGAAGGAACTTTGATGTTTCTGTTTCGTAATGTTAATGAGACTGACTTTACAGGTATCCTCCATTCCAAGATGGACTACGTTCTAGATTTAATGATGTTCTTGGCTGGCCTTCGAGGTTTTCCCTAACAACAAAGGTCTTCCTGAGGCCAATTCATCATGTGGCTACATTGAATACCTGAATGTTTCTACTTGATGATGACTTCGAATTTGAAAAAAAAAAACCACAAAATTTTTAAGTATAATCAAGATCTACTATATAAGAAGTATGGCCATAAGTTAATGAAAGCAAGCTCATAAGTCTCACGTGAAAGAAGTTTACCATAGTGTTTGCCTTTATATGCTCTTAGTCCTTTCTTTATTAATTTGTTTTTGCTAATTACTGTGTCCTCATAATGATGTTTGTTCCACAGGTAGTGCTGTCTAGTTTGCTTATAGGGGAATGTTGAATCTGTGACCTTAATTGTGGATCACAGTGGAACTCCTATGAAAGTGGATGTCAGTGCTAGCCAGGGGCTGTGTTGTTTATATCACGTAGGCTCGAGTGAATAAATTAGCACATAGTTCTGAAATTCAGAAGCTGATTTTAAGAACATATTGATGAACCAAAGCTGGGTCTCAATATGACTTTGTGGTTACTAGACAAACTCTTTTAATTCCGTAGGGTACAGAGGGCAGCCTATTCCACTGTACAGTGTTAAATAATACTCTGGCTCCGTGTTTGTTAACTCAAACAAAAGATAGATCGAATTGTAAAGCTCACTTGACAAATGGGCACATTTTGCTTTCTTCCTGTATTTTTCTTCTCTTGGCTTTTGTGTCCTGTGTTTTTTCCCAAGCAGTGTTATGCAAATGAACCAATTAATGGTAGATGAAATGGTCTTCCTACCTCGCTGTGTTTGTAACTAGAAGGACAACACCGTAAGTCACGTACCTATTCATGGGTTCTATAGGCCACTGCGAGGGTCTGATTAGCTTGACTGTGGAAGACAATCGCAGAGGCATCTGCTTGGTTAATTTTGAGAGAAAATTTACCAGATGGAGGCTGAAGATTTAAGTGATTAGAAGGTAGTAGATTGGAATACAAATTGGATTAAAAGAAATTAGATTGATATAAATCGAATTGAGTCACAACAGTTTGTGTTGTTCGTACCAAGGGCCAGTGGATTATGGGAGAAGCAGATGCTCCAATGAGATAGGAATTAATGTGGCTTTGACAGTCCATCTGCGAAGGTCTGAATATCGAGTACATCCCTAATCTCTCTCTCCATTTATCAATGCCATAATGTTAATTAGTACTTCATTCATTAAGTTACTTACAGGAGAAAAAAATCTCACCCCTATCCCCTCTCTGCTTGAGAATTTGTTATTCTGCCAAGAACTGGAAAGCTCTCTTGAGCGGAGCTAGCTACAGTTGACTGTAAGGGTAGACCTGTGTCCTTTCCCTCATGCACACAACTGCCTTTGGTATGAATGCAGAAAGCTGGAAAACATTTGCTCGTGTATTTCTCTTCATAAATATATAGTTATTTGGAGGCTTACATTAATGCTGAAGCATCGTTCCACTAAAGAGTGGGTATATTAATCGGATTATATAATTATGTGTATTTTACGTTATGGTTTTTATAAGGTATTCACCGGAGTTGCGTGTTTTGTTTAATGGCTCAAATATTTGACATTAATGTTGAGTGGTATTTTGAGGGGAAAAATGAGAAAAATTTTGTTCTCTTGATTGTGTGTGTTTATACTCATGTGCATGTGTGTTGTGTGTTTGATATCTATGGTCTAGTTTGTTAGGTTATGGAAAATTACAGGTTACTGACACTATCATATTTTGATATACAGTATTTGGCTCTGATTGTTAAAGAAAACAAGTTAAATGAAATAAAATGAAAATAAACACATCATTGTAAATGCTTGTACTTATATTGGGAATTGGATTGTTTACAATCCAAGGGGCATTGCCACAAGAGTCTCATTATTACTTCATTGGCCACAGCAGTGAAATTCAGCAGACGGCAGTTCTGTCTTGGATGCCATCCAGAGGAACTGAGCTAGTGGAGATCCAAAGGTGACCACACCGCTAAGGCAGCTTGAGAGTGTGCACTCTAAGGACAGCCATGAAGAAATGCCCCTGTGTGTTAATAACAATCAGGCAAATACAGCTTCTCTTCTGGAGACGAACGTGATGAGCTGGGCAAAAATGGAACATCAAATCCTGTGATGCAAGAAGCATATCATGAAAGGTTGTGCCAAGTCATTCAGAAATAATCGTGATACAGGCGAACGTGGGCTGCCTGCCAGTGGGTGAGCACGAAGAATTTCTATTTTGGTTATGTTGAAGGGAGGCAGTGGCTTGTGCAAAAGTGTGTTAAGTATTGTAACATTCTTAGCTTATTGCAGAAAATTCTATGAGCAATGAGCTCTTCAGGCAGTGTGCTTCCTGTGGGAATACTATATAGCTATAAATGGAGATACGGATGCAGACACAGATGGCTGTTCCTTATTCAAGCTGACCTGGAATTCTCCTGCATCCTCCCCAGACTCTAGTGCTTGGGTGGTTTTTGTCATCACTCGTAATATTGGCTAAAGAATCTGACGCTTTAAAATTCCTCATATCTTCACTTCAGAAGTAGAAATAACCTGCCCTCCGGGAACCAGGACTGAAACTGAGGTCTGAGGCATCCAGATTCTGTGCACACCAACTGCGGAGGCCCTATATTTAAAAACAATGTGTAGCTGATGTTTCTAATTGTATACAAACTGATGTAACTTGGTCATAATCAGAGACTGTTTTAAGCTATATTCCAACAAAATTTAAAAAGGAGAGGGAAAAACGCTCACAGATTAGCCTGCAAAGTATAAAGTATAAAGCTGAATTACTTCTTGTAGTAAAGAAATATTACTAAAATTTGTTATTGCTATTGTGATGGTGATTAAATGCCACCTAAAAATAATGTAGTATTCAGAGGTCACTCCTTGTTCCTGTTTTGACACTTCAGTTTTCAGTCTAATTGTCAATTGTCTAATTGGTGGTGGTTGTCTTCATTAAGAAACATCAGTACATCAAGGTGGTGCTGATCGAGCCTGGCAAAGTCATAGATTGTGCTCTTATCCCTGCCTGTGTTTCTGTGACTGATCATTGGGTATTTAATACCTTTTTTAGCTCCTGTGAGGATAATTAAAGAAATTAGTTGGTTGTAAACTAATGATAACAGAGATACAACTTCCCGATTTTCTGATTCTCGATGGACTTTAGCCTGTTGATATATTTCTCCTGTGAAATATATCAGCAGATATATTAATTAACATATATATACACACATATATATTCAATTTCTTTCAGTGTTTAGGTGCATTTGATTCAAATGCTACATAGTAACATGTATGTATATATACACACATAGTGTATTGTATGTACACTCTAGTACGTGCAAATGTACTTGTGACAAGTGAATGTATATGCATGCTGCTACACTTAAAACATTTTTTGTTTTGGCTAATGTTACAAGGAATGTCCAGAGATTGAATTGAGGACCCTATTTAATAGGAAATTCTTTAAAAATTTTATACAGTATTTAAATGTACTCACACCAAATGGAAAAAAAATCAGCCAGATTATATCAATGCCTCCATCATCACTGCGGGATTCATATCTGAACAGTTGGCCCATGGACCTGATTTCAACATGGGCAGTTTAGATAAATATGTCAGGCACAAGCTACCGCGATGAAATAGAGAACTCTGCATCTCATTTTTCCCCCTGCAGTCAGTGTCGTTTTTCAAATTTTCAGTGAACTCAAAAAATGAGAAATACAGCCCAGTTCCAGTGTAGTAAGTGATGTTCTGGTACCTGTGACCGCCATCAGCGTCACAAAGACCTCGTGGCAGCCTGAGTAAATTCTGTCCAAATAAACGCTGAACCCCAGCTTGGAGGTTCAGAGTTTTATACTTCATCGTAAGACTCATGAGGCAACTTGAGTAATTCTGGATGCATAAGATGGACTTAGGGAAGTCCAGTTTATAAGTCAATTTGATGAATAAGTAGATCTTCTGGCCAAGGGAGTATGAAAATTTAGAAAACCCCATAGAAGTTTGAGATTTGCCTGGCCAACCTACTTTGTGTTTGTTTAAAGAAAAGCAATGACTAACTGTTCCAAAATCCGTATGCATTTTTTCTAGGAATGGAGTGGTGAGGAAAGGGGAAGAACATACCTGGAGGGGAGAAGCGATGAGGCATTTAGAATAATGATAGTCTGAAATTATGTCGAGAGACAGATGGCGACTGTGGAACTGAGAGGCAGTCAGTTCCAGACACAAACCTGGAGAAAGAAGGAAGAATCCACAGAAATGTAGCCTAAGTGGTTATGATAGAAATGGAAGATTTAAACCCCACAACTGGGATTCTGAGCATTAGGGACCTGAAGAAAGATGGAGTTGATGTCAGGAAGGAGAGATGATGAAATATGGGACAAGGAGAGAGGTGAGGGTTCATGCTGAGACAGAGGGACCTTGAGTTGATGACTGAGTATTCAGGTGGGCACCCGAACAAAGCCTAGAGCTCTCCTTGGCTGGAGATATTAAACTCATGTTTGGCTGTTGTTGGCAGAGAGAGGATACCTGAACCCTGTGAGAGGGAATGAGTTCTCTATGGAATGAGTGGATTATCTCCATTGAAGAGAAGACACCTAAGGCACACATACCTTGGCAGGTGTTTTGAGTCAGAAATTACTAGACAATTTAAACTTCTAGTTCACTAGTTTACATAAAACTCAAATATATTTTTCTGCTATTTAAAATGGAAATTCATAACAAAAGTAACCAGTAATAATGTTCTTTTTTTAAAAAAAATTCAACAGCCGTGAACGCATCACTAAAAATACTGAAATTCAGTTATTATTGCCTCATTTGAAAGTGGGAAAGGATTAGGCAAACATCATTACAGTTTTTTAAAATTTGCATACTTTTCATTTTCTTCCAGATTTTCAGTTGCTGGTTGTTTATAAAATCTAACTGATCAGAGTTTGATATACTGAATATTTGATGGTAAGGGCAACTTCCTACATTTTAAAAATAGCACCCTGTTCGAAGCTATTGTTATTCTTGTGTTTCACAAACCTTATCACTTTACATTTTTATACCTCTGCCTGTCAGCATTTTTCTTTCCTTTTAGCATAATCCAGTATAATTCTGTGTTCCACTCTTGTGCTTCATGACAAGAAAGCACTGCATTTTGAGAGTGGCTGGATGGAGGTTAATTCCATGTCCACATGGTAATAACCTGGGGACACCCGGGGATGATCACTTTCATTTGATCCCTCCTCTGATAAGGCTTCAAAGCAAATGGGCTGAGTGGAAAACAACATTATTCCGTAACTTTTCTAGAAGCTGCAGATGTTTTTTGAGAGACTCACGGAATTGAGACTCATATATTTTAGTGAAACATAATTCAAGCAGAAAAAAGATCGTTTAAAAACGTTTATAGCACTAACATTTGCTGCTTTTCTCCATTCAGCAGAAAAATAAGCTCTTTTTTTCTCTGTGCACACAGAATCTTTTAACTGAAAACTACACTCAGTATTTGTGTTGCAGCAGTGATGTTATCTGCTGGTCATTTTGCTCTGAAACAGAAGACCTCTCCTGAAAGGAAATTTAAAGTTTTATTAAATCACTCACTAAAAAGGCATCAATAGATATCATAAATAGACAAAAGTGAAGAGAAAGTAGATCCCCAAATGAAAAGTATCCTGATCATTAAAGTAACTTATATTCTTTATCTACTAAAATAACTCAAATTTGCAAAATTCTTAAATGTATGTAAAACCCACTGTGCATAGCCTTACTGCAGTTGTCACCTCAAAATTGTTATGATTTCCCAAATAAAACTGGAGAAAATGTTGTTATTAAAGATGTAAATTTATATTTATTTATTATTTTAATGCAGCAAAATACTCCAACATTTTCTATAGGATTCTGCAATTTTGTAATCAGAACTTATTCCAAACTTTAGAGCTATTTGCAACTGATAGAACATAGCCCCATTTTCAAGCTATTCTATGTCACAAATCTTAGGTGTTTTTGGTGGAGTAAACACTTAACAATTTAGGTGTTTATCCTCCAAATACCCCTAAAGAAATATGATGCTGTCACTTCTGTTCAGTTTGGTCAACTGTGAAAATCCATTCATTCTGAGTATGGTACAAAGACAAAGCCATAAACCCGAGTTGTATTTAGATATCTTTATAAGCCTCCTTTGTTCCCAAGATACAAACTTCAGGAAAGAATTCCAAAAGCCATTGTACACTATAAAGTAAATCAACTAGATTATGGCCATTTCCACCATCCAAGAGGAAATCTTTCTTTTCATCTTTGGGATCACTATAGTCACTTTTGACTTTGGCCTTTTATTTAAAGATACACAATTTCATAAAGGTGTCATTTAGAAATTTCTAGGAAAAGTATATTGCTTTAAAAGGATGAGAATGATTTTGTTTTGACCATCTCTTGAAACTACTGGTAAAAGTCAGTTTCAGATAATATTCGGATAATATTCCCATTCCTGCCATGTCACTTAAGTCATGTTATTGTGCCCTCAATAAAGTTTATTTAATATCCCTTAATTGTCTCTAAACTTATAGTGGAAAAGCAACCAAAAAAAAAAAAAAATAGATGCTTCCTATGCATTAATCATGGAGTCATTCCAAGATTTTTATAATGAAAAATAAAGTATTGGTATATATTTCAGTAAAATAGTTTAGAGGGACACAGAGTTATTAGGCATCAATATTTGCTTTAAAAAGGCCATATCTTATAGAATTGTGGTTCATTGTTTTTAAGGGGATTAGAGACTTCTTTGAGTATAGAGATAGAGGTTATACTAATAAAAGAGTTATACCTTATAATAATGCTTACACTAGTAGGGAACAGTTATTGAGTGCTTGCTGTGTACTCAGCACATGGAAAAATCACATTCAATCTTCTCAGCAATGTTATTTGGCTGATACTGCTATGTTTTATAGATAAGGAAACAAGATGCAGAGAAGGTAAGACATTTGCCTGAGTTCATTTACACTTCTTTTCAGCATTGGAACAAGAGAAATTTCAAGTCAGTCCTCCTACTGACATCTGATTTATATTAACTACCAAAAATATTCTTTATTGTTTCTTAAAAAGGAACATGCACATATCTGCACAAAATTTCGCATCCAGTGCCTGCAGTGCCATCCCTTACCTCCATTCCACATAAACCAGTCCATGGTTTATGAATCATATTTTTAAAATAATGGAGTAATGCAATGAGATTTGCATCTTAGGCCAAATTCTGTAGTAGATGAATATTGATTAGAAATAAACAAGTGTAAAATCAGTCATTGTGTGCGTCCGTTGGACACGCTGCAACTAATGCATGTGGCTCATGAAAGCTATAATTTTTTGGGTCGTGATTTAGCCATTATTCCTTTAAGAAACTATTGGATTGTAATCTTATTTTCCATCTGTCTTTTAAAAATCCTTTATATACTTATGTAGCAAAAGAAGTTTGTCTGAAATTTCAAGTAGGATCATTGAATCTCAATTTAACTTTATTATGAAATATTTTGGGGTACAGGAAAGTTTATCAAGAGTTCCAGACAAATGTATTAACTAAGTATTTAACAAAGCTTAGCACACACATGTGTAAAATGTCATTGCTGGTGGGAATGGTGTTTTTTAGACATTGACACTGGGTGCTTTGGCATCTTCAGTTCCTAAGATTAATGCTACTGCCACAGAATTTTCAGAATATAGAAATGGAAGGAAATATAATAGAACGCCAAAGTGATGCCACTCCGTTCAGAGTTTGGTTACGTAGAATCCCCTTTTCTGGAGACCAACCCATAGTCTTCATTAAATAAATGCCAATGGTTTTTAGAAAATTAAACATTATCAGACAATTTAATGAGTTTTGAGATTGTTTCATTGCATCACCTTTTGTAAAGTCAAATGCAATTTCAAACTACATCCAAATATTATAAATATGATAATAAGAAGCCAGACTTTAAAGCTATCTTCCTGGAATAGGGATTGTTTTTGTCATTGTAAGGTAAATTTGCATAAGCCATGAAAACCTCCGATTGGGCAGTAAATCACACTTTAAAAAATACCTTCAACCATGTAAGATGTACCAAATTGATTTGAAACAGTATTGGATGACTATCCAGGTTAATACATTGGCTCCTCGCTGAATTGTTGGAAATGAATTTATAAAGTAGAAGAGTAATTTGTTATTTCTTGGGAGGAAAATCACCCCTAACAGTTTTCTGGAAACTTTCAGATTAGGGGTTTCAAAATTTATCTTCAATATTATATATACATGTATATATATGTACACACACACGTATATATACATGTGTGTATATATGTGTATATTTTTTAAAAAATGTACCTTGTGTTCATAAATTTAAATTGCTACTCATTATGCTTTCTTTTAGATATGTCTGTTAAGATATCATTAATGTGACAGCCATAAAGAGTGTGATCATGCTACGGAACAATGAGACTGTAGCAATTTACTCTTCCACTGACGTCCATTTGGGGATAAATAGTACAAAAAACCAGTTTAGGTAATTGCTTAAGGTGATATAACTAACCGTATATTGGTCCAGATACAAAGCCAAACCAAAAACAACTGAAATCTAGTGCTTGGGATTTTCTAATAATATTGTAGACTTCCAAAATTTGGGTAAGAAGAAGAGGTGATAGAGAAGAAAAAGTCATCCCGAAAACAGAGCTTGTACCCACAGCTAAGACAACTATATCCTTCTAGTTTCAGTTTTGGGAAAGAAACTTCAGTTCTTTAGTACTCTTTTTCCTCCTCATCTATAAAATAAATATGTCCACACACTGGGATCTGTTGGGAGCAGCATGGGGAGTGATAGCATCAGAATAAATAGCTAATGCTTACGGGGTTAATACCTAGGTGATGGATTGACAGGTGCAGCACATCACTATGGCACATGTTTACCTATGTAACAAACGTGTACATCCTGCATATGTATCCCAGAACTTAAAATGTAAAAAATAAAGATATGTCACTATTCTATATATATGTATATCTATACATATACTCACACGTGTGTGTATGTGTATATGTGAATATATACATATGTATTCATCATGGAGTCATAGGAATGTTGTATATATATGTGTGTATGTATATACACACACATATATATGTAGACAGACACATAAATAAGAATGTATGTGTGTGTGTTTATATATGTATATTCTTATTTGTCTACCTTTGGTTTGGTTGTCTTCAGCTTCTGACTCTTATTTACACCACCAAGCCTGCACTCCCCGTGGGTGCTGATGCTCTATCTGTCACTGGAGCCCACTTGGCTCAGACAGTCAGTGACTCAATTTTGATGTGGGCAGCCAGAAAATTGAATAGCACTTTTAAAATGTGGTTACGACTTAGCTGATAAAGGCACTGAATAACATGCAGTAGTGGAGGGAAAATAACAGGGAAAAAGTATTCTAATTTTCATATTTTTAGCAATTTCTGTTAGTGGTAGATAAGTAAAGACCTGAAATACAATTGTGAAATTCAAGTTTGAAAGTTTTATGAATCTTTATTACTTACCTTCACCTGAAAGATCAACTCATTCACCCTAAATAAGGAAGGAAATTTTAAAGATCTTTGCTGAATGCTGAAGGTTTTATTTTACATAATTAATGACATCTATTTATTTTTTATATTTTATTTTATTTTAAGTTCTGGGATACATATGCAGGATGTACACGTTTGTTACATAAGTAAACATGTGCCATGGTGATTTGCTGCACCTGTCAATCCATCACCTAGGTATTAACCCCGTGAGCATTAGTTATTTATTCTGATGCTATCACTCCCCATGCTGCTCCCGACAGATCCTAGTGTGTGGACATATTTATTTTTAAGAAAACTATCCAATATAGCCAGTTAGTCTTTGGTTAAAAAGATTTGTAGAGCCATGCATTTACTGACAATATGGATAAATTTTAAAGAAATTTAGGAATAAATTCCTAAGCTATGTTTTCAGTCTTCTAAATCATTGTTAACTTTTGGAGGGTTTTCTAAGAATTCATGTGATATCCATTGCTTTTGACAGCAGATACAAGACCTACAAAGGCCAACTTTTGTAATCTATATGTTTATCAAAAGTATGAACAGTAAGCTAAAGTATGTATTTTTAAAAAAGTATGCCTTGTGTTCATAAATTTAAATTGCCACTCATTATGCTTTCTTTTAGATATGTCTGTTAAGATATCATTAATGTGACAGCCATAAAGAGTGTGACCATGCTACGGAACAATGAGACTAGCAATTTACTCTTCCACTGACCTCCATTTGGGGATAAATAGTACAAAAAACCAGTTTAGGTAATTGCTTAAGGTGATATAACTAAAACTAACCGTATATTGGTCCAGATACAAAGCCAAACCAAAACAACTGAAATCTAGTGCTTGGGATTTTCTAATAATATTTTAGACTTCCAAAATTTGGGTAAGAAGAAGAGGTGATAGAGAAGAAAACGTCATCCTGAAAACAGAGCTTGTACCCACAGCTAAGACAACTATACCCTTCTAGTTTCAGTTTTGGGAAAGAAACTTCAGTTCTTTAGTACTCTATTTTTCCTCCTCATCTATAAAATAAGGGTTTGTAAAAGGACCTCTGATAGCTTAATCTCCTGTTTACTGGATCTGGAAAGCGAGCACAGAGATGTTGCAGGGGTGCTATTTTGTACAACTGGAAACTTTCAGAATCAAGACTGCCTGTTGAGTTTGACAAACCTCTTTTATCCTTGTCAATTCCCTTTCACACTATAAGCCCTGTAGTTTTAGGACACTGAAAAGTTATTTTTAAATTTTCTAAAAAATAAGTAGTATTTCCAGGTCCCAATTTTGATTTTGTTTCAAATTTAGACTTATTAACATAGCACTGCTGTACTTCCAGAAGGAATAATAATCTTAAAAGTTTATTTAGACCAATGGCAAATTAGGAAATCTCCTGAGAGAGTTTTAGTAAAGTTCAAGTGGATAAAATGGCCTTCATGTTTTCCAAACATTGACCTTCTCACCATATCCTATCACATCACTGGACCTCTAGAAAAAAAAAAAAAGTTATCTCATAATACTTTTCTATTCCCTCCTCCTAAGCAAAGTAAGCTGGAATTTAATCATCATGAAGAATTCAAGGATGGAAAAGTTGTTATGGACAGACTTGATGGATTGATGGAGTGATTCATTAACTCCATTTCATTGCAGATTACCTTAGCTCACTAATCAATGTACATAGCATTTGCAGTGGCACTGAGTTATGTTTCTTTCAGTGAAGGAAATTTTGAATTGGATATATTTTTGACTAAGGATAAATAGTAACAACTCTAATTCTTTGGAAATCTAGTGTAAAGCTATCAGCCTGGCCCAGCTAAAATGTATCAAGCAATAAGACATTAATGTAGGAATCATCCTCAGCAAAGAAAAATTATTATCAATGGGATTATAGAGTTTTGTGGGCTAAATTTTGGAAGTAAATTTTGGAGTTGGAGTATTTATCATGTTTTGCAGGAGGAGAAAAAATATTACACTGAATTCTTACTACCCATCCTGGTGATCCATATATATGATTCTTCTAAACCACCCTTTTTTGTTTGTTTGTTTGTTTGTTTTGATACGGAATCTCCCTCTGTGGCCCAGGCTGGAGTGAGCGGCGCCATCTTGGCTCCCTGCAAGCTCCGCCCCCGGGTTCCTGCCATTCTCCTGCCTCAGCCTCCCGAGGAGCTGGGACCACAGTCGCCGCCACCGCGCCCGGCTAATGTTTTGTATTTTTAGTAGAGACGGGGTTTCACCGTGTTAGCCAGGACGGTCTCCATCTCCTGACCTCGTGATCTGCCCGACTCGGCCTCCCAAAGTGCTGGGATTCCAGGCGTGAGCCACCGCGCCCGGCCTAAACCACTCTTTATAGCATTGATGTCCGATCTACCTGTTACAAATGAGGCATGAATGCGAACTGATCAGTAACCTGTGTTCTTTATTTGTACCACGCTGCCTCCTTCCTACTGTGATATGTCAGGCAGCCTTCACCTTTTCATGTCGTGCTTCTGTATCTCTCCTATCAGCAGGTGGCTCTGATCACATTCAGAATTGAAGTAATCCTGGAGAATCTTCCTAGGTTAATTTTATTTACATCATTTTGGGGAACACTATTTTGTTAAAACAGACATAGTTATGGCTAGAACATACTGTTACATACATTTTTAAGAGAGAAAAATGAACACGATAGAAATTTTGCTGGAGGAAGTATATTTCACACCCTGTCCCTAATTTACTGAGAACTTCTGCCCTCAGAAAAATTTAGAACAGTTTGAAATACATTGCTTGACTTGCGGAGGGACTAATAGTTGATAGGGCTATCCAGTTTGTAAAAGAAAAATAAAACTTGGTTCAACGAAATACTATACTCCAACTCAATGAGGCAGAAGTATTTACTTTGTAACTCGTGAAATGAAATCAACAAGTATTCTAGAGGCATTTCCCTCCTTTGTTACAGTATGTGATTGAAATCTCTTCCTGAAAGCAAATGTTCTCTGGCGCTCACTGCAAATGAGCAGTTACTGACTAAAGAAAACTAAACTATATTGATGAGTTATAATTTATACTTCACCTTCAAAAATTTGAAGTGCTAATATACCACTCAACTTTTTAAAATATCAAATATTTCATCAAAAATCATTACAAAATCATTGTTTGAGAGTCTCTGAGAAGCAAAAATAATCCATTATGCAAATTAAGCTGCTTAGAACATTATTCACAGATGCATGTGCATCTGGCTGGCTCACTTGATGACGCTGTGGAACGCTACATCTAGCCAGGTCTAAGGGCGTGATCTTCCCGTGAGCATGGAAAAGATGCAGCGTCTTGGAATCTTTCACTGGTAATTTCTGATGCACTGTGTTCACTCTGGAGACTAAGAATCTGGTGGCCGGGTCAGGTGGCTCATGCCTGTAATCCCAGCACTTCTGGAGGCCAAAGCAGGAGGCTCGCTTGAGGCCAGGAGTTCGAGACCAGCCTGGCCAATATGACGAAAACCCATCTCTACTAATAATACAAAAAATTAGCCAGGTGTGGTGGTGCGTGCCTGTAGTTCCAGCTGCACGGGAGTCTGAGGCACGAGAATCGCTTCAACCTGGGAGGCGGAGTTTGCAGTGAGCCGAGATTATGCCACCGCCCTTCAGCCTGAGCCACAGAGCAAGTCTCTGTAAAAAAAAAAAAAAAAAAAAAAAAAAAAATCTGTATTTTAAATAAATATCAAATATCTTAGTGCTCACTTTGGCAACACATATACCAAAATTGGAGCAATACAGAGAAGGTTAGCATGCCCTGGGCCAGGATGACATGCAAATTCATGAAGCATTAGAAAAAAAAAAAATCCCAGATGATTCTGATGCAGGCAGTCTGAGAATCAGGCTTTGAAAAACAAGGAAAATGTTTTCTGCTGAAATTATGACTAGCAACATTCATGTGATGCATTTTATTGAAATCAGCCTTGGCCGGGCCTGGTGGCTCACACCTGTAATCCTAGCACTTTGGGAGGCCGAGGCAGGTGAATCACAAGGTCAGGAGTTCCAGACCAGTCTGGCCAACATGGTGAAACCCCGTCTCTACTAAAAATACAAAAAAGTTAGCTGGGCGTGGTGGTGGGCACCTGTAATCCCAGCTACTTGGGAGACTGAGGCAGGAGAATCACTTGAACCTGGGAGGTGGAGGTTGCAGTGAGCCAAGATTGCGCCACTGCACTCCAGCCCGGGTGACAGTGTGAGACTCTGCCTCAAAAAAAAAAAGAAAGAAAGAAAGAAAGAAAGAAATCAGCTTTAAAAGAGGGCTTTGGAATTAGCCTAGGTGCCATGTCCATTCTTTACTTGGTTCTCCATTCGTTTCTAAAGAAGCCTGGCGCATTTTGGATGAAAGGTCATGAGTTCTAATTCTGCTTCTCTTATCTATTCAATTATGGACAATTTACATGACAATTTCACAACTTATTTTCTTGGACAGTAAAAATAAACATTTGGATGTTCATCTTTAGGACCTCTGACCAATTTTAATTATCTTTATCATTAGAAAGAGGGAATATATATATATCTATATATACACACACACACATACACATTTACACAGAGAGAGATAATTGAATACATTATTTTAATTAAAACTTGACTGATTGCCCAATTAATAATTGAGATACAAAAAGATGCCAGACATGATATCAGCCACAAGCGAAATTAGAATTGTAGATAGTTATTTTCATACATCACTTAGCATATCTGTTAAAATAGGAGTCTTGAATAATTTCTCATTATATGGGCAATATTAACATTGCTGTCAAACTAATTTTCATTTGAAATCTGTAGAAGAGATATTTATACATTTATAAATTTATTTTTAAAATCTAAATTAAAAATGAACTTTGTAATGGAAAATGATAATCAAGTACTCTTGAGCACGGTGGGCAAAAACCTTAGTAAATATTTTAAGCTTCACAGGCTATATACGTTTTCTTTGTTACCTCTTCCTCCTCCTCATCCCCCTTCTCTTTCCTCTCCTCCTCCTCCTTTTAAAAGCATTGTTAGCTCAGAGCCATACAAAAACTGGTGTGCGCAGTGCTTATCAAATGGTATTGTGCATACAAATACCTGATGAAGAGAGGGGAATCTTGGTAAAATGCAGATTCAGATCTGAGATATGTGGGTTGGGGCCTGAGATCCTCGATTTCTAATGTGCCTTCGGATCATGCTTCTGTTGCTAGTCGAGGGGCTCACACTTTAGATTCCCGAAATGTTGAGGTTGAGCTGCTTCATGGCACTTCATGTGACAAACAACCCCCCTCCCCCTTACTGTTCTGTTCTCAGTCCCCAGTGAGTTTTGCTGACAACCCAGCTTTGATTTTTGACCAAATAATGGAGTTGTTTTAGCCAATAACACAGAATACCCATTAGTTTAGTGCTCCTTGGTAATCTTAAAGGCCCACCCTCTTTGGGAATGTGATGAAAGCTACACCCTCCACCCCACACCACCACTGCTGCCTCCGCTTTACACAATATTACTCGTTTCCACACAGTTTTAAAGAATCGGAAGACTTATGCATTGAGTCCATCTTAAAGACCACTGCTATTGTTATGTAATGTTTGAATTTAAGAAAGCTCAGAATTAATGCCCAAATTTGTAATAACATCGTAAAACTTAGATTGTAGCTGTATTTTTGTATATCTATGTCTATCTTTCTAATCTATTTTTCTCTCTCTGTCTCTAATCTATCTGGCTGGCGAGACCGTTACAGTTCACTTTATGTCCTAATGATCTATTGCAGGCCTAATGATTTCATTAGAACCTAAAATTATAAATGAAGAAAATAACATTAACTGTTGTTAGGAGTGAGGACAAATTGTTACACACCTTTTATTAAACTTGTTCACAGTGCTCTTTTATCTATCAATTTTTAAAAATTGCTTGAGATATAATTCATATTCCACAAAATTCACCCAAAGCATACAATATAATAATCTTTATGCACAGAATAATGCAACCATTACCATAATTAATTTTAGAATATGTTCATCATCCCTAAAGAAATCCCATCCCCATTGGCAGCACTTTCCCAGACCACCTTCATTCCTCACTTCCATACCCCAGCCCTAGGCAAGCATTAATCTGCATTTTACGTCCATGGATTTCCTACTGTGGACATTTCATATGAATGGAATCATATAATATATGGTCCATTGCAACTAGCTTTTTCATCTATGTTGCAGTATATATTATTAATACATCATGTTTAAGGCTGAATAATATTCCATTATATAGATATGGCACATTTTATTTATCCATTCATCATGGACATTTGTTTTGTTGATTCATTCTGTGTTATCCATTCAGTTGGTAGACATTTGGGTTGTTTCTACTTTTTTGGCTATTGTGAATAATATTGCTATGAATATTCATGAGTGAGTTTTGTGTGGATGTATGGTTTCATTTTGGGGTGATATATATCTAGGAGTGAAATTGCTGGGTCATATGGTAACTACATGTTTGACATTTTGAGGAACTTCCAGATTGTTTTCCAAAGTGACTGTACGATTTAAATTCACACTAGCAATGGATGAGGTTTTCAGTTTTTCCACACCCTTGACAATACTTGTTATTTTACATTGCTTTGATTATATACGTCCTAGTGGGTGTGAAGTTTATTTCATTGTAGTTTTGTTTTGCATTTATCTAATAGCTAATGATGTTGAATATCTCTTTATGTGGTTATCGCTATTTGTCTAACTTCTTTGTCAAGTTTGTCTACTTATTTTAATCCTTTGCCTATATTAAAATTTGATTATATTTTTATTGAGCTATGAGTTCTTTGTATGTTCTAGATATAAATCCATTGTTAGGTATATGACTTGCATATTTTTTTCTCATTCTCTGGGTAGTATTCTTTCAAGCAAAAGTATTTAAAAATTTTATAACATCCAGTTTATCTTTTTTCTTCTGTTGCTTGTGCTTTTGGTATCATATCCAAGAAGCCATCACCTAACTCAAAATCATAAAAACTTGCCTCTATAATTTCTTGTAATCATTTCATAGTTTATATATTTAGGTTTTAGATGTTCTTTGATGTTTTTATTAAAGTAGGAGTAAAATTACTAGATGAGTATCCTGACATGACAGTACTATAATCTCTAGGTAACATAGTTTACATATATTGTAATGATAAATGAGTAAAATTCTTTGTGTGCTCATTGGACATACTGGATTTTAAATCTTATTGATAAATAGCTTAACTATTTTGTCACTTTTTCTTTTATAAATCAATTATTTTATGTTTTATTTAATAAGTATTAGTGTATTTCAGGTCTTATTCAGCCCTTATCCAGGCCTACTGCCTAATAAGTTAGGGAACAAGTTGATATAGTAAATAGCACCCTAGTAGCATGGATGATTTACTTGCTTGCTTGTTTTTGCAGTAGGGAGAATGTAGGTCACTGTGCATAGGGAGATTAAAGGAGAACAAAGAGGCTATCTAAACAGATGATTGTAACCTACTATATGCCTGTTACATGAAAAGTGACATAAAACTCTTGATGTATTTTAGGATCAGAGTCGATGGCTATATATCCAGACATTTACATTGAGAATATGTTTCTGATTTGCAAGCTACTTATATTCAGCCACTCATATTTAAAAACTTTGGGGTCTTTCTTGATTATGAATTTAAAAATTCCTTGTTACTTTTATAGTCTGTAAATTCCTCATTGCTTTAAGACCTGGTACTCATGCTCTATAACCTTTATTATTGTGATGTATACTGTAATTACCTATCTAGATGCTTTGGATCTCTTCAGTTTTTAAAAAAAATTTCTGACCTGTGGACCATAAATTACTCTTTTGCTTTAGATATCTAACACTTGTATACATTCTTTTTTGGTCTAATGTGATTAAAAAAAAATAGTCAGCAACTTTTGATAGTTAATCCTCTTCAAATAAAAAAATTCATTTAAGACTGAATTAAATTCCCTTTAATACATTAAAATATGTATTTTCAATTAATATTGAGCGTGAACTGAGGTAACATTGAGAAGTAAATATTACTGCTATCTGTTGAAGAAAAATGTGCTCATATTAGGTGATTGGTTGGAAAGTCTTATATAAGAGCAAACTTTTAAGAAGTGCTTATCTATATAATCATTATGTCCCCATATATGGTGATTCCTCTCAGCATCTCCTTTTTATTTACTTGGAGCAGCTGGTAGAACATTTTCATGAATAATGGTAATTGACACCATATAAAAGAAAAATATCAACAGATCCTTCTCTTCCTATTTCTTTTCTTTTCTCCTTTTTTTTTTTTTTTTTTTGACGGAATTTTACTCTTGTCACTTAGGCTGGATTGCGGTGGCACTATCTTGGCTCACTGCAACTTCTGCTTCCTGGGTTCAAGCGATTCTCCTGCCTCAGCTTCCCGAGTTGCTGGGATTATAGGCATCCACCACCATGCCCAGCTAAGTTTTTCCATTTTTAGTAGAGATGAGGTTTCGCCATGTTGGGCAGGCTGTTCTCAAACTCCTGACTTCGGGTGATCTACCCGCCTCGGCTGCCCAAAATGCTGGGATTGCAGGTGTGGGCCACCGTGCCCGGCCTCTCTTCTTATTTCTTACGCCCCTTATGGCCCCACTTGTATTTCATTCACAGGGAAGTCATTGGTACAATCTCTCTTTCTTTGTACTGTATATGGTGATATACCAAATTCTGTCAAGCATTTCGATATGGTGTATTTTTCCTTCTTCTTTTCTACCTAAACCATCACTTCCCAAGGTCAGGTTCTTTTTATGTTTCTCTTGAACTATTTAAGTAAATTGCAACTGTCTTCATGTCTCCATTGCTATCCTTTATTGATAATGCAGACTAAAACTATCTTTCAATTATACAGATAGTCATGTCACTACTCCCTTAAGAATCTGGGAGCATGTAGAATAACAGTCACACTCTTCTGAGCACGGTACAAAGCCCGTTGTCTCAGGCTCCCAGGCTGCCTCAAACCTTTTCCTGCCATATCAGCTGCCTTCCTGATTATGAAACGTACCATGCACATAACTCTCATTTCTTTGTCTTTTTGCTGATGGTATCTCTTGACATGATGCTTTTTTCTTTTAGTTGTCATTTTTCATTCTTTACAGCTCCATCTAAATATAATTTTTTGGGGGGAAGAGATGTCTTATTATGCCTAATTTAGGGTTAACTTTTAATTTTTTTTCTTTCTGCCTATAGTGCATTTCTTATATACCTCTATGCAGCATATTACATTTTAACATATGGATTTATACTTGAGCTCTTCAGTCAAACACACCTGAGTTCAAAAGCCTGCCTCTACTGCTTGCTTCATCTACATTTCTGGGCAACTGACATCATTTACTAAGCTTTTGCCTCATCTGCTAAATGCAGATAATATTTGTACATAATTTGCAGGTCTCTTTTTGCGTTAGTCTGATAACACATTGGCAGCACATTATCTATGTGTGTCTTCTAGGTGCCTGCTTACGTGACTTTCTTCCTCAGTATATAACAAGCAATCTGAGGACGGGAAATTAGTGTTACTCATCTTAGTACCCATGCTGATCCCAGAAGAACAAGAAAGTCTCTTGTCCTCTTTTACTTCTGCTTGTCATGATTCATGGAACACATTAAACCTAAGTCCTTTGAGTTAACATATTAATTTATTGGTAAATTGCCCCATTCTACAACGGAGTTGAGATGACTTCTGAGATGTATACACAAAACGAAACATAAAATACTATTCAATTGAATAATTGAAGAGTTTAATTTCACCATCAGGAACCTCAGTGAAACGGAAGGTTGAGATAAGGCAATGTTAAAGCTTGCCTTTATTTGTCCTGTTTTGCAGGATCGCGTCTTCGCCAGGAAGACTTCCCCCCGCGGATTGTGGAGCACCCTTCTGATGTCATCGTCTCGAAGGGAGAGCCCACGACTCTCAACTGTAAGGCGGAGGGCCGGCCAACGCCCACCATTGAGTGGTACAAGGATGGGGAGCGAGTGGAGACTGACAAGGACGATCCCCGGTCCCACAGGATGCTTCTGCCCAGCGGATCCTTATTCTTCTTGCGCATCGTGCATGGGCGCAGAAGTAAACCTGATGAAGGAAGCTACGTTTGTGTTGCAAGGAACTATCTTGGTGAAGCAGTGAGTCGAAATGCATCTCTGGAAGTGGCATGTAAGTGAACATAGTGAACCTCATATGCACATTTACTTTTACTTATTTCAAGTAAGTTTCGATGTGTTCCCATAGATGCTAAAACCTAAAGAATCAATCAACACATTGCATGATTTTACTTGGTCTTCTTCAAAGTCTGGTCAAGATAATATCAAGCCAGGGTGTTGTAGTCAATTTGTTTATGTGAAATCAAGATGGCCAATATGTTATTATAAGAAAACACAGAGGCAATGAGGCTGTTCATACTTAAGATTTGAATTATTAATGAAAGACATAATCAGGTATTAAAATTGGCTATGTTAAAATGAAAAGTTGATGTGTAGCATGACACCAAATACAAGGCATACATTCAATATCGTACCTATGTCTGTTATCAATTTATATGTAAGTAATTATTGATAAACACACCCTGCCACACACATATAAATATATACATTAACTTCGAAATCCAACTTTTATCAGCAACATTAAAAAGAGCCTATTCTTTTATTCTGTAGATTATACCTACTCTTCCAATTCAGGAATTATTACCTTAGGTGTGGCTAGGAGAATACCCCAACAATAACAGCAGTTATACTTTATTTATTTACTTATTCACTTAACGCTCATCGAAGACGAGATCTGCCGTCTGCGCGAACAGAATGTTCATATATAGGAGGGTTTCTCACTTCTACTCAATCTTGGTAATCAAAATAGCTAAGGACTTGCCTTACTGTTGCTGTTTTTATATATTTATTTCCTCATCACATAGCGCAAATAGCAGTGGTAAATCAAGATATCAATGTTTTCCATCGGTTTAAACATTGACTCCGTAACTTCATGGATGATTTTCTAGACAAAAGTAAAAATAGGATAGTGTTTTTTTCCTAATTTGTAACTGAGGGTTTGGGGTTATAATGTAAACAATACCATAAAAGTTTGACATTAAGTTATCTGTTTTGAGGAAAGATTTTACCTAGAATAAATTGTGAATAAGATGCCAACAATTCCTGTAATCTCAGCACTTTGGGAGGCCGAGGTGCGGGAATCACGAGCTCAGGAGATCGAGACGATCCTGGTCAACACGGTGAAACCCCGTCTCTACTAAAAATACAAAAATTACCTCGGCGTGGTGGCGGCGCCTGTGGTCCCAGCTCCTCGGGAGGCGGAGGCAGGAGAATGGCGGGAACCCGGGGGGCGGAGCTTGCAGGGAGTCAAGATGGCGCCGCTCACTCCAGCCTGGGCCACACAGCGAGACTCCGTCTCAAAGAAAAAAAAAAGGCAACAATTATGCCTTAAAATCTTTGCACTCTTAAGCTTCCTTGTTGTCATGTACATCTTCAAAGATAAGATAATTGGGAGATTTCAGGATGCTGGAGTCTTATGTATATAGCTATATATATTTTCTCCTAAATAATAGCTCATGGACCCATGTCTTTCTTTTGGTAAACAAAATTGTACTTTTTTTTTTTTTTTTGAGACGGAGTCCCCCGCTGTCACCCAGGCTGGAGTGCAATGGCGTGACCTCGGCTCACTGCAACCTCTGCCTCGCAGGCTTAAGCAATTCTTCTGTCTCAGCCTCCCAAGTAGCTGGGATCACGGGCACCGCGCCCAGCTAAGTTTTGTATTTTCAGTAGGGACAGGGTTTCACCCTGCTGCCCAGGCTGGTCTTGAACTCCTGACCTCAGGTGATCCACTCGCCTACAATTTCTTATGCAACTATTCCAATGATGTTTTTCGTTCTCAGCCATCTACTTCTGAGTTATAGTTTCTGCTAAGAAATCTGGAACCCACAGATTCTGGAAATGTTTAACTCCAATAGGAAAAGACTAGGAGAATCCTAAGATCCATATTTTTTATTTTTTGTGAAGTGCCTTGAGATACGAGCATGAGGACTTTAGCTAACAGTGGGATTTTGTACTGGCCACCAAATAGTTTTATTTTTATAAAATAATACTTCAAAAAGCCCTTAAATTAAATGCAGTTTAATGAAATTTGAAATACACACAAATTCAAGAATGCAAATATCCATACCTGTTCCATTTTTATTTTGAAATATCTAATTTTGGAAACTTTTCAAACGTATTGAAATACTTCAATACCAAATTTTATTGATTTTTACTCCAACAGACCCTTTTATGGTGAATATGATTGGCATTATTCTCCATTTTCAAGATAAAGAAAATGATGCCCCAAAAGTTTAGGTGACCAAGATTCAGACAATAAATTAATGGGGTTGCTAGACCAGGACCTGAATCTTCTAATTTTTATTTTTAGGGAATTGTGTCATATTTGAAGAAACACTCTAAATGAAATCTGTTCTTTTTTAAATACATAAAAATTAAGAAATTTTAGTTTTTCAGAATTTTAAAAATTTTATCTACTCAGCAGCAAATAACCTGTTTAAATCCTTAACCAAATTTTACTTTTCAAAATTAAAGTATATAAAATTGACCAGTCATTTTATTGTTTCATCTAAAAGAATTGCTTTCTTTTCTAATTGCATCATTAATAATGAATCAAACTGTTTTAGTGGGAATATTTTAAACCATGTTTTTGTGTGTGTGTAATGTGACAGTAATTTTTTTTTATTTTGAGATAGGTGAACTTTAAGAAATACTTGAATTACTCATGACCTAGAGAGGAAAACAAGAAGGCTTGCAAATTGGATTAGGTAGTGAATAAAATTCCTTTTTCTAATGCCATGTCAACAGTTCATTCCATTTGAGGCATCACAAGGTCAAATAATATTCATTTGTATGTTGCTCATCTCTTTCCATTAGCTCATCAGTCTTCTATCTTTCCTTATGTATTTCATAAAACATATTAATATGGAAATTTGGGTCAAAGCATTGTGATTTTTCAGTACCTATTGGTAACTAATGTGTATTTTTATAAAATGACAGAGGAACAGCTGTAGAGGAACAACTCCAGATTATGTTAAATTGGCCTTCATATTTTAGAAAACTCAACATAAATACTCATTGTGGTACATTCACTTAGTTTATTAATGGAAGGCGGATATCCACTGATAGAGGTGTTAAGGAATAGCAATGAAGACACATTCCAATGTGTTCTCAAAGAACTCACATTCTAGCTGAGATGACAAACATGTAAATAAAGAGTTACTAAACTAAATAGACATACAATAAAGCCTTTATAAAGTCATGTAAAAAATACTATGCAAATCCAGAGGGAAGATATGTAATTATTTCTAGATAGGTAAGTTTAAGAAATGATTCTAAGAGGGTACATTATTTTAGTTGTGATTTAAGGTCATGTAAGAATGTCCCAGGTGGAAATTGAAGTGAAAGACCATCCTGGTAGAAAGAATGGAAGCTTAAATGAACACTGCGTATTCGGAGAACTGCCAGGTGTCTGGATATGAGGTTGGGGGCAGAGTAAATTGGAAAGGTAGGCATGTGCTAAACTATTTTGTTATGAGAATAGAGAATCTTTGAAAGAGAATTGAAGATTGCATTAAAGGTATGATGATTGAAGTCAGAGAGGCGTTAAGTAACTGTCAGATAATTCAGAAAAGAGTTGATGCTAGATTCTGAACTGAACATAGCAGTGAAGATTGAAAGGAGGAAACAGTGGGAAACATATTTAGGAATTATAAACTCTGTGACATTGTGATCATTTTGGAGGAGTAGGGGATGATTACTAGATTTGTTTTGTTTTGTTTTGTTTTGTTTTGTTTTTTGGCTGAATGACTGGCTATATGGTGCTACCATCCATAGAGGCGGAGGGTAGGTAAGGGAGAACTAACTCTAGGGAACAGAACAGTATGGTAAACTTTAGCTGTGTTGTTTGACATACCAAGGAAACAGTAAGCTTAAAATATCTCAAGTTTCATTAAAGAAACAGCTTCTGGAGTTGAGGGGAGAGGTCTTTCCGAGATAGGTGTGGAAGCCACAAAAGTATATAGAAGTGGATGTGATTGCCAGGCAGCCTGTGTTCAGGGCGCAGTTAATAAGAGCTGAGTCCAATCTCAGTGCTCAGAACAGCAACATTTAGTGGTGGTCAAGGCAAGAAATGCTCATGCAAAAGGGTCAGGCTCAGTAAAACTATCAGAGTGATAGAATATAGGCAGTGAAGTGGCAAGAATAACCAAGGAATACTTTAAAAAATACTGAAAGTGTGGTCGCGTCTGATGGTTCACACCTGTAATCCCAGCACTTTGGGAGGCCGAAGTGGGTGGATCACTTGAGGCCAGGAATTTGAGACCAGCCTGGCCAACATGGTGAAACCCTGACTCTACTAAAAATACAAAACTTATCCAGGTGTGGTGGCGGGTGCCTGTAATCCCAAGTACTCAGGAGGCTGAGGCGGGGGGATCACTTGAACCTAGGAGGCAGAGGTGGCAGTGAGCTGGGATTGTACCACTTCTCTCCAGACTGGGTGACAGAGCGAGACTCTATCTCAAGCAAACAAGCAAACAAACAAACAAACAAACCACAAGAGTACTAAAAGTGGTTGACACAATGCAAATCCCAAATGATGGTCAAATAAACAGTACCTGTGGGCTCTAGTGATGGGGACAGAGCACAACAGCTGAAGAGTGACTACTGGTGGGATGGAAGTAGCACATGCTGCCAGTTCTTTCCTAGAATGTAGTTCTGAATGGAGCATGGAAAATTAGAGCAGGGTACCTCAACCTCTGCATTACTGACATTTAGGATCAAAATTTATTCAGTGTATGTGTTTGGGGTGGGGGGGGTGGATTGTGCTCTGCATTGTAAGATGTTTAGACATACCTCTGGCGTTCACGAGATGCCAGTGGGATCCTCCCTAACCCTGTTGAGACAAACAGTGTGTCTCTAGATATTGGAAATATTCCCAGGAGAGAAAGTCAGTTGAGAACCACTGACCTAGATGTACCTAAGTAGTCAAGAGTGTATTGATACGTAGGACATAAACATGTGACAACTTTTATTATAAAATGATTATTGATAAAAAATATGGATTAAAAAAATATTTTTGCTTCACATTAGTTGTCATTTTTAATTTCAAAAATGTTGGATTCTACTATGATATGAAATGTGGAATTGTATTGATAACCATCTGTCTTGACTGGTTTTTTGGAAGTCAGCCAGTTCTTTACCATATTGTATTCATTTTGATGTTTGTTTGTTTTCCTTTAATACATGCTTCAGCTTTATGTTCTGGAACAACACAGCAGAGGGGAAAAAATTCAGGACCAATCATTGCAATGGAATCACCTCAAATTTGCTTTTATTTTTTTCTTAGTTTGCAAAAAAAAAAACACAAAAAAACAAAAAAACAGCTATCCAGAAAGTGTTTTTTGAGTCACTTGACCTCAAGAATAATCTCTAGGCAAAAATTGTTTTTTAAATAGTTGATAACGGTTGCAGAGTTGATAAGAAAGAGGCCTGGTACTCAGAAATCTAATACGTAGTTTTCCAGTGGGACCACCAAGACAGCCATGGTGTAGCTGGTACAGATAGAGTTTCAGTTCTGAACCCTTGTGCTCCCTGTTTATGGAGCAGAAGGAGCACAGGGGGTCCTCACAGAGATCGTAGCTGCCTGTGATGCAGCCTGAGTCAGTGGCAGCCTCTAGAGATGGCAGCTGTAGCCCCAGGTGGCAAATATATGACAGCAGCTTGATCTATCGACCAGGGTAAGAGCAGGTTCTGGCCTAAATGAAAATTCATGAAAAATTGATGAAGTCCCCAGATTATTTTTTCCGTTTCCTTTTCTCAGCACTGTGCCAGTGCAGAGAGTGGAGATTACATGAGGTGCTGAACACTTTAGTGGCAAGGAGGTGGTGGTTCAAAGGTCAGGGGTCACATAGAAACCGATCTTTTTTTTTCTTTTTTCTTACTGCTAAAGCAAAACACAGGGAACTTTTCAGATTAGCTGTGATTTACCTTTGCTTTGATAAATAAAATGACTACATGCTCAAAAGTTGGCTTTTGATGCAGTTACAAGAGAACAGATGTGATTCATAATTCAAACGTGGAACTGGAAATAGATTGAATTCCATGACTTTAGGATGATGTTTTTTCTTTCTCTTTCTTTTATTTTTTGTCTTCTGTATCAAGGCTCATGCTGTATGAAAGTCATTTAGAGAAGAAAAAGGTCTTGCATTATTTATAGGTCACGGATTGCAGGAATAGCAAAGCTGTGGAACACTGTACAATCATAATGCTCCTGTTTGCTTTAAATCAAAAATTAAATTGATGGTTTATCTGTATAAAGAAGAGAGGTTACAGAAGTAGACTGACTTTAGTATGAGAGGACACAGGTGGCATTAAAAATGAAGACAACGTAAATAGCTTCCTTGATATCCTCAAGTTAATAAATGTAAATTTTTGTTTTTTATTTTATTTTGGCTGTCAATGAATCTTATCTAGGCAAAATACCTTTATACATCATAAAGACACAAGATAAATTAAATTGCAAAAAGACTAATCCATAGAGAGCTTTTCAAAAAAATGCTTAATTGAGATATATTTAACATACCATATCATTTACTCTTTTAATATATACAAATCAGTGTTTTTGGCATATTCACAGGATTGTGCAATGAACACTATAATCAAATTTAGAACATTTTCATCAATCCTACAATGAACTCTATACCCATTAGCACTCAGTTCCCATTCCTACACCCTCTCACCCCAGCCCTAAGTAAAAGCTAATCTAATTTCTGTAGCTATACATTTTCCTATTCTGGACAATTCGCATGTTGGAATGATACAATATATTGTCTTGTGTGAGTATAATAGCATCTTTTCCTTAGCATTAATGTTTTCAAGGATCGTGTTTGTTGTAGCATGTATCAGTACTTTATTTTTTATTATTGCTGAATAATATTTCATGTTATCAACATACCACTTTTTATTTATCCATTCATCATATGATAGACATTTATGTTACTCCCACTTTTTATCTACTATGATCAATGCTGCTATGGAAATTTTTGTACACATTTTTGTGTGCACATATGGTTTCGTTTGGGTATTCTCTTAAGTTTATGCCTAAGAGTAGGACTGTGGAGTTATATGGTAACTCTGTTTAACTTTTTGAGGAATTTATATGTAATTATTATTAAGTGTAGATTCAATGATATTTATTGGTGCATTGAAGTAACTGTATCCAACTCCCCTCTCAGTATGAAACACAGTCATAAAACATTTCTAGCGTTTAATAAATATTATTGTATGGCTGTTATGTTAGATTTTCTGTGTCGTATTTCCATAATTTCAGGTAAGATTCGACTATTTAAAAATATAGAACGATTAACCATATGGAAACAGCAGATGGCCACAAAGTTCCTAATAAATCCTTGTGTAACTTCTACTAGACTGTTTTCACTTTGCTCCCAATTAAGTTGGAAAATCTTGCTATTTGAATCTTCACTTCATTTTCTGTTCTGTTTGTATTTGTTCTAAAAACTGGCAATTTGTCTTCTCAGAAGCTGACATTACCTTTCCTGAGAATAACTGACAGTACTTTTCTCATTATCGGGTTACTTTCTCTTCCAAATATACTGAGGTTTTTTTCTTTTACTTGTCAGGTTCAGACTAAGAAATTAGTGAATGATTATACGAGAAGTCTAAGAGTGGGAAAACAAAGAACTATTATTCTGTAGCTTTCTTAAAACAAATAAGCATACAAACAAACATATCAACTTAAATTCAAACTCCATGGCAATGAGTTGGACTGGAACTAATATTTACAGGTGTGGACCAAAAAGAATATAGGAGCAACTTTTTTTTGTTGTTGTAATTTTCTCCATTTGCATTTCCACAAATGTCAGGTGAGATTTCAGATATTTCTGGTGGTGGTGGTGGGTGGTAGGGGAGGATACTTAACTGAAAAATGCTCCCTAGCTCAAGGTACTTCACCTAATAATGTGAGTGTGTTATTTGGGCTGTTTTGTGAGTGTGCCTTTTAATTTTGTCATACTCCATCAAATACTTCAAGTGCAGTCTCTCCTTTGATCTTCACAAATGAAGGTGTGAAATTGCTACACCTGGGGAACATGTTTGAATTTGTGATCTGTTTAAGTATGTACAATGCTGTATTTTGATACGAGGTTTCTTTCTGTTGATTGAATTAACTGTATTCAGACTCTCTCTCAACAAGTCTCAAGTTGCCATTCACTGACAATTAGCCTGAATTAACTCTGACTTCAGGGAAAGCATATAAATGAAGTGAAGTCATCATGTCCTCTACTTTTCAAAAGTTTATTCCCATAAACAGTATAATTCTGAGTATGAGCCTGAGGTCTTCAGTCATATAGATCCTATCCATCAAATGAAAAGGAAACATATTCATAGTGATACTAAGAGTTAAGGAGACAAAATATGTTGAGGTCCGCTCTGGTTTTCAACCCCAGAAACCCTTTTTATATAAAGTTAAGAAAAATAATTTAGGGTTTTGAATTTATTTGTTGTTGTAATTTTTTTTTTTTTTTTTTTTTTTTGTGATGGAGTCTCGCTCAGTCACCCATACTGGAGTGCAGTGGTGCGATCTCAGTTTACTGCAGCCTCTGCCTCCCAGGTTCAAGCGATTCTTCTACCACAGTCTCCCAAGTAGCTGAGACTACAGGAGGTGCCACCACACCTGGCTCATTTTTGTATTTTTAATAGAGATAGGATTTTGCCATGTTGCCCAGGCTGATCTTGAACTCTTGGCCTCAAGCAATCCTCCCGCATTGGCCTCCCAAAGTGGTGGGATTACAGGTGTGAGCCACTGCGCCCGGCCTCTTACTACAAATTTTTAATTTATTAAATTTCAGCTGGTGTGTAGATGCAAGTTGATTTTACTGAAAATGTATGTAGGTTGACATTATGCTTAGGAATTACAATTTCGTGCAGTAGCTCATGCGCTTTAATCCCAGAATTTGTGTTTTGGCGGAATACAGATTTCCAATTTCCCCTCTTTAGATTGTATTTGTTTCTGATAATTATAAAGTGCATCTTTTAATTCTGAAACACCCCCAACAAGGTTTCTATAATTACTTAAGGCAAGTTACACTTGTTTTAAGCATAAGTCAGTATATATGATAAGGTCTTTACAGAAGTATAGAAGTAAAAACGATAGGTGAAGCTTTGTTTAACTCTGAATGTTTTTTCTTTATAGATGTTTCCGACAGTCTATGATTTAACTGCTGATGGATGAGGTTCGATAGTATTAAGATATTCTCTCCACTATATACCATTAGAATTGGTTTTTCCTCTCAGGAGATTTTCAAAAACAATTCTCAACCACCCATTTCTGAATTACAAATACTTATACATTTCTGTCAATTAGACATTCATCCACTTTTTGTCAATGTCTCCCAAGAAATACTCTATGAAAGCGTGACTGAGCCCCAGGTTGGGATGGTTCTGTAAGCTATTTGAGGTTTTCTAGCACAGTCCTCCTTTGTCTACTAAGACATTAGTAGTTTAATATCTCTGGATGTCTTAGTCTGTTCAAGCTACTGCAAGAAAATACCAGAAATTGTGTAGCTTTTCAGGAAAATAAATTTATTTCTCATTGTTCCGGAGCCTGTAAGCCTGGGCTGAGAGAGCCAGCATTGTTGGGTTTTGTGAGGCCCCACCTCCCGGTTCATAGATGGTGTCCTCACAAGGTGAAAAGGCACTCATCCCATGTAGAAGAGTGCTGTCTCATGACCTAATCATCTTCCAAAGGCTCCACCTTCAGTGACATCACTGTGAGGGATGATATTTCAACATACGAATTTTGGGGGAATAGAAACATTCTGACTACAGCTCTGGCCCTTGGCGAGAACCCAGGCAAGGATTGTAAGAGAGGCAGGTGTTTGGATGCAGTGACAGACGGGGCCTGGAAATTGAGCTTAAATTAACGCCCAAGTAGAGAAAAGGCTCTTCTTTATCACCTCTATTGGCAGCCCTACACATTAGTCGGTTCCTCATCTGAGAAGTTAACCAACTGAGAATTAAAAATAATTTTTAAAAACCAACAAAAATACACCAACAAGAAATATTACAAATCGTATGGTATAGCATCTATTTGCATAGCATTTACACAGTATTAGGTATTATAAGTGATTAAGAGATGATTTAATATATACAGGAAGAGGTGCATAGCTATATGCAAATACTATGTCATTTTATGAAGTGGACTTGAGCATTCAGTGGTTTTGGTATCTGCAGGGGTCTTGGGACCAGTCTTCTCTGGATACCAAGGGACGAATGTACCTCTTTCTGAGAGTCAGGCCATTTGCTAGTTAATGCAAGTATAAAGGCAATCATCACATTTTTTGTGTGATTATCTAACATTTAAGTCTGAACCAAGATTTTGGAATAAACATCACAGTGTCTATATATGGAAATAAAATGTAACTATTTTTTCCATGACATGAGGTGTATTTGATATAAACTATTTTATATAAATTTGCCTGCCTCATTTTCTTTCTTCTTGCTTTCTTTGCTTATTCAAACTGAACAAGTACATTATACATATATACATATATGTATATATGTGTGTGCATATAAACATACACTTTTTTTTCCTTAACATGAGGTATATTTGATATAAATCATTTTATATAAATTCACCTGCCTCTTTTTCCTTCTTCTTGCTTTCTTTGCTTATTCATATTGAATGCGTATATTATACATATATGTGTGTATCTGTGTTTATATATATACATATATACACACATGCATACGTATATATATTTGTATATATGATATGATATTAGAAATGTGATCCCACTCACTGTGTTGCCAAGGCTGGTCTGGAACTCCTGGCCTTGTGTGACCCTCCTACCTTGGCCTCACGAAGTGC
The DNA here is from genome assembly GCF_047675955.1 of Chlorocebus sabaeus. Taxonomy (NCBI): domain Eukaryota; kingdom Metazoa; phylum Chordata; class Mammalia; order Primates; family Cercopithecidae; genus Chlorocebus; species Chlorocebus sabaeus. The sequence continues at coordinate 1,419,587 of NC_132925.1, forward strand.
TAGGATTACAGGTATGCGCTATCAGGGCCAGAGAATATTTTCTCTTAAATCAGTTTTTAAATGTCTTTATTGGGTTTCCTAATCGTTAAGATTAAAATGGGGTTCAAGAGCACCTCAGTGGTGCTGGGCTGTATATGAGGAGTCTGAGTTGCCTCATCAGGTGACGGTGAACATTCCACCGTAGTGATGTAGGATGGGGGCCTTCAGACCGGGCAGACTGCAGGAGTGAGGAGCGGCCACAAGTTGCTTCTAGGTGAATCTGAATGAAAGATGGACTTAGAAAACTGGAAAGAAGTATAAAAGCAAAACCCTGAGGTTGTGCTTGGCCAGATTTCAAGCGCAAATAATACATTAGCTTAATTGGGGAGTGGATGTAGGGTAGTAGAGGGAGATAATTTAAATAGCTGGTAGAAATTAGTAATGACTAAACGAATTGATGAGCTTTCATGTTATCCTAGAACCCAAGGGAGCCCCATTTGATGTGAGCTTGTTATTTGGAAGTGAGGTTTGTGAAAGGAGACATGTTATTTGGAAGTGAGGTTTGTGAAGGGAGCCTACGAGTGTGGAGGGAGGAGATCTACTATACATAGTTCAGGTATAGTAGGATGAGGGTTAAGTGGATTAATTAAGTTGAGAATAGGAAAAGAGGAGATAAAATGTTAAAAAAATGTGGATAGGAATTTAAAAAATGAATCTGTAGTTCAAGGGAGGATTTAAATTTAGTTTGCTAGAGTTTTGTACAGTACCTTCTACTGATCGGTACTCACCTAGGTGTTACAGATACTTAGAACAAGCTTTGTTCAATAGGTATAGAGTTTCAGTTGGCAAGATGAAAACATTCTAGAGATCTATTGTGCAACAATGTGAATATACTTAACGCTACTGAACCGTACACTTAAAAATGACTAAGATGGTGTGTTTTATGTTATGTGGTTTTTTTGCCACAACTAAAACATGAAAATATTAACAAAACAAACCACCACCACAACAAAAACCAAGGCATGGCTCTTGCCATCAGAGAACACTCAATAGGACGGCCTTGAATGTGGTAAGTGGGAGAGTGAGGGAGGAGGAACTGCTGTGCTGTGAAATAGAGGAGAAGTAGGCCAACTCCGCAAGAGAATGTGAAACAGGTGAAATGATTTCGCTAGAGAGAAAATAATAATAATCTCTGGTGCTTGCTAAGGGCCAGGCTTATTTCTGTGTTTCACACGTATGGCTTATTCAATTCTCAAAACAACTCTAAAATTTGGGTACTATTATTTTCTCTCTCTTGTACTTGAGGTACACAGAAAGGAGAGTTGGGATTCGAACTCTGGCGGCCTGGCTCTCAAGCCTGCTTTCTTAATTACTATGCTAACCATCCTCATTGATTTACTTGAACAAGCAAACAAAATCATTTGACACTTAAAAGGGTCATTAGCATTTTCTTAGGTATTTTACCCAGAAACAGTTATTCAATTGTATAAATACAATGATGACCCCTGGAATAGGTGAAGTCAAAGAGCAGCATTTTGGCGCTTCAATTCTGTGATTCATGGGATATTACGGAAAGAAACAACAGAAAGAGTAATCTTTTCTATTTTTTTATTTAGTTACATATTGACATTTGAGAGCTCATTAGTTTATTCAAGTAATTTGATTTTCTCTCTACAGTTCCTAGTTGTCAAATATTAGTATCAAGAAAATCCATCACTTTCAGTTCTTATTGACATGTTTGCAGGCCAAAGCAGCTTGGAGATTAAGAATCCAATTTATAAGACAAGTCATCTATCATTTAATATCCAAAGATAACTTGACTAAGTTTTATAGAAAAAGAAATATGATAATAGCAATGATATCTTACTACTTTAGGATAATTTCTGGAGTTTTTTGAGTCGTTAACATATTTATATGCATTATTTCACTGCTATATATATTTGTAGACATTTGCTGACTTCAATAGTTTCTAAGTTCAATATATAGTATTAACATTGGTCTATTTGACTTTCAAATTACTCTTTTATATTTATATATATATACATACATATATATATATATATGAATCAAAGGAGGAAGTATAGCCTTTTCAACCGATGATGCTGGTGGAATTAAATATCCATAGACAAAAATAAAAAACAGAACCCTGACTTAAACCTTATGAATTATGCAAAAATCTGAAATGGATCATACAGTTAAATGTAAGGCATAAGACTATATATATATAAATGTAAATATAAGTATATACACACACATACACATATACATATATATATATAGAGAGAGAGAGAGAGAGTCTCACTCTGTCACTCAGGCTGGAGTGCAGTGGTGTGATCACAGCTCACTGCAGCCTTGACTTCCCAGACTGAGTGATCCTTCTGCCTCAGCCTTCCCAGTAGCTTGTACTACAGGCATGCGTCACTAAGCCCAGCCAATTTTTGTACTTTTCATGGAGATGGGGTTGTGCCCTCTTGCCCAGGCTGGTCTCAAACTTCTGAGCTCAAGCTATCCAACTGCCTTGGTCTCCCACAGTGCTGGAACTACAGGTGTGAGCCATTGCGCCTGACTTAAAACTATAAAATATTTAGAAAATAACGAAGGAGAAAATCCTTTGTGTCTAGAATTTGGTGAAGAGTAAAACATTAACCAAAAGATAAAATTAATAAATTTGACTTTATTAAAATTAAAACTTTAATTCTCTTAAAGATCTTGTTTATGGAAAAAAAAAGACAAGCTACATACAGGGAGAACCACATATCTGAAAAAAGCATATCTAGAATTTATAAAGATATATCAAAATTCAACATTAAATAAAACTAATAAGCTGATGTCTTTTTTATTTTAAAATAAGTATACACAGGAAGTATGTCTACTACTAGAGATACTAGTAGTATCTCTCTTAGTTCCCGTGAATCTATACTTATTACAAAATAAAATATTAAAATTACTTGTCAAGCTATCTTAAGTAGACATTAATAATATACATAAAATGAATTTGAAACTGAATAGTTCTTTGGAAAGCTTTTGAATGTTTTTTCTTAAACATTGATGAATTCATATTTTTAAGTGTCCATGATCTGTTAAGAATCTTACTCAAATTCATGTCTTTACTGTTTTAAATTTATAAATTTAACTTGTGGTACATTCTATATACAGTTTCGTGAATTTATCTTCATATCTTTGGTTTTTGTTCCATCATGGTTTTTTAGTTTAAGGATAGATTTTATTTCACTTTCTTTGTTAGGGGAAGGGAAAGAAAAGAGGGGAATGGTTATTCATGGGAGTTCGGCAAGAATGCCCACAACATGAATAGAGTGCATTACGTAGCTGGCACGGAGTCCCTACTTTAGGTTAATAAAGAGATGCAGTTTATCTTGATTCGTTGCTGCTAAAATTATGCATGGATTATTGTTAATATTTCTACGTACCTGTTTAAATTCACCATTACAACTGAAATGTCACTAAAAGAGAAAGATTGGCCAGGCGCGGTGGCTCCCGCCTGTCATCCCAGCACTTTGGGAGGCCGGGGTGGGCGGGTCCCCTGAGTCAGGCGTTCAGGACCAGCCCGGGCAGCCCGGTCAAACCCATCTCTTCGAAACAATACGGTAATTGGCCGGTGCAGGGCGCAGCTGCGGCGCCGACTGGCGGGGAGGAGCCCGGGAGGGTGGGAGGAGCCCGGGCAGGCGGGGAGGAGCCCGGGCAGGCGGGGAGGAGCCCGGGCAGGCGGGGAGGAGCCCGGGAGGCGGAGGTTGCCGGGAGCCGAGGTCGCCGCATTCCAGCCTCGGTGACAGAGCGAGACGCGGTCTCGGAAAAAAAGGAGAAAGATCAAGGAATTTTTTGGCGCGGGCGGGAGGGCCGGAGTCTCGCCTTGTGGCCCAGGCTGGAGTGAGGTGGTGCGGTCGCGGCTCCCTGCAGCCTCCGCCTCCCAGACTCGAGCGCGGCTCCGGCCTCACCCTCGGGAGGAGCTGGGACCACAGGCGCCGCCACACGCCCGGCTGGTGTTGGTGTTTTTAGTGGAGACGGGGCTTCGCCGGGTGAGCCAGGCTGGTCTCGAACTGCTGATGTCGGCCGGCCCGCCCGCCTCGGCCTCCCAAAGTGCTGGGATTCCGGGCGGGAGCCACCGCGCCCTGCCGAGAAAGATCAAGGATTTCAGACTGTCACAAGAAGGAAAAGCTGAAGGAATCGGAGTTACTGATCCAGGAGCATTAAAGGCATCAGTAGATCCTATCGTTCCTACCCAGCACATCAAGAACTATTATGCCAAAGAGAGAATACATTTATTCTATCTAACCTCAGCACTTTGGGAGGCCGAGGCGGGCGGATCACGAGGTCAGGAGATCGAGACCATCCTGGCTAACATGGTGAAACCCCGTCTCTACTAAAAAATACAAAAAACTAGCCGGGCGAGGTGGCGGCGCCTGTAGTCCCAGCTCCTCGGGAGGCTGAGGCAGGAGAATGGCGTGAACCCGGGAGGCAGAGCTTGCAGTGAGCTGAGATCCGGCCATTGCACTCCAGCCTGGGCGACAGAGCGAGACTCCGTCTCAAAAAAAAAAAAAAAAAAAAAAAAGGATCAGTGGATAAAAGCTGCAGCTTTTGCCTCAGTGGACCGTACAGTGATCATGCCATATGTGTTTTTTTTTTTTCCTGGGATCTTAAAGAACTGTGGGCAAGCCAAAACAGCAACATGTTGGGGTCAGAAATAAAACTAAAAAGTTGCATAAAATATGTTTTGGTTTAGCTTTGCTTACATTTTTCCTCAAAGGAAAACTGAATCTCCAGGATAATGAAACAAGGTAACAAGACAGTTCTGACGCACTTTCAGTTGCAAAATAATTCTCTGCACTTTCCTGTACACAAGGAATTCGATAAAGTAGAAATAATTTTCTTAAATTCAGCTAATTTTCTTAAATTCAATTCGATAAAGTAGAAATAATTTTCTTAAATTATCACACTGTTTTGAAAAGTCCTTGAAAAAGTCCTATTTGTGCATACATCTTACACATCTTATTTCAAAATCCATTGAGATTGTAAGCAATTAAATCAATTGCTTTTTGTAGGCCAACCCCTCATTTATAACATGTAATTCCCCAGGACCCGCATGTCCAGATTCAAGAACAGCTTGATAGAAAGACTGATTTATTTTTATTTTCTTCCTGGGTCTGCTTTGAATAGTCTTAAAAGAAGGAGGAAAATGCTGTGTTTAATATTCATATAGGATTTTCTAATAAAAGCAGCTTCTCTCAAAAACCTGTTAAGAAGGACTACCTACAAAGGAGTCAACTTGTGAAATCCTTCCTAAGTATTTATTTGGTTCTTGGGGATTGATGGATAAGCTGATGGAGTCTAATCTTCAAATGTGTATGTCATTAATAGAGATGTAAGAATCTCAATTTGCTTTGTCTTTTCCTTTCCTGACACATTATAAGGAAAAGCTTTACTAATGAAGTACCCAATGGTAATAACCCATTATATGCTAGAATCTCTCTTTCTATCAGATGACATGCAAATGAACTGTTCTATTTCTGTGGAGAAAGAGAGACAAGGAGTGGTCTAGTTAATCATACTTGAGGACTGCCATAGTTGTCTTCTGGGAAATATTCTCATGATTCATTCTTATTTAAGGGTCCTCACCCTATGCATAAGAAAATCTCCCATTCATTCCATTTGGGGTTGACGTTAATTATAGGGGCATTAATGGACACTTTCTCATAAGAAATGAATGTAGGATTAAATCAGAAAATAATAAGGCAACCTTTAGATGAATCAGGTCACGATAGAACTAAATACGGAGAAGCTGGCAGGTTGGAGGAACTTTAGAGGTCATCAGTCCCTTTGTTGTTTAGATCTAGAAACTGAGTCCTGGAGAAGTGAAATGACTTAATTGAAGTCCCAGCTGATGAGAGGCAGGCGTGAGATGACAAAGTAGCGTCTTGCGTCAGGTAGCAATGTAGAGAAAAGATAGTTCTGGGAATTTAAGAGACCGTGTTCTGACCATTTTCTCCTATTAACTACTCTTGTAATTTTGGGCAAACCTTTGACCTTCTCTGGGTCTGTTTTCTTAAATCTAAGGTGAGACTGGACTAAGCATTTGCCCTCTGGAAAGGGGGACTCTACGGGAGCTCCTGGAGGAGATTGGTGTGTGCTTATTATTCCAACTAAGTTCATTGGGAAAAAGATCTGTTCTGCAGTTTGACAGAATTACTTTACTTACATGTGTGGTATTTTTATATTTTATTAAAGTACTAAAACTAATACAATGTTTGTTATTAGTTTATTAGTTTTTATTAGTTTATTAGTTTATTAAATGATCTAACGTATCATTTATATTTTGTTTTCAAAATTGAAGACACCAGCCTTGGATATCATATAAATTTAGTAGCACTTTTAAACTAACCTTTTCCCTAAGCAATGAAAAGACATTTTTCTTACTCTGGAAAATATTTTACTTTATTTTTATAGCATTTCTTTATGGGTCCTATAGTTGACAACAAGTAATTGATAATATTGCTGGTAAAATGAGGCATTTCCTTAATCTTACATGTCTTGAGAAATTAGCTGTTCATGTATCCATCTCTACACAGTCCTCGTTCACCTTGTGACCATGTAATTAAGTCATTTTTCTTTTCCAATCAGCCATTCGGGTGTAAGGCAAATGGTTTTTTGAAAGATTATGCGCACCTTGTAGAACAGTACTTCTGGTCCCTTTGGGTTTAAAGTATACAAGTATAGATTCCTAGTATATCAACTCTATTATTTTGTTTCTTTAAAAGAGAATTTTTTTTAAAAAAAGCAAAGAAGTTTTTTTTTTGCTCATATATTTGACTTACACCTTGTGTATAAAATGTTTTGTTAGGTAAAATGTATTTTATCTATTTACAAAAATATTTTCCCCCAAATAGCATAATTTTACAAGTAGCAGTCATATATTAGACCAACGTCACATTTGTCTTCTTTTTGACCCATGTTATCTGAACTACTGTAAAGATCTGTTTCCTGTGAGTGTTTTTATTTTATTTACTTATTTTTTTTAAATGTTATTTATTGTGTGTTATTATATTATTTTTCTGGTTATATGTAATATCTTTCCATCTTAGATATGTTGGAAACTACAGAAAAGTTTTTTAAAATTACTGACAGAAATAAATACCACTTCTTCCATTGTGTTTTAATTTCATTTCTGTCAACTGTATGACTCGAATAGAAAATCTGTGAAATGAATTTAGTTTTAGTACTTTAATAAAATATAAAAATACTACAAATGTAAGTAAAGTAATTTAGTCAAATTGCAGAACTGTTTTTTTTTATTTTGCAAAGAATATTTAGGAAGCTTAAATAATAGCTTGTACATGTACTCAGAAAATAGGAGTCATCTAAATTGCAAACTTGTTTAATAAGTTCTTCCATATATGAGCATTGTGTCATCTTCGAAGTTTTCATATAATTGGCATAGTGCTAAATATTTTATAACATCTCTGTAAAATAAGTTAAACAATTCTTCTGCCACAAAAAAATTGTTTTTCAGCTTTCTAACTGTTGTGATACCTTTGTGAATATTAGCCCTTTCTCTACTTTATAAACCAAGTAACAAATACAATAAGCCTCACGTTGTACATGGTAAAGATAAGCAGAGTCATCATTATTCCATGAACTAACCAGACTTTTATGGTGCCTTTAGAAATGTGCATCTGTTGTTTCGCTTTTGGGAGTTTAAAGGTAGTTCATTCTGCATTTAAAGATACTGTTTATTTCAATACATAGATACATTTGAAACTGGAAAGAAATTTAGCATACTTTTGTATTTGTTTGTAATATCAGTCCAAGAAAAAACATGGTTTATCTCCTCCAACTAGTCTTTCTTTACCTATCCCAGTGTCCTCAGTAGGAGTCACCTTTGGAGTGGCTGGTGTCTTGAGTGATGTCGTTAATGAGATCTAGCGACATCATGACCCTGACCCCTTCATGGCCCTGACTCCTCTCATCCATCTTCTTAACCCCACAAGGCTGCAAGTCAGTGTGTAGAATCAGAATTAAACAAGTGTGAATAAACAAGTTGAAGAGTTTTCTGTCAGGGCTGCCAGTGCATGGCGTAGCAAAGTAAGACATAGAGAACGTGCTACCTAAAACGCTCTTTGTGCACCTCCATGAATCCTGTTGGAGAAATCGCTACTGTTTGTGGTCAGTGTCGTGCATCTAATCTCCTCAGTTCGCTCCATTCCTGGACAGCGATGGCAGTCGGCCTTTATAATCACATAGCTGTTGGCACATTCAATGAAAGCATGGCTGATCTATCACTTCCCCAATGTCACACATTACTAAAGCTTTTATCTCATTAACTGTGATTAATGTTTGTATGGCATGGGCTTGTCATGTAACTGTTCATATTCAGCCATGTGAATCCCTTAGTTTACTTGATGACTGAAGGGCATTTCTTGTTTCAGAAAAGAACTTTATCTTAGGGGCCGAGAAGACTTGTTTTCAAGCCACCATTGGCTTGAGAACTGTGTGATGTAGCTCTTCCTTGGCTCCTCCATTACTGTCCTTCAGAGTGTTACTTGCCATTCAGCTTGGACACACAGCAAAAAATACAAGAAATGTAGTAGAACTTTAAGGAAGTATTTACCTGTAGTTCTTTCGTCTAAACATTGCTTTCCTTACATGATTTCCAATTAAGTCTGTGTTCCCAAAGTTAGATGGAAAGGGGTAGAGATAATGGATGCAGGTATTTTTTCGCCTGTGGCTATGGTTCTTGTCTTTATCTGCGCTATGCTTGACAAGTCTTTCCCCTTAGCCCAGGGCAGCATTTGATAAGTTGACCAGTCAGTGATTAAACATATTTATTTAGTTCAGTGGGTCAGAGCTATTGCGACAGATAGAAAATTACTGATGGATTATCAATTTCAGCACCTCTGACATCTGGCCTCAGTGTAGTCCATCATCTGAGGACTCATAACACATTTTCTTCGACAATAACATGCTCAGCTACCTGTGTGATCACAGAGCTGAATAACGGAAAGATTCTGTTCGGATTTAATAAGACAAAAGTTGCAGAAATTAGAAGAGTTCTGCACCTGTACTTGAGACTCTAAAAGCACCCAGTGGTTTACACACAAGGCTGGAATAAGAACTGACTTGCCCTGTAAATATGCTTTGTTGATTTTGGTGATATGTTTATAATATTTTTACACTTACATTTTGGATTTGATGAAATAGTTACTTGGAATTATTTTGGAAACAATGTTACATATAAAAATATTGCTTGTTTCAAAATATTTTATTTAACAATTTTAAGGCATTAAAATAATGGTTTTAAATGTTTGGTCTATTACAGTGATAAAATGACCAAAATAAAACCCCAACTCAAATACCTATGATACTAATTCTTTTAAATTATAAACAAGATGTGAAATAAGATTTGCAAAATTTTTGTGTTTATTGTTATTGCTGAATGCTTCTTTTAACCCAAGTGAGTTCTAGTAATAAAGAATAACAACCTTATTGCAACTGCTAATCTAACACAGAAATATATTCTCTTCCTCTGTCCATTTTACTAAAATGTATTTCAATATAATTTTATTCATATGTGTATTTCAAAGTTCCACGTAAATATAAGAATACTCTTGTGATTCATTTTTCAAATGATTCAGGTTAGTAGTTTGTTTTATGGTAAGTTTATGTCTTCTAAAAACTGGTTATATTTGTTGAGAAATTAATAGATTGTGGCAGATAATACATTGTAACTTTTATTTTGGCTTTATTCTCATTTGTAAATCTTTCATGTGATTATCCCTAAAGCTTTATACTCCATGCACCTAATGGCCTACTTTATGATGAGCCTACATTTAATATTTATGTGTGCTGTCATAAAAATATTTGTGAAGCTAAAAATGATTATTAATCTTCATATGATACATTTTCACACATTCTCTTGATTACTAAACTGATAAGAACTTTGAAATGTTATCTTTGTTCACAAAATAAGGATTGAGCCCTTTGACATTACAGTTTACATTTATTCACTAATACACCAGTGCTATGTGCCATGAAATTGATAGGCCCTTTGGAATGTCCAGCTTTTTACAATGTAATATAACATGGCAATATTACAGGTCATTGTGGGCCATTATTTATTGTCAAAGATTTCCTGATTTGTCTTAAAATTAAATGAGGTTTCTTCTGTAGTTCTGTGGAAACCTTTAGTAGTTGACTATGGTATTTAACCCATCTCTCCTTTGACATCTCAGAGTTGGCTTGGAACATGTTGGGATGAATTCTAGTCACAGGATATACTCTGTAATATAGATTGGGCTGAAAAACTGCTCTGGATGTTCAAAGAAGACACAATTTAAAAAATGAGAGAGATCAGATTAGAATTTGAGTTTGATTTGGAAACTCTTTTGAGCAGTTGTAGGGAAGCCATTGTAATGTTTTTCCTTAAAGATCAATCCTTCTAACAATTAGAACACTAAACATTTATTGGTTTTAAATTCTTAAATGTGATGCCCAGCCCTTGTGCTTCTTCAGGTGTATTACACTGTGATTTTAAAATTGGAGATGCTCCCTATGTGTGCTTGAGTTTGATTGATGCCCAAGTTTCCTTTGGATTTTACTCTGTGCCATTGACTTCTCTCTGAAATGACATGTATTTTTTCATTTGCCATTTCTCACAATATAAACTATACATGGCTTGTCAGGAGCAGGTCAACAGATATTTTTATGTAAAGCAAGCATGCAGTAATAGAAAAGTTATATACAGTCAGGCATTGCTTAACAACAGGGATGTGTTTTGAGAAATGAGACATTAGGCGGTTTTGACGTTGTGTGAACATCATATCCTGAGCTTACACAAACCTAGATGGTATAGTCTCCTGTACACCTTGACTATAAGGTGTAGCCTATTGTTTCTAGGCTATAACCTGTACAACATGTTAGTGTACTGAATACTGCAGGCAATTTGATATGATTTGGCTCTGTGTCCCCACCCAAATCTCATGTCGAGGAAGGGCCCTGGTGGGAGCTGATTGGATCATGGGGGAGGTTTTGTTTAGTGAGTGAGTTCTCATGAGATCTGATCCTTTAAAAGTGTTTAGCACTTCTCCCTTGCTCTCTCTTCTCTGCTGCCTTGTGAAGAAGGTGCTTGCTTCTCTTTCACCTTCCGCCATGATCGTAAGTTTCCTGAGGCCTCCCCAGCCATGCAGAACAGTAAGTCAATTAAACCTCTTTTCTTTATAAATTACCTAGTCTCAGGTAGTTCTTTATAGCAGTGCGAAAACAGTCTAATACAAGATTGTAATACTATCATAAGTTTTTGTGTACCTAAACATGTCTAAATGCAGAAAAGTTACAATAAAAATACAGTATCATAACCTTATGGGACCATAATCATATGTGCAGCCTGTTGTTTGAAATATCATTACATGGTGTATGACTGTTTATTATTTTAGCACAAAGATTACATGGATCAAACAAGTAGCATGGATATTTGTTCTTCCATCAAAATGAATCAACTTAGAAGAAAATATTTATGAATGTAACTTGATATGCGTCAAAGTTTCTTTAGATAAGGAAGCATGGATGTAAAATCTCTGGATGCTTTCACATAGAAACAGATCTTATCTGTTACCCTACAGGGAAACTGAGAAATTAAGCAAAGTAACGTACATGAAAGTACTTTACAAACTATAAAGAGCTGTAATAATGCAAAGTATTTTAATGCTGTGTGAATTTTTGGCACAGACCAAGAAAGAAAGAAAATACATAGCTATCTAATTTTAGAGGCTCGGACTGGCAGTCTAAGAATTGTGGTTTTATGGAATTTGCATTGACATGTAATGATTTTTCATGTGAGCACATTAACATTGTCCAGTTTCATATAGTAAAATGTAATTCAGAAAGACGCTAAGAACCACAATTTAAAAATACTGCCTTCCTTCTAATGTCCTTGTCATTCAAATGTCCTTGAAAACGTTTGAATCAGTAGTTTTGAATGGCTTTTATGATAGAATGTTTAATAAACCCGATTAAGCATTAATTATTTTCTTCTCTTATAATATTGGATTAGTGTTTTGAGTCATCAACAACTTTGATTTCTATGCTGAAATTCCATTTTGTTAGCATCATGATGACCCATAATGATTGCAAGTGGGTTGAGTCATAATTATTTTAACTTGTAATAGACATTGGCACTTATTCCACTGTGTCCGGCATGAACATTTCTCCTATGGGCAAGGTATTTTGGAAAGATATGACAAAGAACAAAGTCAGCGATGTTGATATAGCAATCTAATAACTTTACTTTGATGACCTAAAAAGATTTAGGCATTGGGAGAATCTGGAAAATTATGAAGCTTCTAAAATGTGTCCTGATGAGGTTCAAAGGAAATCACATTTTTCTCCTGCTCTGGATTTATTCATACTATAGTTTACCTCTCATAAAGCTGATAATATGTTAATATTAGGTTAATAGTTGTAAGTTGATAGTAAAATTTTAAATGTGAAGTGGCTGCACGAAATATGGAAGAAAAGAATTTCCCTTTATTCTGTGAATTTAAGATTAGCCTGACATCATTATGCTAATTTTAACAGTTACAAAGATAGAATTCATTGGTATAGCCGGAATTACAGTGATAGGAGTTGGCTTTGAAGAAAAATCAACTTTGCCACCTATTGCCGTGTCTGTATTCAGAATAGTATACATTTTAGCTAAGTTTGAAAGCAGACTTAAATAAAAACCAAAAATGAAAAGATAAGAAAAGGCAATTGAGCAGCTTTGTACTGAGCGGAACAGGCAACTTAAACACACATTGGTATGTTGAAACTGATTTATATGTAGCCAGTTTTGTTTGACATACTCCTTACCCTTAGAAACCTAAAATAATTTCTTATTAGTCAGTGTTATGGGCAAATTAATGGGGGAAAGAAAGCAGGTGTTTTATTCTTATTGTTATTATTATTTTTGAGACAGAGTCTCACTTTGTCACCCAAGCTGGAGTACAGTGGTGTGATCTGGGCTCACTGCAACCTCTGCCTCCCGGGTTCAAGCGATTCTCCTGTCTCAGCCTCCCAAGCAGCTGGGATTACAGGTGTCTGCCACCATGCCAGGCTAAGTTTTGTATTTTTAGTAGAGACAGGGTATCACCATGGTGGCCAGTCTGGTTTCGAACTCCTGACCTGAGGTGATCTACCCACTTTGGCCTCCCAAAGTGCTGTGATTAAAGGCGTGAGCCACCGAGCCCGGCCGTAGTATCATTATGTTGACTTGAACACATGCTCAGGTTTTGATATTCTTTTAAAATTCTTTCATATTCTGTCAACATAATCATTTTAACTAATATCAGTTTCACTATGAATTCATATAAGTCCTTCATTGGTTGAAAATGAGTGAGGAATGAGATATTCTGATTTTAAAATTTTCTGTTTAATGATACCTATTAAATTTTTAATTGGCTTCTACTGGAATAGGGAAATACAATTGGATTTTGCATCCAGCAATCTTACTGACCTCTCTTGGGTTCTCTGTGAAATAATTATGTTATCTGCAAATAATGAAAATTTCTCCTATTTGAATAAAAGTCTTATTTACTTAAATTAAACAATAAATTAATTAATATCTTCTGCTTAACTAGTTAAGCCAGATTTGTTTCGTTTAAACCACCGTGCTCTGTTGAAATTTTTCTTGAAGGTATTGTTTTATATAATATATGAGTGTTGGAATTGCTTGAATGATTAAGATCTCATCAGGGTAATAATTTTAAGTGTCAGTTTTCTTTATATTATAGGATTATGAATATACTATGGTACTCCACAGTGTAAAATTCAGTTTTCATCCACATAAATTGAGCTCTAATTTTGTTCTGGAAACTTTTCATACACATTTCATCTTCATTGCAGGCCACTGATATTTAGAATATTATTGCTATTTTTCTTTTTGAGGAAATTTAATGGCAGGGTAGATTTTTAAAAAATTGCCCAAAACCTAACAGCTAGCCAGAGGGGATTTTTGAATTTTCATGTGTTAGTTCAATGACCTGGATTTTTTTTCCACTTAACACAATATCTAGAATGTTTAATGTAAGGAAGAATTCTTAGGATTGATCTCTTTGTGAATATAAAGTGCAACCAGGCTTTCTGATTATGAGAGTTCAGGATCTTGATTTATTGAGCTGTAACTCTCTTGTTCTACACAAAGTAGATAACTATTTATAAACACTGAAAGGTGTATGTGTGTGTTTATGTCTAAAGAGAGAGGAAGGCAGTGTTAAATATTAATCTGCTCCCCAACTCTAAAAATGTAGACTCTGATTTGTGGTCACAAGCATATTTTCTTGTTTGATTTCAAATTTCAGACTAGTGTCCCTTGCCCCTTAGGCTGCAGATGTAAATTTGTGGTCATCCATGCAGATGTGTAAATGAGTAAGTGTTGCCCCGGCAAAGAGTTGAGGTTATAATTTAGCCCTCACTGCCCCTTGGCTTTTGTGTGAATTAAAATAGTTAATATTGCAAAATCTTCATTAACTTCCATATTCAGAGCATATGTAGAAATCCACAAAGTTAGCTAATTTAAAATCAGATTACTATTACACTCATAGTAAACTCATAGAGAACGATCACTTAAAAGGCTGAAGTCCAGTCAAACACCTTTTTTAAAGTGATGACAACATAAAAAATGAACCAGTGATGCCTCACCTTCTCAGATCTGTTCACACGTGGTGTTGTGGTAATACTGTGAGCACTGAAGTATTAAAACAGTTTTGTCTTGTGTTCTTTCGTTCTGACAGGCCAGTGACATAACGTCGACGAGCCATCTCTGGTAGATTCAAAATTAAAAGTGAATACACTGCCTCTTTTTCCTAGTTCCCACTAACGGCGTTTGAGTCAACGTGCTAATTTCACGGCTTCCAACATCCAGTCCTCCCTAAGTCTGGGAATAGCTTGTGAGGGCTTTTTTATTTTCAGGCTGCAAAGAACTGTTTGATCAAAGTCATATTAATTTGTTATTGAAGGAGAAGAATGGAGAGGGATCAGCAATCAAAGCAAAGACAAGTTTAGGATCTAAACTCTGAAAAGCGGTTTGCCAATGAATAGATTAACTCTGTATACATGATTTAATATCTTCACAACAACATTAATCAGTTGATTTTCATAAACATACGTGGACTGGGAGCATTAAGAATAGTAAAGGAAGAAATTGAAAATGCTCTGTGAATTGATTTTTTGTCCTATGCCATATTATACAGTCCCATAAAGGAAGATAATAAGTTATATATAAATGGAACCAGACCTTATCGCCCTGGCAAATTTTTGTTTTTGTTTTTTTCTGCAGCTATTTTCAGGAGATCAAAAGTTTTGCTTCTCTGGCTATATAATTCAAGACGATTCATTAAATTATTGCTTTTACAAAGATGCAAAACTTTGAGGAGTTAGAAAATAATTGAGGTTGATTATTAGAGCACTTTGGAAGTATTGTGTTCACTGAGTAATCAGTGAAATCATTACTAGAGCTTTCTGTGAGTTTAGCTTGTTTTGGTGTGTATTAAGGTGTAGACCTTGCCTTTTGACTGCTTGCATGCTAATTGGAAAAATTAGACTTACACATATGAAACTGGGTAACAATTCTAGACAGTGGACGAGAAAATGATAAATGTAGGTAAGGGTGGAGGACAGCAGCTTTCATATATGTGTGTGTATATATATGTGTGTATCTATATATCTACACACAATGGCGTGTAAAACATGCGCGTGTACGACATTTGAAAAAATGTTTTCTTTCAGTAAATTCCTACTGGAAATTCCAGTGCCCAACGTCCAGATGGGTTAAAAGCAGATATTTTCTGGACACTTCAAAGTTCAAATGATTGAAAACTATTTTTGTAGGATCAGTGAGGCTTGAGCTGAGTGAAAGATATGAGTTAGAGGAGGTGATGAAGTCTTCTTTCTTGGGGAGATGTCTTTTGAATGGAATAAAATTTGAAAAATTGGAAGAGAGGAAAATGGAGCATATCAGAAGGAAAGAACATGATGAAAGTAGACATTTCGAGCGGGGAAAGAGTAGCGTTTTTGGACTGTAAGAAGACCAGTGTGATAGGAGTAGAGTTTATACCACTGATTTATGAGGAGCCTGGGTTAGGGGAAGCCATGCTAACAGGAGCCACAAATGCCAGACTTAGATTTTTTGAAGACTATCCAGGAGTCAGTAGTGTGTATATTCAGGAACCTTTGAAAATGGACATGACACAATAGGATATCACATACGTTACATAAATGTGGAGTTGTAGGAGTGGGATGTCACATACGTTACATAAATGTGGAGTTGTAGGAGTGGGATATCACATACGTTACATAAATGTGGAGTTGTAGGAGTGGGATATCACATACGTTACATAAATGTGGAGTTGTAGGAGTGGGATATCACATACGTTACATAAATGTGGAGTTGTAGGAGTGGGATATCACATACGTTACATAAATGTGGAGTTGTAGGAGGGTTACTGTGCGAAATATAATCAGGGTCGGAGAAACCAGAGGGTCTGTTGTATTCTTGCATGCACTTTTGGTAAAAGGTATACTGGCTTCAGCAATAGTAGTGCAGTTACCTTCATTTTAGTGATAAACTGAGTATACATCTTGTTTAGGCAACATTTTTAGTTCCAATTAAAAGTAATAAATGAATTATACATTATAATTTCTTACAGTTTCCAAGGACTTACCCTCTCTTTCTCCCTCCCTTCTTCCCTTTACCTTTTCTCTCTTCTTACTTTCTATCTTCTCCCTTTCTTTCTTTTTCCCCCTTTCTTTCCTGTTCTCTCTTCCTTTCCTCTTTCTGTATCTCTTCCTACTATTTCTCTATCCTGGGCTTTTACTCATTATAAATGCTTAACTCTAATAATATAGGATTATATCCTCATGTTCCAGTAACGTCAGAGTTCAAATGGGGAGAATGCAGGCAATTTTAAGATACATAATTTAAATAATGACAGGTCCCTACTTTTGCTCGTTTTCCAGGTAGTTTTTAGATACAACCTTTATTTGCTATGAAACCTGGAACTATACTAAAATTTTGGCCAGATATTCACACTTAGTGGAAAAACCATCTTAACTCTAATACTTGTGGTCTGTCTGCACCATGCCAATCACAGTCACATGAGTATCTCTGGATTTCTACTTCTACGGGTGCTGTTTATGTAAACCAGGTGATTATAGTGAAGGAATAGCTTTGCCTTTGAAGCATAAATCGCTACAAATTTCACCCTGTCCCGGACTTGTATCATCTGTAAGTGTTTGTTTTGTTAGTTACTTTGCATTTCATTCAGATACGGCACTATTGCTTTAGTATTCTAAGATTAATTCTGCTGAATTTGGGAGTCTAGGTCTCTATCATTTGTTTCACTGATAGGCGCACAATATTCTTTCTTCTTAACAATGAAAAGATTGAGCAGGGAAAGAAGACAAACGCTGACCAAGCTACACATCGGTATTTATGTCAGCGTGCCTGATCAAAGGTGTGATCTGAGTGAATCTAAACTTTTCAGCATGAGGAAATATGAAAAAAAGTGTTTTAGATATAGAAAAAGTTTGCCTCACCATAATTATAATGCTTTTTCCATATATGTATTTACCAGTTGTTTAGTATATAATAAAGTTGTTATGAAGTTTTCCTGAAGTATAAGTTAACAGCCAATTTTAGAGTGCAATTTTTAGTAAGTCATATCACAAAATAAACTATATAGAATTGTCATAAAAATATGGCTATGTTTAGTTCACTTCTACTTCTGAAGTACTATTAGTTGTTTCACTTATGTAATTAAAGGAAAACATGTTTGCAGAGTCTAGAGCCTACAAATTCAAAACTGGTTATTATCATTTATTCATCTCCCAGCGATTGCACACATTTGACCCTAAATGACAAAGTAAATGAAAGCCCTTTTTCAAAGTAATACAATCAGTTCAAAAAATATTGTGCTAATAAAGTTATGCATTCTAATTGAAAGATTGATGGCAATCCATTTAGTTGTTACTAGGTTATTTGTGACAGACAGATGCAGAGTGACCTCATTACCGTCAGAATTGTGATGACTTGTAGCTGAGGAGAGGAATAAAGCTTTAAACCATTGTCACAGTCCATTTCCAAAACGTATTCAGAAGATGATTTAAAAGATAATATATGACCATTAAATATAAGTTTGAATTGGTTACCTAGGAGTGTTATTATAGAAGCAATGAAGTAATCATCTGTTTGATCCATAATTGGCCCACTTAAAATTCACGAATCAGATTTACAGATTCCAATTTGTGTAAGAGAAAAACAGTGCCAAATACCAGATTAAAAAGATTATCCCTTGTGGGTTGGTATTTTTAGTTGTTTTCTTCTTGATCATTAAATATATATTGGCTTATTTTAGTCATTTCTGTCCACAATCGCCAGTTCATGATAAATTATTCCACAGTATTCATTTGTACCTTGTCCAGTAGTTTAAAGTCAGGCTTTCAGCATTAGTACTCAAGGGAACTCTATCAACATTTTGAAATTATGTAGTTGACAAAAAGAAGGAATATGGATATATATATATATTTTTTTTTTCCTTTGAAAGATGGAGAAGTCTTTGTGGGATATATTTCATGTATATTTGATTTTGAAACTTCTTTTTTTCTTGAAGAATAACAATGTAGAAGTGTTGACCTACAGAAAGCTCTGCCTGCTCCTCATAGTCTTCCTGCTGCAATATTTGCATATATCTCTCAAATTTCTTCTAGGGGCGCCTTTTTTGTTTCAAATGTGATAATCCGGTCCTATGCTTGGCATGTAACACTCATTTTATTTTTGTCACTTCTCATTTGTGGTGCAATCTCACACACAGTTGTCCTTGCTTCTCTCCTGTCTCAGCAGTTGCACTTTCTCTTACTCTTCCACATACTGAACTTTTTCTTGTGCTTCTCACTATCACCACCATGTCTTTTATTATAGATATCTTTCACCAGGAATCCTTTCATTATAGATTATTTTTCACCATGAATTCTAAAATTCTCTTCCATTGATAAAAGTACTTTTTGTAAGAAGACTATTTATAAACTTGAATGAAGGCTAAATCTATTGTTCTTAAAGTGGATTTCTCACAAGAAGATTTTAATGGTGTGGATAAGTCAATTAAATATCTATTGGGTATTTCTTATCTGCTACTAAACTTAGAAAGGTGTTCTTTCTAAGGTAGTGTCTCTACATAAAGTTGACATTTTGTCTTTCCTAATCAGGAAAATTAAGGCCCCATTCCCTTGTAGGCTGTATTATCAGTGAAGGCTAAAGTTTTGACTTGTCCAAGCAGATGAATTAAAAAGTATGTAATAATAGAGTCTTAACCGACAGAACACCAGTCAGTTGAGAGGTTGCGTGTTGAGGTGAAAGACCAAGGACTGAAGTGGGAATGAAGGACCTTCCATTCAATCCTAGTTATGGATCATTTACCAAAAATTACTTATTAGCTATGTAAGGCCTCAGGCAAATTATTTAGTGTCTGAGTCACAGTTTTTAGCCTATAACATTAACCGGCTTTGATGGTTCTAAACTTATAAGAGTATGGTGATACTTATATTTTATAATTAAACATGATTTATTCATTTATGATTCATTAATATGGAAAATGTTTCAAAAATTGTACTTTTCATTTATTTAAGCAAATGATTATGGGAGGCCTTCTAGATGTCAGGTGCACATTCAGGTGTTAGGGCTATGTCAGTGAATAAGCTAGATAAAGGCTGTGGCCTCTTAGAGCTTATATTCTCAGTACTTCCCTTTTCAGTATAGAAACTTGAAACATATATGAATGTAAACACAGTAGTCCTTTACTCATTGTTTTCTGGGGGCGCTACCGTCTCATTAGTCATTTAGTAGACCTCATGGTTATCAGACCAAAAAAATGGTATATACTGTACAGTATAAACTTTGGTACTATCCCTGGTTTCAGATATCCATTGGGGGTTTTTGAATGTATCCCTTGTGGATAACAAGGGACTACTGTATACAAAAATAAAACTACTCAAAATGTCACTATTAACAATATGTGGAGGACTAGTTTTTTGCACTTTTTTGTGTGTACTGTGTTTTGCAATTGTTTTTTCCAGATTGCTGGTGTAGTCCATCAGTTTTGCTTAGTTGTATGAATTTCATAGATATTTTCCCGTGTTATGTGTTTCTTCACCATGATATTTAATGGTGGACCTTTCATCCCATGTTTCATGCTAATTTTCTTAATTCTTTGTCATTGGATACTTGGGATGTTTCTAGTTTTTCAGGGTTGCATGTGGATATATGAACTATGAAGAACATACTGTGATACAAATCCTTTTGCTCATCCTTGATTATTTCCTTTGAATAAATTCATACAGTAGAATTACCAGTCAGTGAGTATACGTATAAATTTAAACTTCCATCAAAAATGTCTAAAAATTCAGACTTATTTCTTTTCCTTGGATATTTTCCTTTGCTAATATGATAGGTGAAAATATTATTGCATAATAATTTTACTTTTTATTTCTAGTGAGGCTAAAATCTGTCGTGTGAGTGTTGGCTTAATCTTTCTCTTTTTGTGAACTGCCTGCTCTACAATATGACCAAATATGCTCTAAAATATGTTTAAGTGTTTTCCCCTTTTGGAGAGCTCTTTTTAGAAAATTTTACCATTATCTTTTTTTCTACTTATTATTTCTTTATTTTTAGTAATAATTATTAATAATTGCTAATTATATGCCTTTATTTTTCAACTTTATTAAGGTATATATTTATGGTGTACAGTGGGATGTTTTGATATATGTACACATTGTACAATGACTAAATCAAGCTATTAGGTTGGGGCAAAAGTAATTGTGGTTTTGGACCATGAATTTTAAATCATTATAACTAGGCTCAAACACATCTTTATTAATCAAAATAGGAACCATTATAATCAACACATTTTTGCCAACGAGAAATAAGTTTGTTTATTCCTGTAGCATAAAAATCTGTGATTTGAGATTTGACGAATTCTTGGAAAGCATTTTCTGCATTCTGCTGGTTGTGGAAGCGTTTTGCCCTGCCAAAAGTTGTCAAGATGCTTGAAAAGTGATAGTTGGTTGGTGAGAGGTCAGGTGAATATGGCAGATGAGGCAAAACTCTGTAGCCCAATTTGTTCAACTTTTGAAGTGTTGGTTGTGCAACGTGCGGTCGGGCGTTGCTCTGGAGAAGAATTGGGCCCTTTCTGTTGACCACTGCCAGCTGCAGGCATTGCAGTTTTTGGTGCATCTCATCGATTGGCTGAGCACACTTCCCAGATGTAATGGTTTTGCCGGGATTCAGAAAGCTCTTGTAGTTCAGACCGGCAGCAGACCACCAAACAGTGACCATGACCCTTTTTTGGTGCAAGTTTGGCTTTGAGAAGTGCTTTGGAGCTTCTTCTGGGTCCCAGCACTGAGCTAGTTGTCACCCGTTGTCAGATAAAACCCACTTTTCATCGCATATCACAATCAGGTTGAGAAATGACTTGTTGTTGCGTAGAATAAGAGAAGACAACACTTCAAATCGATGATTTTTTTTTATTTTCGCTCAGCTCTTGAGGCAACCACCGTGCAAGCTCTTTTACCTTTCCAATTTGCTTCAACTGCCAAACCACCATAGAATGGTGGACACTGAGTTCTTCAGCAACTTTTCATGTAGCTGTAAGAGGATCAGCTTCCATGATTCCTCTCAGCTGGTCGTTGTCAACTTCCGATGGCCGGCCACTCCACTCCTCATCTTCAAGGCTCTCGTCTCCTTTGCAAAGCTTCTTGCATCACCACTGCACTGTACTTGTTAGCAGTTCCTGGGCCAAATGCAATGCTGTTGCTGCGAATTGTCTCTACGTCTTTATGACACATTTTGAACTCGAATAAGAAAGTCGCTTGAATTTGTTTTTTGTCTAACTTCATTTCCATAATCTAAAATAAATATAGTATAAACAGCAAGTAATAAGTAATTAGCAAAAAAAATAAAGTGAGAAATATACATTAAAATTATAATAGGCCGGGCGCGGTGGCTCACGCCTGTAATCCCAGCAGTTTGGGAGGCCGAGATGGGCGGATCACGAGGTCAGGAGATGGAGACCATCCTGGCTAACACGGTGAAACCCCGTCTCTACTAAAAATACAAAAAATGAGCCACGCGGCGGCGCCTGTGGTCCCAGCTCCTCGGGAGGCTGAGGCAGGAGAATGGCGGGAACCCGGGGGCGGAGCTTGCAGGGAGCCAAGATGGCGCCGCCCACTCCAGCCTGGGCGACGGAGGCCGACTCTGTCTCAAAAAAAAAAAAAAAAAAAAAAAAAAAAAAAAAAAAAAAAAAAAAAAAATTATATATAACATAACCACATTTATGATTTTATTCCAATACCAAACGGCAAATTTTAACAATGCAAAAACCGCAATTATGTTTGCATCAAGCTAATAATTAACACAGGCATCACCTCACACACGTATCTTGTTTAATGGTGAAAATATTTAAGATCGTAGCCATTTTCAAGTACATACATTATTATTAACTACAGTCACCATGCTTTATGGAGTTTTTATTGTTATGTACTTCAATGCTTGGTATATATGTAACACATGATCCTCTTTTCATGTACCTCTGTGTGTGTGCATAAGGTTTTTCATTTTCTATATAGAAAAACTTCAAAGTAATCTCCATGATTTTCTAGTGATTACTTTAAAATTGAAACATATATGACTTTCCATCATTTATTTATTAATGATTTTGATATACTGACAGTATTGTTAGCATGCGTTATGTTGTGCAAACTTCTTTTGTTTACTAGTTATGGAAGTGAAATTTTTTTATTTCTCCTGTTTTTTCTTAATTAGAGTATTAGAATTTCTTACTGCTTTTTCCTGTTATATATATTATTGGATAAGTTTGGGACACTGCCAGCCCAAAGTGAAAATGGCATTAATGGGACTGAGATGTACAGATTCAGCATATTCTTTATGTGGGCATCATTTCTACCTTTCTAATTCTAATGGCTTGGTGGAACCTTAGGCCTACACTGGATCTTTGGTTGAAAGATGCTCCCCTCCACACATACACACAAACCCTTCCCTCTGAGGTATGCTGAAGGCATTTAAATTTTCTGCCTTAGTATTCATATTTTAGAGTAGGCAACCAAAAAAGCTATGTATAGGCAGGTTCTTTTAGCCTTCAGTATCTTGCTGTTTTGTTGTGTTCTAAGGGCATTAAATGCTTCTAGATGAGTCTTATTCTGTCCAGATTTACTCAAATCTAGCATGTTTTTCATACAGATTACTTGTCTATATTCAGGTGCCATGTAAGTTTAAGATAGCTGCATAAGTAAAGACTGCTAAGCAAAACAAAAACAAAAACAAAAACAAAAACAAAACAAAATAAAACATCAATAGTAAAAGGAGATTTGAAGTCCTTAGGAGATATTAAACCTGCCAATAACATAAGGGGAAATATATAACCTTCAAGAATCCATAAATATGAAAAGTACGTTGTTGATAAGCTCTAAACTCAATGAGGGTAGGAACTATGTATTTCTTTAAATTAAAAAACTCCTTAACATGTATTAAAGTGTCTAGGATAGTTACCAATGCTCCATAAAATGTGTTGAATGAGGATAGCATAGTCTCCATTCTCTTTTTATAATTTACTTTTGAGATTAGAGAATTTAGGAAATATTCTTTTGTTTATGAGATTTGACAATTTAATTTTTAAAATAATTAAATTAATTGGAAGAAAATTACTACAATTTTCTGGTAAAGTGTTTATATATGTTTGTGAGTAGCTTTGTTGTTTTAAAAGAGTAATATTGTAAAATAGTGTCATTAAAATAGGAAAAATACATTATTAAATTATAAAGTGAATTTATTTGAAATCAGTCATTTAAAATATATTTAAATTGGATTAATTTGAGTGCATGTTTTCCTTTAGGATAGGACCTAATATATTGCCATGGCTCACTCTTAAAATTATGAGAATTAAAAGAAGCTTATTATAATCTTTACCCACGAAATGCATATGATTTATTACAGGGTTGTGATTTTTATCCAACACTCTTGTACTGAATGATGTTTAATAATATTGTAATACTGTATGTCAGAAGATTTATTGTAGTTTTAATTTCTCTGAGCCAAGAGACAGAGTAGTTGGATGCGTTTTGGTGGTTATTGACTGATAAGCAATACAATGACCCTACATAGACTTCACTGGTAAATGTTTCTCCAACTCTCTCTGATTAATATGTGTTTTTTTGGTGTAATATGTCAACTTTATCAGATTTAAATTTATCATTAAACTAGCTGGTGGTTTCAGCTCATGGAAAGGCTATTTTGTCTGAGCTATCATATTTAAAAAAATATTGTATACCACAAGGAAGGTCCCTATGAAAAAAAGTCATTATTGATTACTGTTTGATCAACCAAAAATGTCTCTCTAACATTAAATGAAATAGATGAACTGTAGAACTGTAGACTTTGAAACTTTCAACTCTTGGTAAGAGATGAGTAGAAGTTTCCATTCACTAGAATCAGTAAATCTCTTTTGGCCACTGATTTTTTTTTTTTTTTTTTTTTTTTTAAGTATAAGAGTCTTTATTCTCTAGAGTGTGAAAATGTCTACAATAATGTGAGGCACTGGAAAAATGAAGATTACTAAAGATGGAAAATAATTCTTTTAAACCATGCTTGGTAAGTTTGCAATAATTTTGGGTTTAATTCAACAAACACGTTTTGAACATCTTCTCCATGTTAGGCAGTGTGCTAGGTTGAAGGTTTACAGAAATGAATGTATCTTAAGAGAGAGATGAGTGAAGAGGAGATGTTTATGGTTGCTCCATATGAAATAGTCAAGCATAGAAGCTGCTGTATAAATGCTTCACATACAGTAACTAGAATAGGAGCATCTAAATAACTTCTAACTTCCTGCTTCTTGTAATCTTCAATACATCTCTGTGCTTATTTATTTATACGGCAAAATGCATAATAGGACATTGTGTGGCAATTATGGTTTATAAGTACAATGTCAGAGTTTTTTGGGGGTCATTGGGAGCAAAAAGCTATTAGAAAGAGAGTTGAAAGGCAAACACATATTATGGAACAACAATTTTCCATTTTTTTGTCAGGTAATATTTTGAGAGGGTAGTGATGAGGCGAGGCCACCAGGGAGGAAGAGAATCAAACATATATGTGATTTTCAAGGTAGCAAAAGACTGGAACCCATATTGTCCCATTTCTATGAATTGCATCATCCCTTTGTTAAAATCACTGTGCTAACAATAAGATTTCACTCAGGGAAATCAAATAACAACTCTGTTAAGAACTTTGAAACCATCAAAAGAAATCTTGATATTATATTTATCAAATATCTGAAATCTATGTATGAAACAAATTATGATTAGGAAAGGAATTATGTGGATGTAAAGAACTGTGTATTTTGCAAAAGGCAAAGAAAGATTAATTTAGTACTCTGCTCTATTAAAACACATTCCGTCCTGGGATTCCTTTAGTTTTTATGTTTATTCCTAATGAAAATTCACCCTATAATGTTGCTTGGTATTGTAAAATAACATTTTTACTAAGAAAATTGGACATATTTGGTAGTACACAGGGATAATTTCTAAAATACAACTATAAGTATTTACAAAATATAGTGACTTTTAGTATACTGCCATATTTGTTTGTCATATATGTTGGGAGAGATGTCATTTTCTTATCTCTTTATTTTATTCAGAAGGAAATAAACCTGATGATGCTCATATATTTTCAAAATTCCAAGCAAAATTGTTCAGAAAAACAGGTGAAAACAACTGAAGTTTATTCTGTTTTATTTCCCAAAGTTGTATCATAGAAACATAAAAACAACCTGACCAACATGGAGAAACCCCATCTCCACTAAAAATACAAAATTAGCTGGGCGTGGTGGTGCCTGCCTGTAGTCCCAGCTACTTGAGAGGCTGAGGCAGGAGAATCTCTTGAACCTGGGAGGTGGCGGTTGCCACGAGGTGAGATCGCACCATTGCACTCCAGCCTGGGCAACAAGAGTGAAACTCCGGCTCAAAAAAAAGAAAAGAAAAGAAAAGAAAAGAAACATAAAAACAAGGATAGGCGATCCTTGTGAGAAAATGCTTAAAAGTTATTTCCACAGAGTCTTCTGCACTTTTTCTCCATGATAGGTAACCTTTTAAAAACCAAGAGAATTAAAAAATATACCACATTTGACTTTTTATTTTTGTAGTACTGATTTCGGTCACAGCATTCTTGAAAAATTTAAAAACACGTTTGCGACTTTTAACCTACTAATCTATTCTTCTAAGACAGCATAACAAGAATACCTTGCTTTCAGGTATCTGGGATTATGGTACCACAACCAGGAAGGAGAAACTGAAGGATAAAGGTTAACTTATGATTGGGTTTTCTCAAGAAGGTTCCAGTATTGGCACAGACATAGGCTATATCTACGCCCTTTTCAATTATAAACCAACAGCTCTGCAGAGAGGATATCGTGAATGTTCACATCTTTACCTGTCAACACTTCTGAAACCCTTTCAGCACCCTGTGTCTCAGTCTATTCTCGATCAAAGCATGACCTGCTCACTAAAGCTTTCGTAAGATAATAATTTAATAAGAAACTCCCAGGCAGAAGACAAAGGAGAAGATTGTGAAGGAGGCCACTGCTAATTTCCCTCCCTACATAATCAGATCAGCACAGCTACCCAGCCAGGACTCATAACCCTTAATAAGTCACTCTACTCGATTAAGAGAAATGGATTTTCCTCTGCTGTGGATCATGGTGATTATGATAAATATGGTATCTGCCGTTCACTGTGCTCCCCCGCCCACTCCCCGTTCGCTGCCCGTGTCCATTTGTTTGCAGGTCGGCAGGTAAACGAGCTAGAGAGATGACGCCGTGTCATTAACTGCAGTTGGTATCAGTCCTTTGACAGCTGTGGAATTGAGTGGTTCTGTAGATCAGCCTGGAAGCCCATCATAAGATGCTTGTGCAGCAATTACACCTCCTGACAACTCCACCAGCAGCCTTCAACATGCAAAACTCCTGGGTTGTGATTTTTAATTGGAAATATGGAAAGAAAACAGATAGGTGGGAATGACTGTGGTTTTAACTCTAGTTTTAGGATATGAAGAGTGATGTATAGAGGCCAAAGGGCAACATGCTACCTTCACTAGATTCTAACTGGATCCTAAAGTTATTTGGAGTCTATGGTGGGTATGTCTTATTTTGATCTCTGTCATCAAATCTAGATTTCCAGGGAAATCAATCTCTTTTCAATTTAATTTAATTATTATTATTTATTTATTTATTTTGAGACAGGTTTTCTCTGTCACCCAGGTTGGAGTGCAGTGATGTGATCTCTGCTCGCTGCCGTCTTGACCTCCCAGGCTCAGGTGATTCTCCCACCTCAGCCTCCTGAGTAGCTGGGATTACAGGCATGCGCCACCACACCCGGCTAATTTTTTTGTATTTTTAGTAGAGAAGGGGTTTTGCTACGTTGCCGAGGCTGCTGTTGACCTCCTGGAATCTAGCAATCTGCCTGCCTTGACCTCCCAGAGTGCTGGGATTTACAGGCGTGAACCACCACGCCTAGCCACTATATCTTAATACGTTAATGTTGACTGTAGAAATGTTTCTGCCCTTTCTTCTCACTTACCTGAAGAATCTTGAAGGAGTTGGTTTTATTTTGAATCATTTTCCGTCACTGTACATCATTCAATAGTGCTTGATATTTTAATATCAGTAAATAAACAAACAAAAAAACAAAACAGGAAAGTAATATATTCTGTCAGAGCAGAATTATTCTAACTGCTTAAAGTTTTCATATAAACTTTCCATATAGCATGTTGAATGTTTGTTTCTATAATTAAAAATACCTAAGATTATTGGCTGGATATCTAAAAGGGATTTTATATAGCACAGTACATAGAGTAGCAATAATAAAGGTGTGTTTTTTTACTGTTTTTTGCCTTTGTGAATATTTTGGGTTTGGGACATGGTTGTACATATTTCCTGTTTCTATATTCTACACATAATGTGGATTACAGAATAACAAATTATAGAAAGACCTGAAATATTATTCTTAAGGAGGCAGTAGAGTAATTAAGGAGATATTGAAAAGAGACTTCAGAATTCTTTTTATAAAATAATAGATTTCTTTCTCTGACTTAAGGTTTTTCTTTTGCCTAAGTCTGACTTAGATTTTTATAAATTAGCTTCATCATTAAATACCAATGTACTATTTTTTAATGGTATACTAAATTGTTGCTCCATTTGTGACTATAATTATATTAGGGAAAATTAATCTTGTTAATTCATATCTTTTTTTATATATGAATGAAAAAGGGCATAAATTATGCTTTTTTTATTTTTATTTTTTAGAAATAGGGTTTTGCTCTGTCACACAGGCTGCAGTGAAGTAGTGCAATCATAGCTCACTACAGCCTCAAACTTTTGGGAAGTAATCCTCCAACCTCAGCCTCCCCAGTAGCTGGGACTACAAGCATGTGCCACTATACCCAATTAATTTTTTTTTTTTTTCCCCCGAGACCGAGTCTTACCCTGTCACCAGGCTGGAGTGCAGTGGTATGGTCTTGGCTCACTGCAAGCTCTGCCCCCCGGATTCAAGTGATTCTCCTGCCTCAGCCTCCCAAGTAGCTGGGACTACAGGCGCGCACCACCATGCCCAGCTAATTTTTGTGTTTTTAGTAGAGACAGGATTTCACCATGTTGGCCAGGATGATCTCGATCTCCTGACCTTGTGATCCGCCTGCCTCGGCCTCCCGAAGTGCTGGGATTACATGCCTGAGCCACTGCGCCCAGCCACACCCAGTTAATTTTTTAAATTATTTTTTGTAGAGACAGGGTGTTGCTATGCTACCCAGGCTGGTCTTAAACTCCTAGCCTCAAGCAGTCCTCCCACTTTGGAATCCCAGAGTGCTGGGACTGCAGGAGTGAGCCTCTGCATCCAGCCTCTTTTCTAATTTTAAAGATGAACTGGAGAGTTTCACTTTATTCTCATTACTCTTATTGAAGAGTCTAATCTCCTTTAAAGTAACTTTAGTGTTGCTACTTCTTAGCTTTTCTCAAGAAAAGAAAGCCATCACAGTGGAATTTAATGATTTTTTAAATCTATTTTTTTTATTATTTTTTAATTTTAATTTTAATTTTAATTTTTTTGAGACAGGGTTTTGCTCGTTGTCCAGGCTAGAGTGCAGTGGCACGATCTCGGCTCACCGCAACCTGCGCCTCCCAGGTTCAAGTGATTCCCCTGCCTCAGCCTCCCGAATAGCTGGGATTACAGGCATGCGCCACCACGCCTGGCTAATTTTGTATTTTCAGTAGAGACGGGGTTTCTCCATGTTGGTCAGGCTGGTCTCGAACTCCTGACCTCAGGTGATCTGCCCGCCTCAGCCTCCCAAAGTGCTGCGATTACAGGCGTGAGCCAGGATGCCCGGCCGTATATATAACATCTTAAACACATTTAATTTTTCTTTAATTTGCATTTAACTTTTTGTTCCTTGAGAAATAAACAAAATGATGATAAAAGTTGTGAAAACTCTGGCTCTACCCCCACTGATTCTGAGGGACATTCTTCTGTTATCCAGGGGATTCTAATTGTACAGTCTGTTGAGCGCAGACAAGTCTGTGCTTGAGAGAAACTCTCCAAATGGCTGCCTGCCTGTAAGAGACAGCAAGGAAATGCAAGGGAGGAGACACATTTTGTTCAGTTCTATCTGCGTAAGCCTGAAACTTTATGTATAGAAATACAGCCAAATATATTCATAATCATCTCTTAGAGCTTGGCCATCCCAGTATCTTCAGTTCTGTGACCTAGACAAGGAAGGTCATTGGTGTAGCCCTTCCAAGCAAACACAGTTAAATTTAAGAGAATTTTTTTTTTTTTTTTTTGCAATATGCCAGACACAGTGGTAAACGTGTAATATGAAGATCGCCCTGACATTCGTTTGAATCTGACCAACTACCAAGAGCTTTCCTTCGTATTATCCAAAGCATTTCTCTTGCAATTCACTCTTTCTTAGCTTTTATAATAAGAGTTGATTATTTAAAAGTATGGTCCAATTATCCTTACCAGCACTATAAGCAATTTTCGTTTCTCAGTAGTTTTCATTTGCTTTTCATTTTTTGCAATGAAACGCATCACAAGCTATTGACCTACTACTATTTTAAGTTTAATTGACCTACTACAATTATTGTCTATTTTATTTGTGATTATATTTTGTGAAAATACAATTAATTGTGCATATTATCAGTGCTAGTACAATGTATCATAATTCCTACCACACATTGTTAATTTACCAAACTACTTAAATCTGATTTATGGATTTTTTTTCTCAATAGTAGTTTAGATGCCATCGTACTTTCAAGATGTTGAGAGAATCATGAACAGAGAAGTTCCTTTCAAATGAAAAATGCAATTGTCACAGAATCTCTAATGTATCCAGGTTAGAATATTCAAAAATATATATTCTTATTAGAGAGACATCATGGGATGTGATAAGCAGGAAAGAGAGACACTGATTGTGAATAGATAAAAGGATTCACATATGTCTAAAAGCTTTTAAATAAAATACGCAGAGTGAGTTTTTAAAACTTTTTTCCTCTTTATCCCTTGTTTAACGTTTCGTTTTAGTTCTAAGCCAATCGTACAACTAATAACAGATATGAAAAGACTTGGGATAATTGTCTCTGTGTTCTTTGTGCCATAATTTAAAGTGGCCAGAAGCAAGCAAGTGGAATAAACAGGACAATTGCAGAGTTTATGGAGGATTAGGCCAATTGCAGGCTTCCACACTTAGGGAGGAGAAAACATCCTCATGAATATGAGATTGGAAGTGTCTAGCTGTGAGAAAGGAAAAAAAACAAAAAACAAAAAAACCCACGTCTGGCTCTGGCTCTGTGTTGTAAAGCACGAGGGTCTCTGTGCTAGACCATGACTTAGCAACTGAGCTGTTTTTAAAAGTATTTATGTTATAAGAATTTATTATATAATTATACTCGATTAAAGCTAAAATAGGAGCAATCTGGCCAATTCTAATCACTGAATCTATAGGACAATTTGAGTCAAGATGAAACAAAAACAGCAGTAGAGGAAAATGTTAAGAGTTTAAAGTTAATGTTACTGACAGTTGATCTGATTATGCTTAAGACTGGAGTTGGAGACAAGCTGCTTTCCACTTCCCGTTTTAAAAAAATTGAAAAATTTTATTTTATATAAATTTCTGATGTTGAAAACCTTGTATTATACCCCCCAAATCTGAACGTTTTAACAAAAGGAAAGATCTCCT
The DNA here is from genome assembly GCF_047675955.1 of Chlorocebus sabaeus. NCBI lineage: Eukaryota > Metazoa > Chordata > Mammalia > Primates > Cercopithecidae > Chlorocebus > Chlorocebus sabaeus. The sequence continues at coordinate 1,450,890 of NC_132925.1, forward strand.
TCCATGTACTTTATTCCATGAATACACTCCATTCATATTTGAATATTATGAAATTTTAAATTCAATAGTGGATTGTACTTGGAACAGTTCATCAAGCCAGCCATTTACCTAGGGTGTTTTAATACTAAGGAGCCTTGCAGCCGTTTTCAGAGCCTACTAATAAAAATATGATTTACTGCCTAAAGTTTCTTTTTGAATCCTGCATTACTTGTCTGATTTGGAAGTGTGGTATATAACACAGATAGGAAACCAGGTCAAAGTTAACAGTTCATAGCTGTGAAGATCAGTGCATGCTCACGGCAGAACAATTTTCAGAGTATGTTGGTATTATTACCATTTTGCACTTTCCAATAAAACGTTTTGTTCATGTAGGCTGTATCTTCTGCATTCAGGCTTTAAAATGACCTTTCATCCCCACTTTCTCTGAAGTTGGACAGCAGCCGCAGTAGCAGCTGCCTCTTTAGTCACTTTGCTTCCCCTCATTTTGATAATTATGAGCAAAGGTCAATCATTTTCCCATCAAGGCAAATCCTGACAACCCCACATGTCAGAGCCTAAGTTATAGATGACATGCTTGTCAACACCAAAACTCAGAGAGTGTATCTTTACCTCCTCATAACCAGCTGAAAGTCAAAACCCTACTGCAAACCAGAGGCACGAGGGGATGAGGGAAGGGTGGCTGTTTGCCCTGACTTTGTCAACTGCAGACGTAGTTCCAGGCAGATTTTTGTAATTTTAAACTCTATAAATGAACAATTACATTTCACTTGATAAACATGAACTGTGAGCATCCTGATTGAATGCAAACGCTTCTGTTAGCAGCATGACCTTGTAGTGCCTTAGACGGAGAGACTTTAGTTTTATTGTGGCGATTGTTCTTAAACCTAGCTGAGTTTTTTAGATTAAGATGAAATGTTTTAAAGCTGGGAGGGTAGGCAAATAATAATCTTTTAACATAATACCTAGATTCTGGGTGAACTAAAAGCCTGGCTAGGACCATTATAAGAATACAGACCCTCAATTCAGTTCAGTAAACACTGAAGGGATAAGGAGGATACATTTTATTTATATTATGAAATTTGATATTAAATTTGCACTGCTCAGATTACATCAGATATTGATTTACATTCAATTGCATAATACCTCCCAGTATCCCTAGAATCATCATTCAAAGAAATATGCATTATTGAGGATGGTGGTAACTGGGTGCTAAAAGCCTAGGTCAAGCAAATCACAGAACCATCTGCAATGGAGAGTTTGTGCTCCAGGGGTCCTAGGGTATTTGAATTTCTGACCATCTATCAACGTATTACCTACATGTACCTTCAATATTCCCAACACTTTGTCCTCCCAGAATATGATGTGAGGTTAAAATTTAGCTCAGGGTCCCAATTTAATACCTACTCATGGCATCCCTTTCTTTATATAATCAAACATTTCTGTAAAATTCTTTGGATAATTTTATTACAAATACTTTTTAAGGGCTTTCTGTTGCAAAGAAACATGTAATAACTCTTCTTTTTCTTGTTAGAACAATAATAAATCCTCCTATACAGTAAATCATTACCTCCTCACTTCTCACTTGTTTAAATCGAAATTTTTATTTACTGCATTCTATGAGTGTCAGACAGTGAGTTACTTACAAGTATGCGGTGATAAATTGGTAATAGGACGGTCATTCTCAGGATGAAATAAAACATTACTCTCCAAGAAAGTTAGGACCCAGTGTGATAATTTAGGATTACAAAGAAAGTGTATGAAGTATTTCCTGAAATGAGCAATGTAATCTGATCTTACAGCAAGTAATATTTATCCCAGATTCTTGAGAATTAAAGTCTGCATAGAAATGGAATGAGTTGTGAGTCTGATTCTGTGTTCTAGCTGAGCAGTACTTATTATTTCCTTTATATGCGAAGTTGGAACGTACATATGAAGCCTGTATAGTAGGCTTTTAACAGATGCACTTATTTTATAAACAGCCATATCCTTGGACATGTATCTCTTCAGGCAGAAAGACCTACTGTTGGTCACACTCCTAAAGACCATTGCTTTGCTTGTCTTCTGCTCTGGTCCGTTGCCTTGATGCCTACATTCCAGTTGTTCACCTTCCGTGATTCCCAGAAGAAGGGAATCAAAGGCTGGCAAATGCACAGGTGTTTTGTCACCTTTCTTACATCCTACCCCCTCTCAGTTATTCATTATGGTAATGGCACTTTGTGATGTGCAATTTCTGGATTTATGACCCATTCTTGATAAGCGGGAATCCGGACTGCGTGTGCATCTTTGATAAGGTTCTAATTGGATAGCGGTGACCTTTCTGGATGTAATTCTGGGAGGAAGATTAAAAAGCAGTCCAGAAAGTGACAGGTTTGGGACAATAACGTATGAATTCGGCTCTGCTGGCAGGCAAGAGATGTAAGCTGTGATAAATTAGAGGCAAACCAAACAAGCTTACTGAATGATTTTTCATTTCTGCTACATCCTTGGGTAAAAGTCTATTGTAGGAATTGCACTAATACTACTGTATTCCTCTAGCCATGTGTTAAGACTACTTGTTTACTAATTGCAGAAACTGGCAAATTCTTCCGTTAAGGTAGTTTTACAGTAACCAAAGGCTGCATACTCAATAGGGGCTCCATTTTGCATACTTGTGCTGTCTCATACATTGAACAGTCAGTGAGCATTTGGAAGAGAGTCATCTAAACTCATAAAAACCTCTCTCTGTGTCTCTCTCTCTCTCTTTCCTTCCACCCCCTTTCTCATATTCATATGAAAAGCTATTAGAAATTTCCATATATACACCCAAATCCTGAGGACACCTTTTCCAAATTAAGAGATTTAAAGATGGATTCTAAAAGAGAATCCATTTAACAAGGTAACTTGTTAATACACTGTCATTAATATTCTTCCGTATTTGATAAAGTCTTAAACTCTTAATATATTTTCCATGTTGAATATATAGTGGAAATACACTTGTGTAGATACTTATGTTTATTACATATTTAAAAGACAAGAACACATACACTGACGTGCAAGCACATGAACCCCTTCAGAGAAAGACAGACAAAGATTTGTTTTCCTCCAAAGTGATACTTCTGAGGAGTGCTAATATTTAATAACCTAATCTTAAGGACATTACTGTAATAAAGGCTAAAAAGCAGTTTTGTCAGGTGGCTTCGTAAATCTGTCTTCTTTGCTATTGGAGCCTGTTGCTTATACACACATGGAATACAAAATAAATTGTCCATGTAGCAGGCAAATCAATACGTGGGTGTCCCTACCAGGATTAATCATGGGAGGAGTTCCGTCACCACTCGCACATGGGTGCATTCAGGGTGCACAGGGCCTATTACTTTTGCATCTGCCTTTAGAGAGAATCCTCTAGAGCTTGCTACAAGGGGAGGAGGAGGCAGCTACCTCTTCTGAGGGCCTGAGGTAGGGCAGACACCAGGCTAGGCATATGCACATACAGAGTTCTGTTCCAGCCTCAGTGCAACGCAGGGACCTATTGCTAGAAGTCCTGTTTTTACAAGTGAAAAGACAAATGTGCCTCCCTACCACTTCCTCAGCACAAAGTCTGGCACCCAGCAGTCACTCTGTCAATGGGAAACAAAATGAATAAGGCCGGGAGAAATGAAGTAACTCACCTAAGATTGTACTAATTGAAAGCCCAGCAAATCCAGATTTGAGTCGGACTCTGTGTGTCTTAACACAAGCAAACAAGCGAATACACAAAAAGCAAACTGCCAGCTGCAGTACCTTACCTGCCAGACACCATTTTGTTAGACAACAGCTTTTTTTTTTTTTTTGAGACGGAGTCTGGCTCTGTCGCCCAGGCTGGAGTGAGCGGCGCCATCTTGGCTCCCTGCAAGCTCCGCCCCCCGGGTTCCCGCCATTCTCCTGCCTCCGCCTCCCGAGGAGCTGGGACCACAGGCGCCGCCACCGCGCCCGGCGAGTTTTTGTGTTTTTAGTAGAGACGGGGTTTCGCCGTGTTAGCCAGGATGGTCTCCATCTCCTCACCTCGTGATCCACCCGTCTCGGCCTCCCACAGTGCTGGGATTACAGGCGTGAGCCACCACGCCCGGCCCCACAGCTTTTTTGAAGTATAATTCATGTACCACACAACTTATCCATGTAAAGTGTCAGACATCACTTTAATATTTATATTTTATACTTATTATTACATCAGTATATATAAAATCATAATGCCTCTTCTTTTAGCTGTGTTTAATCCTTACGGACTGAAGACCTGTTCATTTTTAACCTAGAGAAAATAGAGTCAAGAGTATTTTTTTCACTTGAAATCAGTAGTGCCTATTTTTGCTAAATTTTTTGATTCCTAATATTGCTATTCTTCCAGCATTTCTCTGACATCCATCATTTCTTGCCCATTTTTTTTTTCATGTTTTTTACTATATCAGTGCCTTCATATTTTTACCATACTGGTGTGTCAGGCACTGGGACTATTCTTAGAAGCCCTAGACTAGACGTTTTGCTACCCTATTCCACTCCGTAAACTTACTGACAGTTTAATTGTCCTAAAACATTTACTTTCTCCATGACACGTGCTATTCTTAAAATAATTATATCAGGTAAAATTAAAAAGAAAGGCCTTCAATGACTGTCAGTGTCCTGCATGATCCGATCTTATCTTGTTTAGACAAGCTTTCCTTTCGTAATTCCTATCCAAAAAATGCCTTTTCTACACAGACCAGCCACTTACTGTCTCACAGTAATGTTTATTTCTAACTTTGTGGCTTATCTGACTTGTTTAAGCAGTTAATTGTCCCTTTTACTTCCCTAATAAATATGACCCAGGATGAGAATTAAATAGTATTTCCTTTATCAAGTCTTAATCTCACACACATTCTCCTAATACCTTTGCTTGCCTTGAAATCCTACTGGGCTTGCAATTTGTCCCCCATATTTAACTCTTGGCAGACAGTGGTCCCATATTTTTTTCCTCATGAGTATTTCATATGTGGACATCTTGACTCTCTAACAATTTTAAATTTCTTGAGAATCTGTTCCATGCCTGATTTCTCCCCCAGCAGCTTTCTACCCTCTTTGCAGTATGTTCTTCTTAAAATAATACATTTTGGTTTGTCTCAACTATATATAAAATGCACATGCATATGTATATAGTTTTGTTTGAAAAGAAAAAGATTTACAATTTATTTAAACTTCGTAAACTTCAAATAAAATATTGAAGCAACTACATTAACTCACATTTGAAAGGACTCTACTGATGAAAAATATGACAAGTATATGACACTGGGATTCTAATGTAAAGTTAATCACTAATTTTTAGAAATTAAGCTGACTGGGAGAAGGAGGTGTAGATAAGTAGACTTTTCATGAATTCCAAGATACATGCTTTTGTGATAAATATAATTTCGTTTTCCATCAGGCCTCAAACACCAGGTAGTTGTGGGCCTTGTGAAATAATTTTGTATTAATGCCTTGCCAAGTGGAACATGATGATAAAAATGGACAGTTGCTACTTCTGTCATCATTTTTTGTCTTATTTTAATCTCTCTAAAGGTAAAAACATATATTATGATAGGAAGTTGTGAGTGGCCCTGGGACATTTTTTTTTGTCATTTGCTTTTAAATGTTAATATTGTATATAATGAAGGTACTTAGATTCAAATTGAAATGAATGAAGTTAATTGGCTTTCTACCTGGCTTACAGTTTGGAGTCTCTGTGGTAGATGCGTGGAGAGTGACTCGTGTACTTTAGCTGTGTGAGCATCGGCTGAATGGATAATATGAAGACTACATTTTTATGGGAGTCTGACAAAGGAGTTCTAAGTAAAAGTGGCCTGTGAGCCTTAAAAAAATATTAAAATAAGATGAAAATTGATTTCTGAGAAACATGTTTGAAGTTTGAACCTTCTGGCTGTAACAATTATGGTTAACAAAAAATGTATATATTTTCAAGGATATATTACTGTAATTCCTTGTAGCTAATGCTCTGAAAGAACTGCCGTGTTTTAAGTCATGTCTTTCAGCTTGTTTTTTTTATTGTTGTTGTTGTTGTTGTTTTTTTTTTTTTTGAGGCGGAGTCTCGCTCTGTGGCCCAGGCTGGAGTGCAGTGGCCAGATCTCAGCTCACTGCAAGTTCCGCCTCCCGGATTTATGCCATTCTCCTGCCTCAGCCTCCCGAGTAGCTGGGACTACAGGCGCCCGCCACCTCGCCCGGCTAGTTTTTTGTATTTTTTAGTAGAGACGGGGTTTCACTGTGTTAGCCAGGATGGTGTTGTTGTTGTTTTTATGACATGAAGTTCTAAATAACTTTATACAGAGACATTATTTTTAAATGTTAACTAGGCTAGGTTAATACTGTTTAGGATTTTATGTGTTTTAACATATTCCCACATACTCTAAAAATTAAACCATAGAACTATGATGGATCTAGTGAGGTAGCACTTTTCTTGGTTTAATGTCATTTTTTTTTTTTAACCTCCATCACACATCAACTGAATGAGATAATTGATGGAAAGACTTGAAATAAGTATGGCATAAACAGATCAGTGTATGTGTTGCTAGAAAAGATCTTTTTCTGTCACAGTAAATTCCATGGTAAAATTCTTATTTTCTAATTAATATTCTCTCATGGTAACAATCTAACAGCATGCTTATTCATTTGTTCTTAAGTCCAGTGTGACATTATTGCTGTTTGTTCATTGAACATTGGCTGTGGTCTGAGACACTTGGTATCTTGAGTTTCTGAGTTGATACTGTCATGCTCTTAACCTGCCTAAGGTGGTGATTAGAAAGCACAGTTATAGCCGCTGCTCAAGTCATCTGAAAATTTCCTTCCTGCTACTTAAATGTTACAGGGTAGAGGCCATTAGTTCTTCTACAAGCTACAAAATCCCAGCCTGCTGCCATGTCATGAAGCCAGAGAAATCAAAAAGCCACCTGCTGACCCTCCCTATTGTCTGGGCTTGTCGTCTTCTATCAGTAGTGTGCCACAATCAGCGAGATACACATGTACCTTCTGCCTGCTCAGGCTTTGGCGGCCCCCTGCTCCCTGCACCTGTTTGCTTATACATGAGCTGTGCGTGTTTGAATTTAAATCGACACAGGAGGGTGGAGCGAGGGAGGAAGGGCGATGCCTCTGTCAGCCACGGTTCATTACGACGGAGGAGCCAAACCCAGCGCACAGGGAAACAAGGAGGCTTGATAACATGGTAGTGGGGGACAAAAGATGAGTTTTCTCTGCGGGAACCATTTTTCCCCCTTTTAAAGTTGAATGGGGTGGGTGATTATTAAGACAAGATTAATAATCATTTTGATTATCATATCTATCAATAGATGATATCTTTAATTACATAGAGAATTATAAATCAGATGATGAATTGTTACCTGGGTCTTTTCCAAAGTTACCTTTGCTTGATATCTTCCAAAGATGGCATTGCAAAAAATTGTCTAATTTATCAAAGAAACAACACAAAATTCAGGCATGCATACATGTTTAGCAAGGCCAAGATTTGGACGGGCATGGTGGCTCACGATTGTAATCCCTGCACTTTGGGAGGCCGAGACAGGCAGATCACCTGAGGTGAGGAGTTTGAGACCAGCTTGGCCAACATAGTAAAACCCCGTCTCTACCAAAAACATAATAAAGTAGCTGGGTGTGGTGGCACAAGCCTGTAGTCCCAGCTACTCGAGAGGCTGAGGCACGAGAATCACCTGAACCCAGGAGGCAGAAGTTGTGGTGAGCCAAAATTGCGCCACTGCCCTCCAAACTGGGTGACAGAGGGAGACTCTGTCTCAAAAAACAAAAAACCAAACAAAACAAGAAAAACGGCCAAGATTTAGTAAATGTATACACTAGGGACTCATATCTGGGATATATGCAATATGCACCTGTTTATGGTAGAAATTTTTTTTACCTAACAAGAAACAATACAATCATCTTTCTTTTTCAACTTGCTAACTAAATCATAATTTTCTTAGGCTTAGCGAATGCTCATTTAGTAGTTGTGGCATCCTGCATCTGGGCTTCTAGGCTTTGAATTCGAAAATCTGAGACGGGTTGCTGCCTTTGGTATTTATTAGTTCCATGACCTTCGGTGATTTCTTTAATCTGCCTGAGGCTCAGTATCTTCATCCACAAAAAGGGAGCACTGGTGTCCACTTGAGAGGGCCCCAAAGGGTGGAAATTTAATGACATAATAATTGCAAGTGTTCTTTTCAAACTGTGATATGTTATATAAACATCAGATAGTGTTACTATTAACATTGATGTCATATCAGATTAACCATGGTCTCCAAAAGATTCAATACTCATGGTTTCATTACTAAATAAACTTTTAAACTAAAACCAAAATACTTTCAAAAATAAATTGTGTTAATTATTACCACCATAATACTGAAAGTTTTATGGAAGTATTTCCTGCGTAAAGCACACTGTTGTATGTTAAAATGTTCTCCTGGTGTACTTTCTTACTATGTGTAACTTAAAAACTAGTTCTAGACTATCAAGATAGAATTTTATTATAAAATTACTGCTTAATATGACACCTTCTTCTAATTTTATTGTGCCAAGATTTTGTGCAAAAGTTGCACAGGCAGATAGTTTCATTTTTTTTTCCTTTGGGTTTTCAATATGTACTCTAACAAAGGAAAGATGAAAGAACCGAGGGAGAAGATCTGGCATTTATAAACACACACTCCCTCCCACTCACATAGCCACTCTTAAAAGTTATAAAGGATCTGTTGAATTTGGGGGATACCTTGAAGAACTTCAAGCTGTCACCATTTCACTACCCCATGCGGTTTGAGCAAATGAGCAGCCTTGAACTTTTACGCAGAGATGCAAGGCCTGGGCAGAAGGCAGTGCATCTGCAGGTCCCTGCATGACTAATTTCCTGTCAGCAAGTGATTTTATTATCATTTAAATAAGAACGTATAATAATAGCTGTAAACTTGGCAGATGGCTGAATTGGTAAATTTTAAAGGAGATAGGTTTAAAATACTTCTGTGCTTCCTCCTTCAATGCCTTCCCGACTCCTTAAGCCCCGTGGCAATCAACTATTTTGGTTACCACTTTGGATTTAACCACTGTGTTCGTTCCTGTCGATTAAAGGGACTTCAGTAACATGATACTGGGATGGCTGTTTAAGCAGAGGACACGCCGTGTTTCACTGTTTCTTATTTACCTTGGGCATGGGGGAAGTCCAATTATTGGTAGGTATTTCCCTTTTCTTCTAATAATTTCTGCATGAATTTTCTTTTCTTTGTCTCTTCACTCAACACTTGAGAGGAAAGGAAAAGTACCTGAAGTTCTTAGTTCATATTTCTCATGTAAAGTTAAAATAATGCATAAAAAGAACTATTGTGTATTCAGTTCTCATGTTCCCTTTCCTTAGTCAACACAGCCTTATCAATACAGCAGTAAGTGTGGACAGTCTAAAGCACAGGAGAGATCACTAATACTGCAGCCAATTTTCTTTCCTAAAAAGTACAGGCACAAAAGTAATTCATATCAGATGAGGTCTTACAAATATTAAACACCATTATGTCAAGCAAATGCTGCTAAATATAAAACAAAATATTGATTCTATTACATAATATAGTTATGGTTAACAAAATAAATCTAATAGGGAATTTTAAACTACCGATTTAGCTTAATTAAAAGGTACAATTTCCTCAATCCTGATTAAATAACAGTAAAAGCATAGACTGAATCCACTCCCTCTGAGATTTTTAAAAGAATGTTTGAGAAAGCTTAATGTTGGAGTTATAATTACACAACAGTAATCGGTTTGTTCCTTTGACTTAAGATATTAAGATCACTACTAACCAAAGTTCATTAATTGAAAGCTTGGAGACAAAGTACCTTTTTATTTCAGACAGAGTCTAGCACTGTCACCTGGACTGGAGTACAGTGGCATGATCTCGGCTCACTGCAACCTCTGCCCCCTGGGTTCAAGCAATTCTCCTGCCTCAGCCTCCTGAGTAGCTGGGACCACAGGTGCCACCACCACGCCTGGCTAATTTTTTGTATTTTTAGTAGAGACGGGGTTTCACCATGTTGGCCAGGTTGGTCTTGAACTCCTGACCTCGTGATTTGCTCGCCTCGCTTCCTAAAGTGCTGGGATTACAGGGGTGAGCCACCGCGCCCGGCCCAAAGTAACTTTTAATGGTATCTGGCAAACATATGTGTGAAGATAGTAGTATTTAATGTAGACTAGCAATGCTAGCTTGGGGAATTAGTGTTTATGCACGGCCTTACTAAGCTTTCTTAGCAGGTATCTCCATGCTTAGAAAAGTCAACTTGCAACCCGTCTGTAAGACAACACATTTGTCACTAGTTCGGTACTTGTCAAGTGGGATGTATATTCTCAGAGGTCAATAGTGGCTTATAGGAGATTTAGATGTGTCTCTTGGCACTAATCAGCTACAAACATCACTCTCATCCAATTCACAGCTTGAACTTCCTTACCTACCAATATCTGTGTTGGCTGCCTGAAAAGCAAACTGTTGAGCGACAGATTTAAGAATAGATTATTGACTTGGTTCCATTCAGTCTTGTCCCAGATGTGATCTCTATTAAACATTTTGGTGATTAGGCCTTATTCCTATTTTGCTTTTTTTGTTTTTCTGCTTTTGTGATTCCACTGTCAATTAGTGTTGTGATTCTCTTTTCCTTTTTCTCTAAAATCTGCAAATTTATTTGTTAATGTACTGTACTTAGTGTACTGTTTAGGCAGGATTACAACTAATTTGTGAACTAACAGGAAAATCGATGAAAAAAGAAAGACCAAAAGAAAATGGTTCCTTGGGGAAATGTCACAATTGGATGATTATTTTATTTGTTCCTGATTTTTTCCTTTTCTGCAGATACATGATTATATAATTGTTTCAGTTATATGAAACAAAAATTAGATGTGGAGGAAAACTCTAAATGGGGAACTCTAATGTTCTTTTAAAGTGAAGAATTTAACGAAAACACTCAAAACTCCCCTGCTGGGCTCAAGCAGGTTGAAATTAATTCAAGACGGCAGATAAAATTTTTAACCAGGCCGAGTGAAGATGACGGATGTGACAGCTCTCGGTTAAAATGTCTTTTAGTGGCGAATGCGTGCGTATTAGTCAAGGATGTGACATAACTGTCCCGGGTGAGAGAAAATGAACCAATGACCATTTGCATTGAGAACAAAAGAAAAATTCTTTATAGTACAATGTAAAGAAAGACAGGTAACTTGAGGTTTCATATTTATTTGGTTGTGTTTGAGAATATTTTTGGGAATCTTTTTACCTCAAGAAAACCTCTGAAAGTTAACATAAACATATTTTTTTAAAGCAGTGATTCTTTTCTTTCTTCTCTACATATCAGAAAATGAATGTTGAGCCAAACGCCTGTGCCCAGGAAAGTCAGGTAAACTTTTTTGTTTCCTCCTGCGAAGAACAACAGAAAAGTATCTATAGATGGTCATACTTCAAAAGTTGTGCAAAAAAAGTCTTACCCACCGAAAACTCAGTTTCAAATTTGACTATGTGAATAAAATATTGGAATGAGAATCCCTTTTTTTGTTACAGGAACACTGGCTCCCTACTTTTCCTCTTTCTGATAATAAGACAATTTGGTTGTGTATTATAAAGCAAAGCAAATAGAACAAAAATGGATGTGATTCTATGGCAGAATGTTACAGGGAAGGGAAATTATTTGGAAATTACAATTGGCAGGATTTGACCATGTGAAAGTCAAGTTTAATTAACTTTAAGAACAGATGCTTTCAAGACATAGCAGTTACCAGTTAGAGCTACAAGTATAATTGAGTTTTATAGTATAGGGTTTATTTTTCCAATTAAATTCAAATTGCATTATCATAATTTTGTTATTAGAATATGTAACACTCAGGCTTAAAAAGGGTACTCAAATGTAGAACTAGATCTTGTCCTCTTTTGATCAAAAGAATGGACAAGGATGTATTTTAGTCTCAAGATTAAATGCAATTTCCACTTTAGAAGGTAGTTGTTATTTCCTTTAATAATGTATCCTCCCCAAAATGGTATATGAGAACATAAAAATTTACTGCAACATTAGAGCCAAAAATAGAATACAAATATTTGTATACAAATATTCAGTGATGCTAAGTGGATTCAGAAAATGCTACCAAAATAAAATAATTATTTATCTAGGTCTTCAGTGATGAATAGGAATCCCTTACTTAAGGGAGATTAAGTTTATGTAAGGCAAGGTAAATGGAGAAGTAAGTTTTTCTCTTGTATTTTGGCCTTTTCTTGTGTCTCTTTTCTGGAGTTATCAAGGTTTCTCTCATTCAATGCTTTGTGCATCTTCTCTGTGAATCTACAGTGTAATTCTATGTGGACAGACAGCTCTCTGTGAACATACACTTTTTGACAGACTACAACTTTGATTTGCTGTTCAGGTTTTGACTATATTCACATTATGGCGTAAGTATTTTATTTCATAGTCATTACCAAGTGCGCAACACATTTTTACATCAGAGAAAAATACATTTTATTTACTTTCCATGCCCAGCTCAACAAAAAATGGTGTTTTCTTCTATGTCTTGCATTAAAAATTGCATTTGCAATTGGCATATTTAGATGATGCTGAAGAAATTAAGCAATATCAATTGCACCTTTTCACAGTGTGTACATGTAAAATTTGTCAGTGCATACATGAAAATACTCTTGGTTTTCTTGGAATTGCTTCCATTTAAATTCTATCCTTTTGATTTTTTTCAGTGCAATGCCTTTGCAAATTTCCAGTATACACTTTCTACTACTATAACTTTAGTACAGTCCTCAGTTTTACTACATTACTTGAAAACATGCATTTTATACAATCTCCTGCTCTTTTGCTTTTGATTTTCTGGGCATATGCCTGTCACTCTTTGTACTCATTCAGTAGAGTACATTTATGCTACAACTAGGGGATACCTGTTCACAGCTGTAGATTATTCAGAATCTTCTTGATACTGATAATATCTTCTTATTTACAGTTTGCTGGTATACTGAGAAAATGCGGTGGAATAGCTTTAACAGAAGTACAGTGTAAGCCACATAAATAATTTAAAATTTTCTAGGTTCCATATTACAAAAAGAAAACAAAACAGTTAAAATTAATTTAATATTATATTTAGCCTAGTACCCCCAAATTTTATATCAATATGCAATGAGTAAAACATATTATTAATGAAATATTTTAATTCTTTTTTATTATACTAAGTCTTTGAAATCCAGTGCCTACTTAATACTTGCAGCACGTTTAATTCTAACTAGCCATATTTTGGTGATCAATAGTCACCGCTGACTGTGGCCACCGTATTGGATAGTGCCACTCTAAGACCTTGATATTCAAAGTGTCCCATAAAGAAAACAGCATCCACATCACCTGTGAGTATGTTCGTTGTATAAAATCTCAGGCCCCATGCTAGGCCTACTGGATCCAAATCTTCCTTTTAACAAGATCCCAAAGTTACTGGATGCACTTACAGAATGAACATCACTGCATCTCTAGTTTCCCAAATGTATAGAAAATTGGTGTTAATATTACTTCCTATGCCATAGATTCTTTTGCACACAGCTTTACTGAGCTAAAATTCGTATTCCATATAACTCACCCTTTTAACAGGTAAAGCTCAATGTTTTTTAGTGTATTCACAATTGTGCAACTGCTTCAGTGATCTAACTTGATAATATTTCTCTCACCCCAGAAGAAAAACTTCTACCCACAAGCAGCACTCAGCACTTGCTTCTGTGCCCAGTGACCGACAACCACTAATCTACTTAATGTATGGAACTGCCAATTCTGGACCTTTTATATAAATGGAATTGTTTAAGATGTGGTCTTTCGGTCTGTCTTGTTTCACATAGTATAAGTACATTGATCTGTAGTCTTCATTTCTTTTGATGTCTTTGTCTAGTTTTATTAAATGAGTTGAAAAATGCTTCTTCTTCCAGTTTTTGGAAGAGTTTGTAAAGAATTTGTGTTAAATCTCCTTTAAACATTTGATAGACTTTTCCAATGATGCTGCCTGGGGCCAGGGATTTTCTTTGCAGGAAGTTGTTTTGGTTATGAATTCAGTATCTTTACTTGTTATATGTCTATTCTGATTCTTTATTTTTTCTTGTTTCATGTTCGATGGATTGTATCTTTCTTAGAATATGTTCCATGAATGAAATATGACCATTCAGTGAACTGAAAAAGGCAAACCCTTTTCCTTCACCATTTTCCCATGTATTTTGTGGTCGAGATCATTCTTTGTAGTTCCCATTGTGACGGTACCACAACCAAAATGAGCCTTGAGAAGTACGTAATTTCTAAAATTTAATTTATCTTTATGAATTTTCAACCATTGGTGAATAGAGAAAGAATTTTATTTTGCCACAGTTGACTTCCTAGTCCCTGATAGCAAAAATGAGAGAAAGCCAGACTGGAAAAAGTTGTCTCTTTACTAAAATAATGAAAGAAGTAGCCCCCACTCCTTCCTTCGAAATAATGATCTACAACAACACACAGAAGGTCAGAGCTACACTGTCATGGTATAAACGACATCTAAGTTAAATCCGTATATCCTGTCTTGGATGAAACTTGATATGATTCAATCCAACCCTCCGTCTAATAATGATCCTTTGACATTTCTATTTTATAATCGGGTGATAGCCCTTTAATTTTCTTGAATGTTTACTACAACAAAACAGTCACCTCTGATAAACCAATCTATTCTATTATTAGATAAGTCTAAAATTTAGGAGAATCTTTCTTATTTGAAGTAGAAAACGACCTCCTTTGTATACACGTTTAGTTTTGGCTCTGTCAATATGAGCAGCATAGAACAAGCTTACTTCATCTGCTACTTCACAGCCCTTCAGATATCAGAAAGAGCATTTTCTTCTTAGTAGACTGGTAACAGAACCATAATGGGATCAAACTGAAAAAAAAAATTATGAGAACATAATCCACACTAATAATAATCCCTTAAAGAACTTCCACTTGAAAAAATACACGTAATTTAATGTATCTCCTATCCATTTCTAAACATGGGTTTTTCTTTCTTAGTATGAAGTTAAAAAATTATCAATAATAAATATGTACAGAGAAAAAAACAGGCAATGAGGTATGTTTAGCAAAAATCAAAGTGTTGATTTTAAAATGGCTTGTTTTTAGATGCTGGTGAGGCTGTGAAGAAAAGGGAACGTTTTTACATCCTTGGTGGGGATGTAAATTAGTTCCACCACTATGGAAAGTAGTTTGGAGGTTTCGGAGGTTTTTCAAATGACTTCAAACAGAACTACCATTTAAACCAACAATCCCGTTTCTGGGTATATATCCAAAAGAAAACAAATCGTCCACCCAAAAGACACATGCACTGGCAAGTTCATCACAACAGTATTCACAATAGCAAAGACATAGAATCAACCAAGGTGACTATCAGCAGTGGACTGGATAAAGAAAATGTGGTGCATGTATGCCATGAAATCGTATGAACCTGTAAAAAGAAGAAAATCTATCTTCTGCAGCGACATGGATGCAGCTGGAGGCTGTTATCTTAAGTGGATCATGGGAGGAACAGAAAACCAAATACTCCTTGTTCTCATTTATAAGTGAGAGCTAAACATTGGGTACTCAGGTACATAAAGATGGCAACAGTTGAAACCCCGACTAATAGACGGGGGAGAGAAAGAGTGAGGGAAGGGTTGAGAAGCTACCTATTGGGTATTATACTCAGTACCTGAGTGATGGAATTAGTTGTACCGCAAACCTAAGCGTTACACAATGTACCCAGTTAACCAATCTGCACATATACTCCCAGAAACTAAAGGAAACGTTCAAAAATAAATATTCATTTTTAAATTTGGAAAAATAAATAAATAAAATGGCTTGTCTTTGAGGCAATGAAATTACTGGACATATGATCAGTGCTCAGTAAACTTTAGATGACTGTGGTATATAGGAAGGCAGAATAATGGTCCTCAATGATGTCTGAGTCCTGATCCCTGAATATATCTGTGCATATATCAGAGTCATAGCAAGGGGGAATTAACTTAGCTGATAGAATTAAAGTTGCTCACCATCTGACTTTAACATAGGGAGATTATCTCGAATCATCCAGGTGGGTTCAGTGTAATCAAGAGAGTCCCTGAAATTGAAAGAGTGGAGGGGGTAAGGGGTCAGAGTCATCTGCTATGAGAAGGACTTCATTTGCTCTAGCTGGTTTCAAAGATGGAAGAAAGTGCCTGCCAACCAGGAAATACAAGTCACCTTTAGAACCTGGAAAAGGCGAGGGAACAGATAGTCCCGTAGAACCTTCAGAAACCCCGTAAACAACATAATCTTAGCCCGGTAAGACTCATGCAGACTTCTGTAGGTTTCCATGATAAATGTGTTGTTTAAGCTGGTATATTGTAGCAATTTGTTATAACAGCAACAGAAAACAAATACACATGATAGTTATTTAACAGAAAACTAACACACCTACTCCAATCTGGATTCAGGTCTAATTACTCTACTGAAACCGTTCTTTTGAAAGTCACCAGTTTATCTCCATGTTGTGAAATTCTGCACATTTTCAGTCTTCATTTTACCTTTCAAAAGCACTTCACGTTGTTAACTATTCCCCCTTTTCCTCCTTAAAATACTTGCTATCTTTGCCTTCCATGGTCTATCACTTCTCTGCTTTCTTTTGACCTTCCTGACCTCTTTCTCAGTCCCTTTTCCAGCTCATTCCAATCCATCTCAATTAAACATTTTAGAGCCCTCTCCTCTTCTTGCTCTGGAACTCTCGTCTGTGGTCATTGCTTCTATTGATGCTCCTTCTAGAGAGCATGCAAATTTTCATCTTCCTCTGGGGCTCACTTCTGAGTTGTACCCAGATCACCCATTGCCTACTTGAATTGCTTTTTCTTTGTTTTAAAAGTTCTTCATCTCAACATCATCCAAACTGAACTTACAATTTTCCTGTTCACTGGGCACCATTCTCCTTCTCCTTTCATATCCAAGGCACTACTATGAACTGCCAACGTTACTTTTTCAGTGATTTCTCCAAATGATGTTCTTCATTCCCACTGCACGTGTATCACCCTAGTCTAGCTGTTATAACCTGGACTGCTGCATGGCCCATCTGCATCCATTCTGCACTGTGTCCGTTCTGTTTTCCGCAGTGTGGCCAGTCATTTAGTGTCGGTCTCACCATGGTACAACTGCATCAAACACTGTTGAATGGTTTCTTTTTCCTTTAAAATTAAGGCAGACCTCCTAAAAGTGTATGGACTATTTCAGTTTGCTAAAACCTTCCAGTAGTTCTAGTAGCAAGTGAAATAAACTCTCAATAATACCATTTTTAGCACAGTTTTATTCTCATTTTTTAAACTTTAGACCACAAATATTAGAAATCATGACACTGAAAACAGAGAAAATATACAATATGGAACACAGATTTCCCAGCTTTTTCTCCCTAGTGTTCTTCTTCGGTATTGCTGTAAGTTTTGTGTCTTTCTGTGCAGGTTGAGAAGGGTAGAAAATGCACGGCAATTGTAGTCAGGTTTGATTTTACTTTAGATCGTGTTAAAGAATGTAAGATTGTATATTTATGCATATGAATCATTTTGAATTTTTTGTAATTAAATTGATGTCAATTCCAATTTTATTGAACCCCAAATATCAGCTGGCTCTGCAGTCACTACAGAACTGTTGCTACTGTATGTATGTACATACATTACATACATACATACATAACTGTTGTTAATGTAATAATGTATGACATTGGAAAACCATTATTATTTAAACCAATTGTCATACATATTAGTTATTTGAAATTCAGTGGGAGGAACATTTTCCTGTCTACTGCAGGTTGCTGTGAGAAATGATAAATTTTCTTTCAAGGATTTCAGTTGTGCTTGTGAAATAAATTCTTAACATTTTTAAGCTCCTGTAATATTGCAGGCATTTTACTTTAGTAAAATAGTAAATAAAATATACTTTATTTGATTTTAACAAATTTGTGCTGGTGATTAGTACTTTTTAATATATTTGTTAGAATATTAATTAGAATATATAAAATATTTATTAGAATATATAAAAATATTCGTTAGAATATTCATTAGAATGTATAAAAAATTAGAAGAATTAAGCTAATTAGTGAGTAAAAAGATAAGAATTCAAATAGAGTTCTTCTGTTTCTAGTGCTTATATTATTTTTTTCTATATCAGTCGTTCCCAAAGTTTGGTCCCCATAGCAGCAACATCAGTATCACCTGGGAACTTGTTAGAAATACAAATTCTTGGACCACCATCCCAAATGTACTTAATCAGAAACTTTGGGATGAAGCCCGTAATCGGTGTTGACTCTACAGGTGATGTCAATGATGAGTCTTATCCACATTAAATAGGCCGTTGATACATACTAAACGTAGAAAACCATATTGTTACACCACTGATTATATGTCTGTAGATGCGACGTGCCCCTATCTTTCTTATTCTTCTTCTTTGACTCACTAATTTTGCTGCTAAAGCAGAACCAGGAAATAATTCAATTCCAACTTACTAAGAGATTCCATACTTAACAATGAGTATTCCTAAGTATATTAAGGTTAGCATATAATTAAAAGGTTAAAATAGCTAAAAATCAATTGAACGTTTTCACTGTAAACTCTATTTAGCTTCAATGTCTTGTGCTAAAAGTCTTATTTTACTTCATTATGGCAGCTTAATGATTCTCCAATTCCCAGGTTGAATTTCCAAGGAAAGAAACTTATAACAAGTTTATGCTTGAAGAATTATTTTGCCTTCTGTGTGGGAGTGGAGCAGTTCTTTACACATCTTCCTTACTTTCACTGAAAAAGACAAGGTAACTGTAGGCTGTTGAAGTCCATGGGGTGAGGAGTTGTTAGCAATTAGTAACATGTGAAGCAACTGTCTTTTCCCTATTTTTTGGTATGCTGATCGTAAATTGATTTGAGTATTCTTGCTTTACTTTATTGTAGGCTGAAGGGAGCTATTCCTTATGAGGAAATACATTGTGTTCTAAAGCCAATTTTAAATCAGTTTTGAGACACAGTTTGTTTCTACATTAGAGATTTTCTATATTTTATTCTGGAGGGCAACAGTTGCCACTTAGATATGACATTTCAGCGCATATATATTTCTGAATTTCTCAGGGGAGTTGTGGGAGATAAACAATAATAGTACACAGCAAGAGTCCTGATATATAGCCCTGATTGTCCCTGCTTTTAGCCTAGATGTTCATATTTCAGTTGTTTGATTTAATGAATAGGAAGGGAAACATGAGAACTACAACCGAAAATTCTCATATGAAATGAATCGAATCTCATTCCAGTTGTCTAGTCCCTAAACACAGTTAGTAAAAGTATACTCTAGAGCTGTTATCTTGCATACTGAGCCGAGGAGTGAAAAAGGTTAACTGTGAAAAGTTTGAAGGCTATTTAAGTTGACAATGTGCAACGCATGAATTGGACACCAGCCAGGACCCAGTAAACCCCCTGTGCCAACATTCAGTAGAACTCGTTGATAACCAAAAGTGGTTAGTAGAACCACTGTCTCAATGAGCACATTGGTCAATACAGGCTTCATAGGAATGGCCCCTGCTATTAATGTTTGAAGACTATGACTTGCCCTTAAATAGCTATGATTTAGAGAACTACCCACTCAAGTCACTAATGTAGTTCAGTATGTGAAAAACAGACGGCAAACCATGTGAGGTAAGTTAATACATGTAATTGGGGATACTGCAGGAAGAAGACAGTTTAATTCTTTGGAGGAAAAGTGGTTTACAAATTGAATACGTTAAAAATGAGTATTATTACTGGTTTATTCATCACATAAAGCACAGGGCCAGGGGATAAATGCCGCTCTAGCTCTTGCAACTCAAGAGACGTTTTTCGTATCTTAGATAATAAATACTTGCAGTAGGTTTAGCTTATAACTAAAAGTATGTGCTAAGAGACTCCCCCAGAAGAGTTTGTCTTCTGACATGCTGAATTGCCCTGGGGTTGGTGGCAGCTTAATAAAATATGTGAATGTTCAGTGTGGAGCTGTTAAGTTATTTATTCCACTTCTGATACTGCATGCATGAACTGCCACTGTTTGATGAATCACTGAAGAGAATGGGAACTGACAAACAACTCTTCCTTTAGCGGCTGGTCACACTGACAGCATCAATAGAAAAACACATCATGGGTTCTAAAATGCCACATTTTCACCATTTACCCTGAATAAGACATGAAGCTCTTTAAGGAAAGCAGTAGTACGTTATCATTAGGGCCAGCTGACAGAGAGGCAAGTGTGCTTTGAACTCTCTCAAGTCATCATTCTTAATTTCTTCTCTTCTTAGATGGAAGGCCCACCCACATGGGCTCTGAGCAAGGCAGGGACTATTGCACCTTTTAAAATCTCATTGATAGATTGGTTTCATCAACACCCATCCTGGCTCCTGCCCATCGGGAGAAGCTCCTGTTCTCATTAGGGTCCTGTAATGTCTGCAGCTAACATTGTTCTCATGCAAATAGAATGACACAGAAGATCAGTGCCATGAAAATTCAATTTCCCCCGACCATCATTACCCTTTTTCTTTCAGTTATTCCCACTCCAATCTGCAGGAGGTAATGTGTGCAATCTGCTGGTACTGTGCAAGATGATTCGTACATTTTAGTAATGAATTTCCCAGCGATTGCACTAGGGGGTGTTTTAGCAGGTTCCCTGGTCTACCTAGTGTAGACTTGGCAGCAGTCCTTGTGGTCCTTCCCCAGCTCTTCCATAGCGGGTCTCCGTAAGTAGTGGATGCCTGGTCAGTAGAACTTGTATTCAATACTGTTCATTCTTTAGTCATCAGTGGCACTTGTGAAAGTAGTGATTTGTTTAATGTTATCTGAAAGATAAAAATAAAATATATCTCTCCCTGTCCAAATCAAAGGATTAAAACCTCCGTCAAAAGAAATATAATAATTTTTGTCTTTAGTCTATGGTCAAACTTGGTAATTTAATAAGGATGTAAAATTCAGGGTAGCTCATATAAACATATTGAAATTATAAGAGTGTATAAGTTAAATAAAAATTCTGTTTCAGAAAGAACTATGGAGAAGTCCTGCTTGGGCTCAGCTGAAAACTAAGATAATTACCAAAGTATATTTCAAATTCCTATACTTAATACTATCCTTTATCTTTGAAGTGTCTTCAACAGTGGGATTACATATGGAAACATTATATTGTCAATGGTTTATTATGTTTTAGAAGTTCTTTGTTTCTTCTGAAATTATCCCCTTGCCTCTTCATTAGTCTGGGAGTTAGCTGTAAGAAAAAATAAAGGGAGAGAGAATGAAGAAAAAATATATAGATTCGCCAGGCATTACAGATTTGTATGTACGCCCCTGTTCACCACAAACACAAAACATGAATTATAATTTTTCTGGTGATTTTTAACCTACTAATAATAATTGTAAAGGGCAACTATACAAGGCATAATTTTCAATGTAATTTTTACAAAACTTATTTATTTCATAAATAAATAGATATAATCTTTCCAAGTGAATAAAATACTTTACATATGGTAACATTTTATGTACAAAAGTGACTAAAAGAATTCAGAGTTTTAAGCCGGGCGCGGTGGCTCAAGCCTGTAATCCCAGCACTTTGGGAGGCCGAGGCGGGCGGATCACGAGGTCAGGAGATGGAGACCATCCTGGCCAACACGGTGAAATCCCGTCTCTACTAAAAAAAATACAAAAAAACTAGCCGGGCGAGGTGGCGGCGCCTGTGGTCCCAGCTCCTCGGGAGGCTGAGGCAGGAGAATGGCGGGAACCCGGGGGGCGGAGCTTGCAGTGAGCTGAGATCCGGCCACTGCACTCCAGCCTGGGCGACAGAGTAAGACTCCGTCTCAAAAAGAAAAAAAAAAAAAAAAAAAAAGGAATTCAGAGTTTTAAACATTTATTTGAAAGAAAGAATGATAATTATTTTTATAAAGATTTTCTTGGAAAATACTTTCTTCTTACACATGGTGATGATATATTTGTAGAGAAACTGTATGCAATTCCATTCACATGATCTTGAGATATTTTCATTGGATTGATTCACTGGCTGAATTAGACATTTTTAAATTACCGAGATGTACCCACTTAATAATACATCCTTATAAGTCAGAGATGCTGATATAATGAAAAAAGGAGTCATTTCTTTACCTGAATTATTCCGTTCTATAAAGTGATATATGTAATGCATTTCAGTAACTGTGGCGAAACCATTTAGACTATCTATGAGATGCGCCATGTAGTTTAGATGTAAGCAGTTGCCAACATGTGGTACAGAAAGTCATATTTGAACTACAGGTTTAGTACCGCTACTTTAAGATAGATACTGAGCATGTAATTACTGCAGTCTTGGCATGTAATTACCCTGGAGTTACAGTTTATATTGACCTTCAGAAATACTGAGACTGTAATTTTAAAGTAAAACGTAGAACTTGAGTGTAAAATTGTATGTTGATTTTGAACTGCTTGCATTGTGAGTTTGTTCTCCTGAAGAATGATTTATTACTATGATAATTATCCCAATTTCCTATGGAATCAGAATATGTAAAGTGTTATTAAAGCATCCTTTCTGACTGAGTGGTTAACTGGTTACACAGATAGGTAAAAGAAGGAGGACTCCAGTGGGTTGAAAGAAGCTGCTAATTACAAAAGCTCCCTCCCTGTAAGCTTCATGGCCTGCACTTCTCAGAAAGATAGAATCAATGGAGCATGACTGCCTAGGGCATCTGGGTCCCGGTGGGTTTTAGTTGTTTGCTTAGGTGTTGAGGAAAACACATTATGACCATAATAATAATTATGTATTTGGAATTGGATTTTTGCATCTGTAACACAAAGTTCCGTCTTGCATAAAATGCAACCTCAGCGCCATTTTATGCTTAATTTGCATATGAAGCAGTATGGGACTATTCAAATATAGGCTTCATTTGCCTGCGTACCACCAGTCTTAATTTAGTATAATATTAAATGTTTCCCGTGACCACTCTTCAAACAATGTTTGCACTCTTTGTTAAGGACAAATGTGTGTGCATGCTCTTAGATGATATTAAATCTAAGGTTAAAATATTTTAAATTATTTTCAGTAGTGTGTCACTTTTAAATACTTTTGCATAACATGAAGAGAGTAAAGCTGAGCTTTATTTAGATAGTGATTCCATAGCAATTGGTTTTTTATATTCTGAAATATTTTATATTCTGAAATATAGCCCAGAGATATTTTATTTTTGGCTTATTATAAGAAATCACATTTCAAATACACAATTTCAAATACACATTTCAAATACACAATTCAGTTTGAAAATCAGTAAGTTAGCTTTATTTATTCCCAGGTGTTTTCTGAAAATAGATTTTGTTTTCCTTAGCCTTTCTTAAGGCAAGAAGCAGTCATTCAATTTCCCTTATTCTTTTCTCCCTCCTCCTTCTTTCTCCTTTCTTATCCTTTTTTTTCTGTTGTCATTTTTTTTTTTTTTACTAAAACATGTAGTTTTTCTTCTGTACAAAAATATTCCATATAATTTTCAAATTAATAACTTCAAATTATCTACCAAGTCATGGTTTGACAGTAATGTACGAACAATATTTCTCTAGTGCCAATTCAGCTGTACCAGTAATGCATTAAAAAATCATCTTTTTCTAAAGAAACTATAGATATAATTCATCTCTTCTTGAATTCAATTTGTAAAAATTTGAGAGTTAACTTACCATATTTTAACTTGGGACACTTGCAAACCTTCTTATGTCATAGCTTCTCAGAATTAAAAAAAAAAAATAGGGCATATGGGAGAAAACCCTACTCTGTGAAACACGGTAGCGCAAGAGAAAAAATAAAAAAGCTTAAGAACAAATATTATGTCCATACACTAATGATGACATGGTGTACATTTATACTATATTTTTTATTTTCACTATTTAATTTGAAATTCTTGGATGCTTTAAATACATAATTCTGAATGGTGATAGATATTAAAATAATATTTAGCTTCACAAGTATTGACCTTACACGTTTAGATGTCCTCCAGACAAAGAATGAACATGAAAGTATTGTGCTAGGAAAACAGTTACCATTGTCTTCTATGTTTAATTAAAATAGCTTTCAGGCAGATAAACAACTGTTTCCATATGTAAGATCCAAGAAATACCATTTTATGGATGCCAAGTTCAGCGTCTTAATGAGTTCTGGAAACTTACATAGTGGAAACAGTACACACCTGCTTCTGTGTCACTCTCTCCCTGATTAAAAGTGATATCACTAAGGACATGAAGAACAATCTCCCTCTTTTACGAATCAAATAACGTATGCTTTATAAATGGTATGCATTTCTTTTTTCCTCGAATAAGGCTACAGATGGGTTTAAAGCATTGAGGTCTGTGTCAGGGAGGTCAGCACTACAGGTCTGAGACATTCAGAATCCTGCAGTTTAGCATTTAGCAGTATTGCTTTCTGTTTTTTGTTTTGTTTTGTTTTGTTTTTGTTTTTTTGAGATGGAGTCTTGCTCTGTCACCCAGGCTGGAGTTTAGTGGCACAATCTCGGCTCACTGCAACCTTGGCCTCCCGGGTTCAAACAATTGCCCTGACTCAGCCTCCCGAGTAGCTGGGATCACAAGCGTGTGCCACCATGCCCAGCTAATTTTTTTTTTTTTTTTTTTTGTGTATTTTTAGTAAAGACAGGGTTTCACCATGTTGGCCAGGCTGGTCTTGAACTCCTAACCTCAGGTGATCCTCCTGCCTCTTCCTCCCAGAGTACTGGATTACAGGTGTGAGCCACTGTACCTGGCCAGGAGTATTACTTTTGAGTTTTCAATAAAGGCGGTGTTACAGATTTTGCTTCATTTGAATTCTATACAACTTGTAGTTCTGATATCAAAGATGTCTATCAGTTTTTAAAATGTATATAATTAAAGAATTCCTCTTGCCATCTAAACATGCATCAAAAATAATCTATACATAGATTTTACGAAAGTTATTTTACATTACATAAATCGTTTAGAAATTTCTCTTCATTCATGTAAGGCAGAGGCATAGCTGATTCTGATGGTAGTCCTGCTACTCATTCAACTGCTAACTTACAGAGATTCCAAGAACCCAGTGACATACATTGTGTTGTAAATCATTCATTTCACAATGCTGTGTATTTTTAAACTCTTTAATCACAGAGGTCAACTATAATTGCTGGCATCAATTTAGGGTCCTCCTGCTCTTTTCTTTCGTAATGCTCCAGTGTCGCATGCTACAGTATTTATAATAATTTGAAATTATATCTGTATGTTCATGTGTTTGATGTCTGTTTTCTCAACTTGACTGACAATTCTATTTGTTTTGTTCACCAACTTACACCTAATATTTGGACATGGTCTAGGACACATACTAAGAGCTCAAGAAAAGTGCACTGAATACTCATGGTTTATAATCTTTGAACTAAATATCTTACTGTTACTTTTTTAAAAAATGTCTATATTTTAAACTTATTTCTGGCATAGTCAAAAATGGTTTCTCTCAAAGGATGGATGTATAGCTAGGCAGACATAGATACAGATAAAATTGATATATTCATATGCACATAGAGTTCTGTTCTTAAGTTGTAATTATACTTGAATCAACTAGACATTTCATCAACTCCCCACTGCATAGAAACAGTCTGATTAGAGAGGATCCATTCTAATACAGAAACATACATAGATGTGTAGAGATGCTACATGAATGTTGATACTCTGGTTGTGATATTGCACTATAGGTTTGCAAGATGTAACCATTGGTGGAAACTAGGTAAAGGGTGCAATTTATCTTTGTATTGTTTCTTGTAGCTGGGTACGAATCTACAATTATCTCAAAATAAAAAATAAAAAAGTGGTATGTGGCATTTGTGTAAAAACTGAACCAGATGTAGAAAATGAGATGTAAAACAACTCTTTTTATTATTACTTTAGCATTAGTGACATTCCATATTTATCATTTGCACATTTAAATAGTAGGGCCAGGCTGGCATAAAGCCTTTCTTAGAAAAAAAATCTGTGATAATTTGTTGATATATTCATTAGTTGTCCACATTCCCTAACTCCTATATTTTTGCAAATTTTTAATTGAAGTATAACATATGTACAGAAAAGTAACAAGAAGGCTTACGTATCTAGCTGGATTAATTTTTGTGAACTGAACACATCTGTATCACCAGCACCCAGATTGAAATAGACCATGAAAAGCACCACAGAAGCCCTCTCATGCGCCATCTCAGTCTTTACCAAGAGAACCTAGCTTCTGACTCCATAGAAGAGTCTTTTCTTATCCCTAACTTTTCTATTTTTAAAAACTTCAGTATATAGAAATTTCAAAGAGTAGTGTAAATAGTAGCAAACATTACCCATCACCTAGATGCAATACTTGTTACTATTTTGCTGAAGTCTATCTGCTTCTATGTATGTACAACACATACCATTTGAGTGTGTTATTTCCAGATGGTGATACTTTACCCGTAAGCACTCCAGCATGTCCCCAGCCTGGGTAAAACCCACTCTCTACTAAAAATACAAAAATTAGCCAGATGTGTTGGCATGTGCCTGTAATCCTAGCTGCTTGGGTGGCTGAGGCATAAGAATAGTTTGAACCCAGTAGGCAGAGGTTGTAGTAAGCCAAGATGGTGCCACTGCACTCCAGCTTGGGCAACAGAGAGAAACTCTGTCTCAAAATAAAATAAATAAAATAAAATAAAATAAAATAAACAGTCTTCTACGTAATCACAGCATTTTTACACTCAAGAAATTTCATATTGATATAATCTTATTATTTAATAAAAATTTCATATCCAGATATCCCCAAATGATTCTATTTTATCTACCATAATTTTTTTTTTGACACAAGATCTAATTCGGGATTATGCATGGTCTTTGGTCCAATATCTATCTCTGTTTTTCCTTTTCTCTTCTATCTTTTAGTTTGAAAACTTTTGCCAGTCTTTTAAAAAATATTTAATGACACAGAAGTGGTTTTTGTTTGTTTGTTTTTTGAGACAGAGTCTCCCTCTGTGGCCCAGGCTGGAGTGAGCGGCGCCATCTTGGCTCCCTGCAAGCTCCGCCTCCCGGGTTCCCGCCATTCTCCTGCCTCAGCCTCCCGAGGAGCTGGGACCACAGGCGCCGCCACCACGCCCGGCTCGTTTTTTGTATTTTTCGTAGAGACGGTTTCACCGTGTTAGCCAGGATGGTCTCCATCTCCTGACCTCGTGATCCGCCCTCCTCGGCCTCCCAAAGTGCTGGGATTCCAGGCGTGAGCCACCGCCGGCGGCCGACACGGAAGGTTTTAAGCAGGCCAGGCCAGTTGTTTCATAGATAGACGCCTCATCCATATTTATGTCTCACAGAAAAAGTTACAAATGTCAACTCATTGCTATTTATGACATGTTTCTTTATTATTTCTTGCACTTACATGGCTCAGCATCTGGCCCGTATGAAGTACCAAATGGTGATAAGTTCATTATACTCACAGTTTAAAAACTTGTCTACCAGCTCTGTGACAAACTGCACCAATTTGAGTAAGGCTATTACCCTTTTAGACCTAAATATCTCATCTTTGAGTAAATTGGATTATCTTCCATTGATAAAATTGTGTTATTTAGTTAAACATTATATTTGACCGTGTTACCATATGTGAAGTTAGTATTCCTACCATGGAATGGAAAATTATATAAATATTTCATCATCTAGTGTTCTGGATAGAGTAGCAACTAATGGTACAATCTTATGAATGGTTATCAAATACTTTCAGAGCATTCTGTGTAGAATCTATAGTATAAAAATGCTTTGCAATTGTTCTAATTTAGACTTCTAAGTTGTTGAAACATCTCTTGAAGACCTAGGTGGCCTCACTGCTGGGTATACTCTCTTTATTCACTTTATCTATTGTATCCTTTATAGCCGGCTTGGGAATTTTTCTTTTTTTCCTTGAGTTCGTAGCATAAGAGAGGCTACTGGAGTGGCAGGTAAACCCATATGTGTATAATTTTGCCCTGTGTTTCATTTCACACATATATAAGTGTTTTTCTGAATTCTTCAAAACACTAAATTTTCTGCATGATATTTAGGACTTAAGTTATGGTAGTTTAGAAAAAAATTAAAAAAACATTTTCTCTTGTGGTGTACATTAGTACTGTTACAAAGGTTAATACATATTTTTTAATATGCTGAATTATCCCCCGAGTCTTCTCTCTTAACAATTTTGACAAGGTTTATGGACATTCCCCTGACACTTCTATCAGTTATTGGACAACTGGACCTTCTTTTTCTAATTGTCTTCCAAAAAACGGGACATGATGTCTCTCTGCTGCATTAACTTTATTGTCTCCTCTAAAACGTAACAGGCAAAAATCTGAGCTTGTAAATGAGAGACTTGTCTTCATCTTGATCAGAGAAATGAAATTTGTAATTTAAATGAGAAAAAATAATGAACTTAATGCATACCTTGAAAGAAGTGTTGTAATGTGCCAGTTTGGTTCTCATAAGGTTGATTCTACACATCCCCATTAAGGTATTGATTGTGTCTATGTAGTAAAGCTGAGGGTGCCGTGAACTCCCCAGTGGCTTGGCATTTCATCATTACAATCAGCCTTCCAAGCACTTTGCTTAACATACCTCCAGCCCCCAAATATATGACAAAGTCAGTGGCAGAACGGCTGTGCAAGTAGTCTGGCTCTTAACCTTAATGTTAGCCTTCGTCTTATAAAATCTTGTTATTAAGAAAACTTCATGGCTATATACAGTTAAAAATAATGTCACTATGAAATCCCTACTTTTAATGAGTTATCTGGCCTCAATAGGGAGTAGTTGCCTACTCACTTACATTTGTCAAGTTATTCCCTTTAAAACTAGCAGGAAGAATAAGAAATAAGAAGTGTGATTATAAATCTTGGTCTTCCTTTTCTCATTTCCTTTACCCCAGATACCCAGAAAACGGAGCTAGCTACATTTCTCGCACTTACTGTCACAGTTACATGTTTACATTCTATTATATTGCAATTATTTTTTACCTGTCTTGTCATTAGAATGTTACACCTATAGAGCAGATACCATTTCAGTTTTAATTTTTTGCCCTGACTCCTTGTAAGTACGTGACAGGGAACTTCAAAACAAACGAAAAGTCTGCTGGGTCCGGGATGTTTTAATGATCGAGTGGACATGTTGGTGCAGTTTGCCTTCACAGAGGGTTCCCTCTGCTTTCTACCAAATGTGAATTGCTCCCACGTGGTTTTGAAGAACTCCAGTCTACCCCAGGGAAGGACCGCATGTAGTACCAGCGTCGGCACACGTGGCAGCCTTTACCCTCTCTCATCTGTGGGATTGTTCTGTCCTGGGTTTAGGACAGCTAAGTGTCTGTAAAAAGATCATTTTTGTCATTAAGGAGCAACAGAAAGTGGAGACAACAGTGACTCCATTTCCAGTGTCCAAAGAAGAAAACTTAAGCACAAAACAAGGACTTTCCCTCTCTATTTGTTTAATATAATGCTCTGATTGCATCCACACATATGCAAATGAAAGCATTCAGGTTCCAGCTCCTAAAGATATTGAAATACGTGTCTGTGTTCTTATTTTCTGAGTGAATTTATGAACAGGTCAATAGGCTGTTACAGACAATGTGATTATTTAACATTGTGTTAAAAACTTCACTTGGAAACGTGGGTTCTCTCTTAATGTTTATAATTGGCTAGCTTAGATATCTATGATTAAAATAGCCCTGTTTGAATTTTTGTCGTCAAATTTGTCAAGTTTTAGTAAGCATGTGTCATTATCTACCAGGCCCCCTCTAAATTAAAATAAAAAGAGATAATCAGAATACTGACTTGCCAAGTTGTTTGTGAATCACACTTACTAGGTACCAGATTTGTAGTTAAACTCCTCCCAGAATGTTTCCATTATTGTTATAAAAACTTCACATGCTAAATATGACCCAAGCATATACTGTTAAAAGTTTCAGACTATTGTTTCTGAAAATTACTTTGCTCCCTGCACATCAAACCTACTCACCTGTTTCATTTGAGTGAAAACTTTTCTGTGTGTGGCTGAGCAGTTAGACTAGAAACCTGCTTTAGGTAAGGACTGCCTTGATGTTTGCAATTTTTCCCGTTTTTTTCTTTTCCTTTCTTTTTTTATTTTTTCAATTTAATGATAAAGGTCACTCTAAGAAGGCAGTTCATGAGTTCAGAGTGTTCCCTAGGGTTAGGGATTACAATGGAAACAGACACAGTTCCCCACCAAGGGGGCAGGAGTTGAGCATGAGCCTCCCCACTGTGGTCGTCCCAGGGTCTCTGGGGGGTGGGATGGCATCTGACCGTGATGGGCTTTTCTTGACAGTTTCCTCTCTTTATACGTAACTCTGGTCCATAAATAGAGCAGCACATCATGCTCCCAGACTGACACCAGGGAAGCTTTATAAATCAGCAAGTGAGTGTTCCGGCATGATCCTTTGGCCACTGCCTTCCCTCCAGAGCTGACACCTGTCACCTTTTAAAGAGTGTACCTTCTCTGTCACTGTAGCTGATTCCCATCTTTTCTTTATTCATTCTTATATGCTGCCTGGGTGGTGGTATCTGGGTGGCTGCCCATATATTATTAAATCATTACCAGTATGGCCTAGGTAGGTTTTTATGCCTAAAAACTTGATATTTCCAGATAGTTATTGGGTATACAACTAAACATAATACAAGATGCATTTTATTTTGAAAAGAACATACATATGTGTTTAACAGATCTAATTATATGTATTTATAATCAACAATAGAATAGTGCATTTAGGTGGCTTATAAATAATACCTTAAAGCACTTAAAATGATACGAATTCTTAAGAATCTTTAAGAATCTGGGAGTTAAGGAAAGTGCTTTGAATATTCTCAGACTGTAACCTTTTCCAATAAGTCAGTAAGCATTGGTGATTTGTTAATATTGTAAAATATGTATCTTCTCTGTGGTACACGTCACTTTATTGGAAAAACATGTGATTCAACTCAACTGTTATCTGGTCCTATTTTGTCCTAATTATGGTTTCTATTTAAATGGCATCATAGAATCCCTTAGCTTTAAAAGAGGGGCAATAGAAAAGATCTGTGAAACTTTAGCAAGTCTGTGATCTATGTGAGCAGAAATTTCCCGCTCTTAAACGTCTACATATTAATGACACGAAAAATAAAATAATCGACCCATGTTGGGGATTTCTCTACCTCCCCCAAATGAATGTTGAAAATTTTATTTTGAATTCTATTAAAGTGAATAATGACCACAAGGTGTTTGTAACTGGGGGGATATTAAGTGCAAATACAAGCAGAGGGTGCTTAAAAAGGACAGAAAAAGTCTGTTTCTTATTGATTGGCCTGTGGTGGGATAAATGTGTGGCTTCTGTCCTTAATGGAAGCTGATTGTTCAGGGATGTGCCAGTGAGACTGGTCGATTCTTGAGCTGTTGTTTACTGGGAAGGACAATATCAATTTTCTAGAGGGATGATTGGTGGGATGTCAAGCTGTCACCCTTTTCTCCTCATCACTGACAGACAGCCCACTGACAATTACCAGTGATGGGACATTGCCTGCATTGGCATATACACTAGAGGATATAACCGGCAAACAAAAAGAGAGGAAAGCACTCCTGGAAAAAAGATATAATCAGCAGTTGTCAGGACTGGTTACATATATGATGTCTGAATAACAGGGCCAAAGCACATTAGCTTTACCACTGGGGTAACATGCAGCCTGCTTCATCCTGCTTAGAAAACTGATCTTAGAAATTTTGGGGAGTATGGGAGATAACATTAGTTGTTGGCATTATTTCTGCTTGACAACTAATATAAGAAAAAAATTATTTTACTTATTTTTTCTAATTAAAATAAACTTTGGGGAATTCAAATGGACTTGAAAGTAGATATTTGTATGCTTTACAGAAATAGTTATATTTGCAATATGTTTCTTCATGAGTAAAGATAACTTTTTTATTTTTATTGTTATTTTTTGAGACGGAGTCTGGCTCTGTGGTCCAGGCTGGAGTGAGCGGCGCCATCTTGGCTCCCTGCAAGCTCCGCCCCCTGGGTTCCCGCCATTCTCCTGCCTCAGCCTCCCGAGGAGCTGGGACCACAGGCGCCGCCACCACGTCCGGCTGATTATTTGTATTTTTAGTAGAGACGGGGTTTCACCGTGTTAGCCAGGATGGTCTCCTTTTCCTGACCTCGTGATCCGCCCGCCTCGGCCTCCCACAGTGCTGGGATTACAGGGAGTTAAGATAACTTTTATGTCTTTTCTTGCCAGGCTTCTGTCATTGGCAAAAGTCCAAATGGACACTAATAAGTCGCGTTGTACAGGTATCAGAATGAGAGACTAAATTCCATAATTTGGCCAGAGAAGCATCATTTAAGTGGTGGAGTATGTTCTATGCTGGGCAGGTAGTACATAGACATATCCACCAGATTTTCTATAAATACTCTTCTGTCAATCTCACGCAGTCTATTTCTTTCTGTTCCATTGCTTCAGAATTTCAAATAAGTTTAAAGAAAAAAATCGGCACTTCCAAAGCCTACCTCAATGTATAGAGAAACTAATACCTAAAGTAGACTACCTGGAATAAAAGAGATGTCAAGTAGCCGTATTTATTTCTCAGCAAGAGACTATTCTTTGTGTTAATTTACAAATGTAACTTATCTAATTAATCATGTTTAGGCTAATCACCTCTTAGGCTCAATGTATTCTGCTGGAAATTTACTGTTTGGTGAAATTCACAGTAAGTATAGTTTTATACAGTCCAATTTACATATTTTTGCTCTGTAGGAATTAGACATCTCTTTCCACCCAGGATTTTCTTAACATCAAAATGAAAATGCCTCCGTTTGCTCAGATAAAAAGATTTTTGTCAGTTTCCCACCAAAAGTGTGCACTGGGAATACCTCGTAAACTTATACTCAAATGCCTAATGAGGATGACTTTTTTCAGAATTGGTCGCTGTAGAGATGAAAATAATTGGCTAATGTTCGTTATCTCCTATCTGTGTGGACTTACATCCTATCCATGACTTACATCAGATGTATTTCCTTTTTGTGATAATTATTTTTTTAAATGTCATTTGTGATTTTTAAAAAAATATGTATTACAGAATTTGGCAAACATTATAAAGTGCAAATAACGGTATGAAAATCACGCATTACTCTACCATTCAGAGGAGTGCATTGTTAACATTTTAGTATTTTTTCCTTTTGGCTTTTGTTTGAAGATTTTAACTGTTTACATTTGTGTATGTTCTATTGAGTGTTTTCAGTGATGCCGTTTTTCATCTTGAATAAATAGACAAGTTGTGTGATTTTAGTAGTGTCTTTTTATTTTAAATAAGTAGGTTTTAATACTGCCGAGTGATTACATATGGAGGTTATTTCTGGTTGGGCTTATAAGATGCCATACAAAAGTTATTATTAATTTCCTTCCTTAAACCAAGGGCTAATTGATTTTCCATTGCACTCATTAAAAATAGATACTTAGCTTTTCAGAAGATTGTCTCAGAAACCCAAGGCAGGGCCCAGGCCCTCTGGGATGCCATCAACTGACCATTCCATCCATCCTAGAATAGTGACCCTCCTACTTGTCAGAACTGAAGTATTTATCCCATTTCCCAGCAGATAAACATTTGCAAGGCAAATAATAAATTAGCCATTAATCAGAAGAATGTTTGCATTTGATGAACTCTGAATGGAGTAGAGATGTCAGGTAGATAGACAAGGTAAATCAACATGGCAGAATCAATCACAAGGAAGAGCCAGCCATAATTTAGAAAGCATTGACCCTAATATTAAACGACTTTGGAAGGTAAGAACATTTTGTACAGGAAGAAAACTATTTAGAAAAAGGTGTGAGTAGATTTTAATAATAGATAGCAATTAAGTTTTAAATATTTAAGGCTTCAGCCTAATGATAGACATTTGGAAGTTTGATTTGAAAAAAGAGACACTGTCAAATATTTATTTTTAAAGGCCCATGTGTTCAAATAATTTTTTCATTCCCAGGAGTGCTCTCATGAAATGTACCCACTTTATTATTTTTTTTCAAATAAACAATTTAGCAAGTATATTGTTTTAAAAGCAAGAAGTGACCTTGTTATGTTGGTGTTCTTTGATTCCTAATTGTGTTTGCCCCTTCATGTGTATGATGCAAAGACTTTCAGATGGAGACTCTAAAAGTCCCATGTGTTGAGCTTTGCTTGGCCATTTAATAATCATGTGATCCTGGGTAAGAAACTTAACCTTTTATGACCCGCAATTTCCTCATTTGTAAACAGGTCTTGGCACCGTTCATTTTTTTATATAGAAGACATATGTATGTTGTATAAATTTATTCTAAGGCATTATTCATATTTTAAAATTCTGAAAAAAATCAGTTATTGTTACATATCTTGTTTTCATGTCTAATCAGTTAGTGCATATCTTGTTTCTGAATATGTTATATATCTAAAGGGATTAAAAGGCTCAGTGGTTATAAAAATAATATTATCTCTCCTAATTCTCATGAGGTTAGAAACTACAACCTTTGTTTTCTTAGAATTGACCATAAGGGAAATTGCTTCTGACTCCAAACACCTACCATCTGGCATATCCTATCTTCTCATTATAATATGTGATGCCTAAATTTTTGATGCATCCTGGACTTTCCACATGTGTGTTTTTCATTTATTGACCCCAAAGTAGAAGAAAGAATGGAAGTAAATGGAATAACCATAATTCTCAGCATTGCTTTCCTAGCTCTTCATTTCTCACTCACTTTCTTCCCATGAGTACAATTCTATCCCCCAGTTAGGTTGTGTAGATGAGGTATCTTATTAAGTAATGACACCTTTTAACCAAAACATTAACTGGGTCATGGGTATCCCTTCCCCATAGCTTTGCTTGACTAAGAAAATTCTAGAAATCAGAAATTTTAACTGAATACAGGTAATGTTGATTAACATTGCCTGAAGCATAGAGTACGATTAAAATGTTTTGAAATTTTAGAATATATATATTACTCATGCAAAAAAAAAAAAGGAGTTTTCTTTATACATTCTAGAAACAATTATATTAGCCCCTATTAATAAGCATCAGGTGAAAAACACTGGGCATTTTTTCCAACTGGATGTTTATGCTACTTGCTGTGGAGGTTTTAAAAAGTTTATTTCTAGTTAATACCTCTTATCCCCATACCATCTTTGTCTTTCTCTTAGCAGATAACTTTAACCTAAATTTTCTGAAGAAATAGGAAGTTATTGTATGTGAATTATTTATTGTTTACCTCAAAATTTCTCCAAATATTCATTTATCATTTTTTATTTCTGTTCTGATCCTCATGTCTGTGAGTAAGGAACCTATCTGCTTATGTTTATGATTTTCATTTACTCCAGCCGAAACTATCAAATAGCTACTCTTTCAGTCTCATTCTTTATTAATTCTTCCTTATAATATAAGCATACCCAGTTATCCTCCATATCTAAATATACTATAGTTATAAAACAAATTCTATAAGATTTTGTGAAGAAAAGGAATTATGTTCAGTTTTGGATTTCAAAAAGGCTTCGTAAAAGAAATGGTATTTAAAAATATCCTGAAACACTAATATTATGAAGCCTGTTTTAACATAAATACTACTTACTGTCATCATAAGTTGTTGTTTCTTTTTAAGTTGTTCACTTTTAATACCTAAGGCTACAATAAGTCACATAAGCTTCCTAACAGTTTCAATTTATAACTCATATTTTTCATGACAACCCTGTCAGGTAAGTTTTATTACTATTCTCATTCTGCAGATGTGCAGACTGAGTCAAGGAGAGATTAAACAACTTACCTAGAGACTACGTATTTAGTAGTAATTGTTAGAACCAGAGTTTGTATCTAGGTGGCTCCAGGTTCTGTGCTTGGCCACTATTCTTATTGCTTCTCCACATAGTACTTGCATATATGATTAATCATAAGCTGTTGGCTTTATAAGTCTTGAAAATCCATTTTCAGAATTAGTCTGGGTTTTTGTTTTTTTTTTGGGGGGGGTTATAGAGCATCAATAGGGAAATAGCATGACATAGGAACAGAAATATAGATTGGAATGATAATGTAGAGGTCCTTGAATTCTAGACTGAAGAATTCTGACTTAATTTAATTGGCACACAATAAGGAATCACCCAAAGGTCTGAATATGAAGTGACAGTGTTGGAGCTACATGTTAGCACCAGTGGACAGACTGAGGCAGGAAGTGTGTGAAATGGATAATCATTTAGAAGCTATTGCAACCATGTGGGTGAGAAGCCGTGAAGCCTAAATCAGGAAGGTGACTGGAAAGGAGACACATTTGGGAGAGTGGTTTAGGTCACATTTGTGGGATTGGGCAAGCTGGGATAGTCATGGATCAAGGCAAGCGGGGAGACAGGTGACTCCAAGATTTTAAATCATAACTTAGAAGATAAGGAGCCGCTATCTGAAAACTGAGCAAATCAGCCTGAATATTTATTAATAATTTGGTAAATATCTGCCCTGGTACATGTTGACTTTGATATACTAATGGAAATTAATGGAAATAACGTTTCGGAAATGTCATTCTATAAGCAGGGAAAAAAATCAGAGAAATAAATACAATTTTGGAAGTATCTTGCCAAAGGAAACTGAAACCATTTGAGTAGATGGAATCATGAGAGAATGAAGTATGGAAGTTGAGGTGGAGAAAGCCTGAAAAATTAGTCTGCGGTAGGACCTCCATTTAATCAGCAAGTAGGAACAGAAAGAAGGAGCTGGGTAAAGAGAGCTCCAAAAGATTGAGGGAGAACTAGAATAAGGAAGAATCATAAACAATAAAAGGAAAGGAAATTCTAAGAAACAAGAGAGGATCAAAATTCATTTACTTCAGAGCTAATTGAGAAAAAAAGGTGTTTAATTCATCCAAAATCTCTAAAGAAGACCTTCTGTTGGCCATTATTACAGATAACGTTTAGCAATGATAAATGTAAAGTAACCACTTACATATGAATGAGTCAGTGAAAATACCCGGACGGACTTTTCCCTTTCAGTGCATTCAGGGTCTGTGTGGAAGAATTAACGCTTTCAGAATATTTGTTATAAACACACCATCTCTAAAGAGAATTTTAGGGTTTCTGTTGATTTTTTGATTAGATGTTCCCATATGTTTAAAATTATACTGGAACAATAGATAAATGTGACTTGGTATCCAGTATTTACCTATACATGGCATTCTAGAAGAATATTTACCTCTACACGGCATTCTAGAAGAATATGTACCTCTACATGGCATTCTAGAAGCATGAATCATTAGAAAGATCACAGCATACTTTGTTCCATTTTATGAATTTATTCTTTCTTATCTCTGCTGCCAAAAACTTGTGGATCTCACTAGAACCACACAAGCTTAAACTTAAAAAACAAAAAGATTTTAATTAGTGAAATCCAAAATTTACATTTTACATTTTTTTAGGAATAAACTGCATTATGTTAAAACTATATCACTGGTTTGCTTGCTAGATCAGAATAAATTTTGATCCAGAAGTCTGTGACCTCTTATTTGGATCAAGGTTTGTTTACTACATGTAAAACTTACAAGTTCAATACTGAGACTGACCAAAGCCAGGAAACAAAAACATAAATTTGATATGGTCTGTTTGTAGAAAAGACAATAAAAATGTCAAGTACTTGTTTACAACGTGTGTCTTTAAATTTTTCTTTAAAGAATCTGTAGATAATTTGTATTGTGGATTCATTAAGTTTTGGGCTAGAAAAATGGAAAAAAACACAAAAGTAGAAAAAAGAGATTTCTAAAAGGTTATTGCTACCACTGGTTACTTGTAAACCTATAGTTCGCTTTGTACTAAAAACTTTGGATGTGTCTCATTGGTTAGAATTTTAAAATATAAAAATGCAACAAATTTTTTTTTGGTTTTGCATTTTAACAAAATTTCAAGTCCAAAATCTCTGAAGATGTTTTTTTCTCGTTGAACAAGACAAGTAGGAAACATACTCTTAATCCTGTCAATGGTTCTGTGAACCTCTCTGCTTTAAATACATAATAATAGTTTATTGTTTCATGTCATCTTATTATTGGTAGTATAGTCATCTGTCAGTATCTGGAGGAGATTGCTTCCAGGACCTCCAGGGGATATCAAAATCCATGGATGCTCAAGTCTTATTTTTTTAAAAAAACTTTAAAAGTACTGTTTGCATATAATCTATGTGCATCTTCCTTCATACTTTAAATTATTTCTAAATCATTTATAATATCTAATGTAATATAACTGCTATGTAACTAGTTGTTATACTCTATTTTTCATTTGTATTACCTTTTATTGTTTTATTGTTATTCTTAATTTTTTTCCCAAATATTTTCATCTGAGCTTGATTGAATCCACAGATGGGTGCCTGTGGATATGGAGAGCCATCTGTAGTTTACAGTCTAGGTTTCAGTTTTTCTAATTAAATATATAAGTTGAAAATTATATTTTTAATCAAT
The DNA here is from genome assembly GCF_047675955.1 of Chlorocebus sabaeus. NCBI lineage: Eukaryota > Metazoa > Chordata > Mammalia > Primates > Cercopithecidae > Chlorocebus > Chlorocebus sabaeus. The sequence continues at coordinate 1,489,390 of NC_132925.1, forward strand.
AAACAAAAAGAGAGCAAGGCCATGTACTTTACAAAGACCATGAATAATTTGTCAAGTAGATCTTTTTCCCCCTTCATGTTTTCCAGTAAGTCAACACAAATCTCTCTTCCATTTGTAAATAAGTGCATGTATGTAGTAAAGAAATATTATGCCTCCCATTCATACTTCTGCAACTCCTTCATTTTCTATTTCCTTCATTCAGCTAATATTTTTCTGAATATCTATGTGCCTAGAAGTGTTTAGGTTCGAAGAGGGAGCAGTAGACCATAAAGACAAAGCCCTGTCTCTATTGAACTTCCATGGGAAAGAACTCGATTGAAGACAAATCTATAAACTACATAAAATTTAAGATTAAGTAGAGAGTAAAGACAGCATCACAGAAGATAAGGGGATAGAACATGCTGTTGAGGTATGGGCACGCTACAAGGTGGGATAGATGAAGACAATGGAAAAAACAATGTATTCAATACTGTTTCCCTGCCACATAGTCCAGATTCGTCTTACCCCTCCGTTGATAGTTTTGTCCTGTAGATCTGAAGTTTCCAATGCACAAAGATACAATGGCAGAAGACCTCAAATCTCTGCCATTTATCACTTTTTGTTGATGCCTAGCTGGTTGGTTTTGATTCTTAAAGGGAAAAAGTGCTCTTTTAATGTGTTTGCTCTCAACTCAGGCTCAGCAGCAGGGATCTCAAATCTCCAACACTGGCTCACCAAACATATATGCTCGCAGAGAGCCAGCAAAGAGAAAATTCAGAAAATTTTTAAAAATCTTAGGCACTAATAACACTTTGAATAGTGTCGTTTTAGTTTTTTGAAATAAATTTTATATCCTCCACAGTGTGTATATAATTATATATTCCCAGGTACATATTTTAAAAAACAATTTACATAGGATATATTTGACTCAGGTTGTATTTAAATATTCTCTTAAATATACTTCCAAAGACATTCTTATTTTTAGTGCTTTACAGAAGTATTTTGAAAATAGGAAGGCTACTGTTAGTAAGAGCAAATTCAATTTGAGTTTGGTTTGTTAAGAAATATTTATGCTGTTCTCTCGAGTGTTAGTGTTGTTTAGACATTAGTCTTATTCGAGGCAGTTGAATACTGATATGATTGCAGATAACTTGGGAATCTGCTAATGGTTCCAAGAGAGTTCATTTTGATGTATTTAGTGTATTTTAGGTAGGTAGGATGTACTAACATATCATAATATGTGGTACTTACTATATATATTCCTCTTATTTACAGCCAGCTACAAAATATTCCTTAGAAACACTGAAAATGAAAGGCTTTTTTTTTTTTTAAAAAAACTGTTTTTCTAATAAAAATTCAAGAGCTTTAATATTTAGTGACTGCCTTTAGGTTTAGTTTGTCAGTGCCCTTCACACACTTAATAATAGGCTTCAAAACTCCTGGTCGCTTGCTAATAACTCTTCACTTCTCAGGAGATTGAATTGCTATAGGCTAGTTTTCTTAATAAGCCTGCCAAAAAAAAAAAAAAAGTTAAATTGAAGACTCATTATATGTTTCCTTTTCAGCTATTTCTTATACATTGCCATGCAAATATATTTCATTTTTTCATATAGTTCATGAATGTGCATGAATACATACATATGCATTTAACAAGAATTTTGTTTTGAAAAAAATACCGTGGTATATGAGAAAAATTGTAATATTTTAAATGAAGATATTTGTACCCGAGAAATAGCTAATCAAATGTAAGAGGCGAGAAAATAAAAGGCCACACATTAAACTTGTGCATCATCAAGATTAAAAAAATTACTAGCATTAAAAGCAGTTAGTTAACATTCTTTTTTCTTTTTCTTTTTTCTGCTATCTATGTCCAGTCTCTTTTAAACCTTGAATGTAACATACAGTATTTAATCTCCTACAAAATTGTAATTATCTTCCACCAAAACACAAATGAGTAAACATAAACAAAACAGAAACAAGACTGGCCATTATGAAGGAATTAAATGTGACTACAAGAAGAGATTTTAAACTACTGCCGGAAAGGGCTTAAATTGTCTCTTAAAAGTTGCAGCTCTGGATGTACTCTGTTAAGGCAATAGTTTCATGAACAGGAGCCCATTTGTAATTAGATAAGGAAAACTGACAGCAGCAGTTGAGTTAGTGGCTCCCGTGGAATGACAGGTATTGACTGAACCCTGGGCTGTGTTTGAGATGGTGAGGGAGTCGATAACAGCATCAGGGCTTGTTTGGAGTAACACTGCCAGCAATGCTTTAATTTGCCGCCTGGAAAAGAGCCACAGACATTCTTCCCCCATGTTTAGTGTTGATGAGATCTAACACTTCCATTTAATCTTCTGTTTACCACTAAAAACACTTGTAAGTGGGAATGGCACCACAAAGAGGAAATAGAACAGGGAAGCATATTTTGTATGAATTCTATGTTGCAGCCCAAGTCTAGAAAAAAACACCTCATTTGAGTCATTGAATGAAGTGTAGAAGGAAAAGTTTAACAACAATAAAAAATCAGTTTAGAACAAATGTTTTAACTGATTTTGAAGAAGAGATAGGGAGTAGAAAATGTTTTTAAACTACCTTTTGAATTACATATATATATATTCTTTTTTTTTTTTTTTTTTTTTTTGAGACAGAGTCTGACTCTGTCACCCAGGCTGGAGTGCAGTGGCGTGATCTCGGCTCACTGCAACCTCCGCCTCCTGGGTTCAAGGGATTCTCCTGCCTCAACCTCCCAAGTAGCTGGGACTACACGAATTCTTTATATTTTTTTCTATATAGCATATTGGTTTAATGAAAAAAAAGAATGTAAATGGAAATGCTGTGATGTTCATAGACACATTTGGGATGTATTGTTATCTCTACATAATTTAAAGATTCTATTTTGTATTCTGTTTAAAAGCAAATGTATTCTTATTAAATACTTCCCAGATATTTTTGAAATGTCTTACATAAATATGTATATATAAATTCTATGATAAAATATTAATGTATAGTTTTGTATGTGGTATACACTTTGACACATAATATCTACCCATAAAAATCCACAAAAGCACCCAGATTTTAATACTGACCATTAGAGAACACAAGCAAAATGATTGTTGAAAAAGAGTTACTTCTGGACCAGATCCAGCCTAGCTGCATTTAACTTGCTGTCAAAATTCAACAGACACCATTATAAAATTTGCACCTACTTATTATTACAAATTCAAATAATCCCCTAACTGTGACCTTCAGTGCCTAATTAAATAAAGGTAGCATTTAAAAATACTAGATTACTTCAGTCTTACTTAGTTGCCAGTGCTTAATGCTTCCCACCTGTTGTAACACAGAAACTGCCCAAGGTAGACTGCAGTGCCTTTGGTTGTGCCAGGAAATTTCAGAAGCTTAGGATTTTGTAGTGAATCCACACTAAACTCCTGCTCGGCTCAATTAGATGACCTCCTGAGATGATCTGACATGTTGTGGAGATAGTTACTGTTCCAGGGATGAGACACCACCCGTGCTTCCAGGGGAATCTCATGGCAGCGGCTCTTTCCCTATCCCACATACAGTCCAAAGCTGAGTGTGTCTCTGGAAAATGAATTCACCCGTGACTGAGAATACGGCTCTGAATTTATTAAAATAGGACTTGCTGTGCTGAAAAAATTTTATTTTGGTATATAATTTTAAGCGTGGAAAATTAAAATCAAGAGATAAGTATAATAGCTAGTACTGTCTCACACATGCCTAGGATCCCTTAAATGTGTAAAATGTATTCCCCTTTCTAAAGTCTCTGCGGAAATTAAAGAGCAAAGGAATTAGGACTTAACCAAATAAAATGTTTAGCTTGAAAATGCATTAGTGAATACCATAACTAAAAGAAAAATGATGCTCAATATGCTTGCTTTTAGTGTTTTTCAGAATGTATCAATCATGTTGGATCACATTATTTTAGTACATGTAAATTTTCAAATATTTAATTATGGCGAAAATATTTTAAAATGCAAAGTCACATATCAATTACTTAACATATTTCTGTGTCAAGTCCAATAAACTTGATTCAGTCAGCCATTACATAAGTAGGGACAACTATTAACATCTCTCTTACTGGTACAGTGATTGATTTTAGTCAGGATAACCTTGAGTACTTCACGCTTCACAAAATCAGCATAATTTTAGCTATACGTATCCTACTGTTATGAAAGTTTTTACTCACCTTTTGATATTTTGTAGATGGTTATTTCTTTGTATACAGTTGTGTCATGCATAGAGCTTTATTTTATTTCTTTGGAAAGAAAGATATAATTTATATTTGTCAGCTTTCATAACCATGATTAACAAGACTAATTGAGATTAAAGTGCTGCCTATCAAAAAATTTCCAACAGTTGGGACTGAATATTTGGGCAATTCATATGATTGTATATTTATGGTGGTGGAAAAAGCCAAATAATTCAGAATTTACTTGTTCTTTCAACAAATAATGCTTCAGAACTGTACTTGGGGTTAAGCTGGGACAACAAAAGTATGCACAAGTCCCTTTCTTAAAGGACTCCTTGTTTAGGAGGAGAGAAAGACATGTAAATAAATGACTGTAGAGTACAGTGCGATCAGTGCGGTAATAGAGGTATGTACAAGCTTGAACAGTTATTCTGAAGGGGAGGGAGCAATTAATTCTGTCTGAGATGGGACAGGGGAAGGATTGAATTCGAGCCCATTCTTTGAATAATACATGAAAGAGCACTAGTCCATTCTCCTAAATTGAGTAGTTTAGCCAAAGAGAGCTGCCAACCTATCGATCAACTGATGAGAAGACAGAACTTAGACCTCGCAGGCCTAAATGAATAGTGAGCTGACACAAGCAGGTATCGGTGCCATTTGTAGCTTTATCCCTGAAACTACAATGAGTTGGTGCTCTCAACAATGTCTCCATCGAGATTCGGTGTTCCCACAGCTGGAGAAAGTTTCTAAAAAGGTGTTAGTAAAGAATGTCAAGAGATATCGGTAACTAGATGGATAAATCACATTATATGAGACCTCCTGAATGCAAGAACTTTTCATAAGATACCAATCACCAAATCTCTTTGAATGAAAATGTTATTTAAGCATTTCTGTATGTTTGGTAAGGTATTCTCCCTCTCTTAGGGAATAGAAGGAATAAACAAAATGAAACAAACAAACAAAAAACCTTTACTTGATTTTGTTCTCTGCCTCAGGTCATTATAATCTACCCAATTAGACTCCAGACTGTTTCTGTAATTTCATACTCTGTGATTCACTGATGCTAGCTCCTGTTTTATCGCTAGCCCATTAAGCTTTCTCAAAAATAAAACAAAAAGCAAAAAATTGTATTGTCCTAGCCTCCAAAGCTGAAACATTCTTTCCTTTGTCTTCTCCCCCATAAGCTTTAAAAATTTCAGGAAATCTAGAGTTCCACATTCTCCAGTGTTGCTATAGGGATTACTTTCTCAGCTGGACACAGCCCAGGTGGTATATAATACTTGTGGGCTGAGTTATTTCCTCACAAACTTTGAATGTTAAAATTCTAAACCCTCGTGTCTCAGAATGTAACTGGATTTGGAGATAGGGTCTTTAGAGAAGTAATTAAGCAAAAATGAGGTTATCAGGGTGGTCCCTAGACTAATGTGACGGGCACCCTCATAAGCAGAAGAAATTAGAACACAAACACGCACGGTGGAGAGACCACATAAGGTGGTAGGAAGAAGATGGCCATCAAGGACAGAGGCCTTAGAAAGAACCAACCCTGCTGACTCCTTGATCTTGAACTTCTAGGATCCAGAATTGTGAGACAATCTCTTTCTTTTGTGTCGGCCACCCAGAATGCGGTATTTTGTTATGGCATCCCCAGCCAACTACTACAATAGTGATGACACGTATTGTTTGGTATTTCATCAGTTCATTAACATTGGTATTTTGTTCCAACTGGAGTTTCTTAATCACCTCTTGTGAAAGTCGTACAGATCACTGTTCACAGAGTAAGCACCAATACATTGCTGTTGAATTGATTAACTTTCTTGTCATGTTTTCAAATGATGTGCCACAATTCCTAAGTTGATTTGCACTCTGCTGCTTATCACATGAGCACCCACTGCCAAGTTTTCTGCTGTCTTTAACCACCGTGTATTTCACATTAGGTTGCATATGAAGCTTCCTATCCTTTCCCTTCTGATCTTGGACATCATTAGATCCCACGAAACTACAACGGAACCTCCAGGATAAAAACATTTATAGCTCTGCTCACTGAATGAAGAGGAGCATGTTTCTAAGATGGTTTTAATGAATGAAGGCTCCGGAGATTTTCTTACTGCTGGACAACATAATCTGAATCTCCAGAGCTGGTTTTCACTCATTACAAAGTGTATGCATTTTCTCCTTATAAATCTTGCATCAGCTTTATTTTTAAATTCTGAGATATGTGAAATACTGGGTTTTTAAAATAAAAAATGCAAAGCTAGACATACAATCATTCATTTACCAAAATATTTTGAAGCAGCTATGTGTGAAGCACTGTGGGAGATAGAAGGATGAATTAGAAGTGGACTTTGCCCATTAATAACCTTACATTATAATAAAGGGAATATCATGTACAAATAAGGAATTATGAGTGAGTGGAAAAATATATGATCCAGAAGTGATGCAGAGAGAATGTTAAGAGTTCAAAGGATCACTTCTGTTTATGGGAACCAAATAATGACTTATAGAAAGTTGGTGATTGATTTTAGCATGCCTTAAAAAGAGGGTGGAGTTTAGGTTTGTACATCAGAGAGATAGAAGAGAGGAAATTTCAAACTGATGGGACAATGTGAGCAAAAGGTAAGAAAATATATGTATTCCCTTTATTTGAATTGAATGAAAACATTGAAATAAGTTTGCTTAACATTAGGTAATCCTTCAATGTTAACTTAAATAAATTATTTTATAGGAGGTAAAAATACATCTCCTGTTTCTGAATATGGGTTTCGCATGAAAATGTGCTGTGCCTTTTATATATACGATGAATTGTGAAGAAAAGCTTTGGATAATATTTCAGAATCTATAATTGGGCAAGTAAGACCGAGATGATATAATGCTTATTTTTACATCCTCAGATTCTAGCATTATATGTGGCATGTAGTAGCTTACAGAACTTCTTGATGAAGTCGTCGTAATTACAGCTTGAAATAGCTAAGTAGCCACAGAAATAAAGTATAATGCATGGAGCAGATATTTGAAAACAGATTCAGCAAAATTGGACAAATCTTTGGGTTCAGGACTGCCATAAACAGAGCTGTCAAATATGATTTTAAGGCTTGAAGCTGGGTTGAGAGGTAGAATGATAGTTCCATCAAAAATGAGGACAGGAGTAAGTTTATTGAAAGAGAATGACTTCATTTGGTGATCTGCTGCTGGAAATATAGGATAGTGAATAGGCATCTTCGATTCAGATATAGATAAAGTGGAAGAATTATTGTTTGGAATGGTTGTTAAAGACAGATTACTGAAGGGGAAAGTGTAGAGAGTCAAAGGTGATGCTGAAGAGTAAGTGTTTAGTGAATGAATATTTTTGAAGGAGAGAAGAAATGGAAGCATAGAAGGAAATAAGGAAATAAGTCAGACAAGTAGAAGGTACATCAAAATGTCAGTAACAAAACCACAATGTGATACCACCTTACTCCTGCAAGAATGGCCATAATCCAAAAATCAAAAAATACTAGATGTTGGCGTCGACGCAGTGAACAGGGAACACTTCTACACTGCTGGTGGGAATGTAAACTAGTACACCCACTATGGAAAACAGTGTGGAGAGTCCTTAAAGAACTAAAAGTAGAACCACCATTTGATCCATGATCTCACTGCTGGGTATCTACCCAGAAGAAAAGAAGTAATACGAAACACATACTTGCACGCACATGTGTATAGCAGCACAATTCACAATTACAAAAAGGTGCAACCAACGCAAATGCCCATCAATCAACGAGTGAATGAACACACTGTGGTGTATATATATGATGGAATACTACTCAGCCATAAAAAGGAAAAAATTAATAGCATTTGCAGCAACCTGGATGATACTGGAGATTATCATTCGAAGTGAAGTAACTCAGGACCGGAAAACCAAACATCGTATGTTCTCCCTCATAAGTGGTAGCTAAGCTGTGAGGATGCAAAGGCATAAGAATGACACAATGGACTTTGGGAACTTAGGGGGAAAAGGATGGAAAGGCAGTGAAGGATAAAAGACTACAAATTGAGTGCAGTGTATACTGCATGGGTGATGGGTGCACCAAAATCTCACAATCACCACTAAATAACTTGCTCATGTAACCAAACACCATCTCTTCCGCAAAAAACTATGGAAATATGTTTTTTAAACTAAGTCAGTACCATAGAAATAGGAGGTTAGAAGTAGACAAAAATGTTTAATATCATGGTGAGATTAAAATAAAGTTAAGGGGGAAAAGCCTTTGATTTTGAAGACCAGAAGCTTTACTGGTGATCTTGTAGAGAGCAAATTCTATAGATTAATAACTTTAGATTCTAACTGGTAACAGAGTAAAAAATAAATGAGAGATTATTAACGGAGTAGGAGGTGATAGTTTACAGGATCAGCAAGATGAGAAGAAAAGCCCTTTGGAATTAAGGGAGAGCATGCAGGTGAGGCTGAGGAATTGAAGTCACAACAGAAAGCTAGTCAGTGAAGCAGAGGTTTAGTCAAATGCAAAAGAGATTATACAGAGCACAGAGGGCAGTCTAGGACTTTTACAAAACTAGGGATGTTGATTTTTTCCCCATATTGAGAGAATTGCTTTTAATAGTCATCTCCTTAAATGTGTTAACAATCCTTGAAGGCTGATACTAGTAATTTCATTTTAGACATCAAAACTGAGATTTTTTTTTTTTGAGAGTAAGTCATGTGATTCCAATGGTACAACCCGGCTTTAAAACCTGCAGCCTTTCTATTATTACCATGTTGTTTTTTAATGTTTGTCCTGACTGATTAGCTAATTTTAAAAATGCTTTAACTTCCTTTGATTAGGCAATGTTATTTACAGATTGAACTGGCTTGCTGAATTGTTACATGTTATGTAATGTAATATGAACCATGTCAATGTCAGCTGATTGTAACTCACACTTGTATTCAAGAGGCAGGAAGTAAAAGCTATAAGTTTTCTGTAATCATTGTCACAAGTGTAATCATAGCTATTGTTTCTTCTGTAAGATTCTCATTGAAGTAAATGAAAACGAAGACAACAGTAAGACTGATCCTTCATTGTAAAAAACAAAAACAGGAAAGCAGCATCAGGATTAAATAAGACATCTATATTAAAATATTTCTTCTATGAAGTGGATAGGTTAGAAGAATATGAAATTATTATTAGATCCTCTTAAGCTAACTTATCTGTCTAGATGAACTTGAAACTGGCCATTCGCAAAGTGCAAACTCCTAATAACACTTTCAGGTTAAAATGAAATATGCGTAAGATTTGTTTTTGCCGTTCTTAGGCATCCAGAAGTTCTGATTGGTATACCCAAAAGGCCCGATATCCAAACTGTACCAAAAACTTTGAATACAGTTCAAAATAAATACACTTAAAATTAGCAAAATCTCTGTCAAAACAGTAAAATGTCCTTATATTTATGATGGTTGCTTTTTATCTGTATAGTTGTTTTTGGTCTTGTTTTTACAGGCAGGTGAATATAATGACTTGTTGCACTTACAAACTACTTCAGTCCTACTGCAGAATCTGTGGATCATCCTTACAGTCACTGCCTCATGAGCAATTCTACATATTAGTATTTTTAAAAATGACTTTAGGCAATCTCTTCAATTTTATTTATTTTGTCACTTGGAATTTCTCTTCATATTAAATTATAGAAAAAGCAGCTCTGTAATTATTTTCAGTCCCTATAAGTTCAGTCTTGTTAAGAATAAAAAAGTGTATTATGTTTGAAATGAATGTATAGAATTATAATTGGTATATTTGTATTTTCTTTCATCATAGACCATTGAAATAAGTAGCAGAAAATGACTTTGCTTTTTTACTTTAAAACCCAGTAAGGGATGAAAGTTGGTAGGTAATAAAACATATTAAATGTAATCAAGAATATTGACTGTCCAAATGTATGCTATAAACAAAATTATTTCCAATCTCTCTATTACCATAAAATATTAGAATAGTATTTTCAAAGAGGGTGAATGAGTAAGACCATAATTTTTATACCAGTAAATGTAAGAAGTCCTAGATCTATTATGTCTTGCTTACATATCAATTCTCTTTGATATTATGTGAATTCTTCCTTTGAATTATCAGCGTTACTAAAAAAAAAGAAAGAGACAGAGAAAGATTGGAAATGAAGTAGGCTTATTTACTTATATATTATTTGCTCTGAAGGGTAAATGCCAACTAAATGGACTTACAAACATATGGAAAAATTAATGTATATGATATTTTTTCCAACCAAAGGGTTAAAGAATATGAAAGAGGAACACTAATATTAGTCAAAACAGAGCCACCTTTACCCTAGAGAGTCATTAAAGTCTAGATGTGTTTTATATGCAAAATGGCCTGTCAGGATCATGGAAAAAATTCTGACACCCTGCTTCTCATCAGTGCCCCAGAAACAAAGGCGAAGAAACGGGTTCTGAGCATGGGACTGCATTGCTTACCGGGTTTGTGTTAAAAATACATGTGCTTTTATGTGGCAGTTTCATACTTAATGAGTCTTTCATTAGTTTAAGGCAGAAAAAGTGCCAGTAAAAGTCAATGTCTAGTGCTGAAACAAAATACACCCTTTTCAGGATAAAACTGGCAACAAGCATTTTATTATGTTGTAAGAGAACATTTTTTTTTTTACCATTTTCTCATATCCTCTTACATGTCTCTATATTCTATGTTCATCAAAAAGTTAAAAATCACTAGTTCTGAAATTATGAAAATCTGCCACAAGAATATTTGACTAACATATTTTTAGAATTATAGTCTTACACAGGGCCAAATAGCAGACTAGAATAAAAGGGATTCTTTCAATATATTTTTAAACAATGCATGGTAGGAAATGATAACATTTCTAGTTCAAGATCAAATATTTAAAACTTGAAGTCAGATTACTTATGTAATCTTGTGTGTGTGTGTGTGTGTGTGTGAGAGAGAGAGAGAGAGAGAGAGAGACTTGGCTTTCTGATTCAAAATACAGAACTTTTTCTTACATAAAATATGTGTTTAAGTAGACATACTGTGTCAGACACTATTAAACAATGACTAAGATTATTAAACAATGACACAGATAATCACAGTGATTTGGCCTCCTAATGAAACTTGTGAGAATTTTATATTTGTGATGTAACAAATTTTGTAAATGATTATTGTACTACTTTGTTTTGGTTTGAAATTTTAAACTCTTACAACTAGATATGATAGGGTTAAAACATGGAACATCTTGAAGATTATATGGAAACTGAAGAAGTTTCAGGTTTGCTGAAACAAGAACACTGAAGATAAGATTTGTAACACACCCTCTTAGAAACGACCATGGAAAGATGATAAATGATATTTACCTCATATGTCATGATAACTGGTTTTTAAAGAAGATATCCGTGCCCTCTTTTATCAGGGGGATGGGAAAATGCATCACTTACAAGCGCTCAATCACCATGACATAAAGAAATAGCAAACCTTGAACATGTCAAAACAATGCCTGTTCAATCTACTTCTGTTTCCTGAACACTGAGTTTATTCTCAATATTGTATCCCCAAAACAAGTGGTCTTTAAAATATGATGTTTACTTTCTGGTGAGACTTTTGTAAAACATATTAGTGGGTATATGAGTATACACAGTATATAACAATTTAATAAGAAATATATTTTAGAGGCAAAAATGATTTCGAAAGAACAGCAATATGTCTGTAGTTGTATCTTTACTTAAGTGTTAATATTTATTGAATGCTTTCTATATGCCAGATGCTTTGCTAAGAGCTCATGTTAAACACAGGCTGGTACTATTTTTACTCCCATTTTACAGATAAGAAAACTGAGGGATAAAGAGATAAGTAAGGAGTTCAAGGTTTCCCAGATGTAGTTATACCTTAAGTATAATTTACCACATTATTTGAATTTTCTGATACTAAATTCAATAGGCTTAGGTTACTGGTGTTAGCACTCTTGTCTATGATCTTTATAAAGTATACACTTTTCATCTCCATGAAAAAGAGGAAGTAGTTTGGGTTGATTTAACATTGACTTTGAAATGACGGATTTGTTCTTCTGTAGTAATATAATATTTTTCTGGGGGAAAATTTGGCCCTTGTTTTTAAAGAATGCATGAAATTTCTGCAAAGATCCTATCTACGTTAAACATGGTTTGTATTCCAAACACTTATAAAAGACTAGTGTACAAGTAAAATTGGATAATTATCTTAAACTTACTAGAAAATTCTAGTTGTGCTCAGAAAAAGTCTCGTTTTGTAGTCATTTGCAACTTTTTCAGAGTTGTATTATCTGTGTGTGAAATATAAACATGAATTCTGGCCTCTACTCTTAACTGTTAGCACCAGATGCTTCTCAAAACAAACGATGTTGTCTCTGAGTGTTCTATAAACAAATTCCAACCTGAATGCCTGCTTTTAGCATCCCTCCCAATTTATCAGATAAATATGAACTCTATTTTCTTTTCAGACAAAACCTATCTACTGTAACTTTTTTTAAAGAGAAAACAGTGAAATGTAGCATAATCTGTGAAAACACGCAGGATCTTGGCAGGCAGAGTCTAGCAAGGAAGTCTTGTGTTTTGGCTGAACATACTCTGGACTTTTATCTTGGCTAAAGCTTTTTTTAAAAGAACATGCCTTAAAATAATTTGTTTCTGCTGCTGTATGCTAGATTTTGAAGAATTTTATTTAGTCCTTAGACTCCTGGTCTATGAGGAACGTGAAGTCTGTATACAAAACCATTATACTGATGAAACTTTAAGGAACTTCTAAGATGGTAGTAAATTTGTGTTCTTTATATAAATTATAGAATGATGTACAAGACTGCTTAGGTCACCTTTTTTAAAGGTGAATGGCCCTGCTGGCAAGAAACATAAATATGAACCTCAGAAAAAAAATGCGTCACAGAAGTCCATTTTTTTATAGGTGCTCCTAGAAATATTTCAAATGTTGTAAGCAAAAAATCAAAACACAGAACTTCAGGAAGATAAAAACGAATGAACAACCCTGCTTTTTGACTATAGACTCTCATTAAATGCTGAGTAAACACATTATACATGCGTGGGATATTTGTCTAAGTTCTTATGGTCAGTTAATAGTAATAGAATTCACTGTAATACTAGCTACATGTATTAATGACTTACTGGGTGACAGGCATTTTGCTTCGAGTATATTATTTCATTTAATCCTGAAATAACCCTAATCGGTAATGTAAGTTTACCATGAAAACAGATTAATGTGAGCACCTTAATTTTTTGACCTGTTGTGCCACTGGTTAGTCCAGTTGAGAGCCATAAATTGAGCAGAGAGTCTTAATTGTTCAGGGACTCTGTGATAGGACTAAATAGCCAGGAGGGATTTCACTAGATCATTCAACTCTTTAAAATTGTGACCTAAGACAGATAGGAACCATGATCTCTAGGGATAAGAAGCTAATACATTAAACTTGTATACCACCTTGCTTATGGCATTTACCATTTTGCCCTTGTATTCCATTTTATCTAATAAAATTCAAGGAGTTTTTTAAACGTAGATATTGCTGAAAGTTTCATCTAACTCGGCAAAGGCTACAATTTATGATTTAGTTGTTAATTAGACTTAAAGAACAAAGCTAATGCTGTTCCATTTAGTGAGAAAGGTCTCTGAGGACCTGAGACTGACCAGTATTGGTTCTCCTGCTGGGAAAACACTATGCCTAAACAAGTCCCCAGGGCTCCATTACTGGGCCTTTTAGACAAACACAAAATGCATCTTAGTTTATTTGAAAATCCTTACAATGAAGCTTTATTGCATATCTATAAATTTTTCACGTTGACATGTCAAAGACTTGTAAAAGTATACTGGCGAGAGAACGATAAACATTATAAATATACCACTTTCCTTTAAATGTAAGATGATCGTAGGTCGTATACGGCGTGGTCATAAACGGAATACAGTTCTGTGTGGGGACGCGATTGTGGGAATGAGTAGTAATGTCTAAACGGGATGGCAAACCCTTTACTGAGAAAGTAAGCAATGCAACATTATTTAGCGAAGTTGGATATGCAATTTTTGAAGATTAGGAGACAAGATAGGTCATTTTATTTGGTGATTTTATTAAAAGACAGTTCAAAAATTAATTTTAAATGTCAATATATTCTCACTGATGTTATTCTATCTTTGCAAGTATTTTTAGTGTTCTGTCTTATGTGCATGTTTTCATATGCTGAGCATGCTTTTTTATTTTAAAAAAAGGGAAAGTACATTTTCCTCAGAATTTAAAATGTAATTCCTCCATTTCATAAAGCCCGTGGGTCACATTCCTACAAATTTCTCTACTTTGCTGTATTTTTTATACATATTTCTTAGGAATTATTCTTAGAGAATAAGTTTAACTTTAAATATTGACTGTAGCTATTCAAGTTTGGTCATCATTGAAATCTTAGTATTTCTATTTATCTACCAACTAATTTGAACCACTGGGTAAATATTCTTAGTTATAATTATTTCAAGTATTTTCTACTGGTCATGCAGATATCAAATGTGGTGCTCTAAACTCAGTTATTTCTCATTAAATTTGGAAAATATTTTCGTTTTTATGAACGAATACAATTCCTTTTTTTTTTGGACAGAGTCTCACCCAGGCTGGAGTGCAGGGCTGCAATCTTGGCTCAGTGCAACCTCTGCCTCCTGGGTTCAAGCAATTCTGGTGTCTCAGCCCCTCAGGTAGCTGGGACTACAGGACTGTGCCACCTCATCTGGCTAATTTTTGTATTTTTAGTAGAGATGGGGTTTCACCATGTTGGCCAGGCTGGTCTCAAACTCTGGCCTCAAGTGATCCACCTGCCTCCATCTCCCAAAGTGCTGGGATTACAGGCATGAGCCACCATGCCCAGCCCACATTTCCATTTTTAATATATACTGTGCTTTACAAATATTACAATATGTTTTAAAATACGTTCACAGAAGCACCTGGTCTGTGAATGGCATGCCAACGTTTAAAAAATAAACATTCTTTGAATATATATTTAGTTTTTAATGTGGTAGGAAAATCAAAGCCAGAGGGAGTAGAAACAAAATTTGTGATTTTCTAAATACTTCTTGGCTGCAGGGAAGAAACCACGTCCCAGGCAAAGTCCTACCTAATTCGATGAGAAAATTACATGGAAGAGATTCTTCTTGGCATGAGGACCCACCAAGATGGTCAACAGAGAATTAAAAAAAAAAAAAAAAATTAGAGACAAGGGCTTGTTCTGTTGTCCAGACCAGGTTGTAGTGCAGTGACTCTATCATAGCTTACTGCAGCTTTGAACACCTGGGCTCAAGCGATCCTCCCTCCTCAGCCTCCTGAGTAGCTGGGAATACAAGAGTTCACCACCATGCCCAGATAAGTTTTTTTTATTTGTTTTGTAAAGACAAGGTCTTGCTATGTTGCCTAGGCTGATCTCAGACTTCTAACCTCAAGTGATTCCAACAGATAACTTTTGATGAATGTGAGAACCTTTGTAATCTTCTGTGTACTTACATTAACCAAGTAATTTTATAGACAAATTTCCTTCTTTTTGCTAATTGGGCCATGACCTTGGAGTAGCAAAGGGTGAGGATAGGTCATGACCTAATCAGCACGGGGAAATAAAATTATATCATCACTCTGGTTTGAGCATTTACACCATAGGGAATTGTTCTTGGAACAAGTTCTTGTTCTGACGGATGCAAGACCCCTGATATTTCTCAAAATTTGTACACATTTTTCCAGTTTCCATAAACGTAGAGAAAAAAAGAAAAAAGTGAAGCCTACCCCCTCCTTTTTGAAGTTCTGCATACTAAGTATAGTGGTACTAGGAATTATTTATTTGACAAATATGTATTCATCTGTTTTTTAATGTGAAAATCAGGAAACTATATTTTCAGATATTTAGATTAATTTTCTATTCCGTTTTGTTTTCCCCACACAACTGTCAAAATCAAAAGCAAATAAAAGCAAAGTAACATGTTGTGTGAGATGACAGTTGATGACAAACACCAACGGGCATGAATACTGATTCAAATGTGTTTTTATTATTTCACATCCAACTCAGAAACATTTTTATAATAAGCTAGTTCTTATAGTTACAGTTGAGAGTAGGATCAGTGGCAGCTTAATCCAATCAATCAATTTACAGCCTTGCTCCAGATTTCTCTGGGGGCGTCTCTCCATTGAAGCTCTCTTCTTGTCATTGGCCCCATTCCTGCTAATTAAGGCTTAGCTGTCCTGTGGTCCCTGGACCTACTGTTTTTTACGTAAGTTCACTTATGCCAATCATAACATGGCTATTAGTTACCTTTAGCAACTCCTTTCTTTGGTTATTACTTAATCTTACTTCCATACTTTCTGGTTACTTCAGACTCCTTCTTATATTAAAATCTTCTGATGACATATAATGGATTTGTATTTAAGATTTCTTTTACTGACTGCAGAATATTGAGTTCATTTATTCAACTCAACAAGTTGAATTCATTACTGGGAATTCATTAATTGACATACGTATATTCATTGGGTAAATCTTGTTTACAAATCTCTTTTTACCAATTTGAAAAAGAATTCCAAAATTTTCTGGAATCAGTGTTAGGTTAACTATAATTATTAGTTTATACTATTTTTGACTTGTTGTATTCTTTAAAACTTTTGCTGAAATGATTGATTTTTGGCCATTAGGACAAAATAGAAAATGTAAAATTGCATTATTGGGTTATTAGAAATATGGCATTGGATGAAGGAATAGTTATAGTATAAAGCTTGATTTGTAATATTTTATTTCTATCACAAATGCATTTTTATACTAATCATTGTAATTTCTTGGAAATTAAACATTAGGCGGCTCTTGGAAGAAGGAATTTCATAATGTAGGGGCAATGTAATTAGGATTTTGCATGTTGGCAATGGCAGTAAAATCTATCAATATCTTCCCTTTTATAAATCTCAACCCATGAGGGAAGTGTGGTGTTGCTTCCTTTCAGTGCCTAACCACCCTTCAAATAAGTTTTCCCCTACTTTTATTAAATTCAGATAAATAGGAAGCTATACAGAGTACAAATCTAATATTCTTTTTCCCTGCTAAATTTGCCATATAAGCAGTTTGTCATTGCATTTTTTTATATTATATCTGACTTGTTTACAAAACGTAAAACAATTTATTATCTTAATGTTTACATGTCCAATACTTTGGTGAAATGTAGAAGTACAGGAAGTCAATCAATGAAATATTAAGCAATTATAAGTACAGAATGATGTAAACATTTTTCAAAGGAAATTTTATTTAAGTTAGGTTTATATAGCTTTTTCTCTTTCAAATGAAGATAAATGCACTGATGAGCAGTTCAAGAAAAAAAATTTAAACCGACAGTAAAATTGCAAATGAAATTAAGGAAAAAGGAACAGATAACACAAAATAATGTTAAAGATTCTATTATTTTTAACAATTGGACATTTAAAGTTCTTGGAGGTACAGTTCACAGCAAGCATTTTAAATCTGTAATATCTATATTCATAAAACATTCTAGGCTTGCATTATAAGAAAACTTTTTAGAATGAAATATAAGCAATTTTAGACTTCCAGACATAGCTTATAATAATTGCCTGTACTTGCTTGCAAAATTATGTTTCAAGAAGAAACACACTTGTTATAGAAGCTGAAATGTATAGAACCTTCATCTGTCAAGTTACCTGTCTTTCGGGTCCCTCTCCCCACCCACCAGGCCTCATTATATTATCCTGAAAAGAACACTATCTCTTTAAGGCTAAGAAAGTATTGTGCTGATGAGCCAGGGGCTGCCCACCAATTGGCAGACCCATTGGGTGATAAATGTCCAAGGACCTCTAGGCTGACGACACATTTTTCATCATTAATCCAGCCTATTGTAACCAGGGCCACTCGCATTGATTCGGACTAGGAGGCATCATCTGCTGTTAAGAGGGTGATGACTCGCTGAAAATGCAGGCCTGAAACTAATCAAATATATTTAGAGCCTTCCCTGGCAACTTGCTGGGAGAGCAGCAGTAGACAGCTAATAGGGGAGCCCCCCACAGGTAGTGCGGTGCTCAGCATGCTTTGTATGGGAATGTGAGAAATCCATTTGGAAGCCTGTTGTGTAATTCCAGCTATTATACATTGTAGTACAAATGTGTGTGGGGATTAGTCCAATACTACGGTACTTGAATGTTGCATTAAAAATATAGTTGGGAAATACCCTGCTTTTTTTTTTTTTTTTTTTTTTTTTGACCTCGAACTCAATTACAAAGAATAGAATTCTCAAACCCAGATTTCTTTGGAATTGCTAAATTATTTTTGTGTTTTTGAAAGTTTGAAACAGATGGTTTGAGACATATGCTTAATATTTATTTTACTGAAGTTGCAAAATTTGATGAGGAGGGGATCTTTTTTTTTCCCCCTTTGCAGAACTCAACAAATAGTTACATTTTGCTCTTTTATACTTTTTAAAATATAATTAATATGTATTTGACCAGAGTATACTTAAATACATTGTGGCAGTTCAAGGGCATATGTACATGTTATTTATTGATTTTTCTTGTTAATCCGTGCATATATATTCATTTTACATAAATCTTTATTATTTTAATTTGCACTGATAAAAAATGGCTTAAGTTAAGCAGTAGCTGGTGATGCAAACTTGTTTGCCTTAGGCAAATGTAGAACAATATGTTCTTTATTTCCTGCTTACAACTGATTAAGCAAAATCAGGTGCAAGTAGGAAATAAATTTAACTGATTAGACTTATTCAATGGAAAATTTCACTTATATATTGAGCCTAATAACCATATATAATAAAATCAAAAAAGGGCAAAATATGAGAACAATTTGGCTTAATTAAAAAAAAAAGGAGACTGACCGGGCGCGATGGCTCAGGCCTGTAATCCCAGCACTTTGGGAGGCCGAGGCGGGCGGATCACGAGGTCAGGAGATCGAGACCATCCTGGCCAACACGGTGAAATCCCGTCTCTACTAAAAAAACACAAAAAACTAGCTGGGCGCCGTGGCGGGCGCCTGTAGTCCCAGCTACTGGGGAGGCTGAGGCAGGAGAATGGCGGGAACCCGGGAGGCGGAGCTTGCAGTGAGCTGAGATCCGGCCACTGCACTCCAGCCTGGGCCACAGAGCCAGACTCCCTCTCAAAAAAAAAAAAGGGGGGACCTAATAAAATTCCTTTTGATAAAGAAGAAGGTAGAGAGAGAGGAAAAAAAAAGAAGAAGAAAAGGAAAAAGTAAAATAAATAATGCAGACCCTCCAATTGCTCACGCAGTCCTAATGTTCTACATGGGAAACCACTGACTGTCTTCTCAAATATTTTATGGAATCATGAAAGAATATCTCAGCTGGGAGGGAAGGCTTCCGTGTGATTTCTCTTGAAGAAAGTCTTCAATCCCATTTTGAAATCTCAATTCCTCCAAGTTCCAAAGCTGAAATTTCACCCCTTTCATATGTGCACGTTTTAATAAGGATTTTATATATATACTTAGTTATCAACTGCTTCGAGTGTTGGATGAACTTAGGTGGAAAGCTTCATTAATGAGCAATAGACGGCTCACTGAATCTACCTTACTTTGGTAGTGTCCTTATTATTAAATCCATTAAATCCATTTTAGAGCCACGAAGCACAACACAATAAATGCTACTTTTAAAAAATTTCAAAAATTAAATTGGTATCACCCCCTCGTCAGTCATATAAAAGTTTTCCAAAAACAATATTTATGTTGTGTTACATGCAGGCTGAGGGTCCCATTAACAATTCTTTTGTCTGGCGTGAAGACGATGCTCCTAGCTAGTCTACATGCAGACCAGGCGTTCTTTCCATTGCAAAGCCTTATCAGAAGGGCTATAGTTCAGCTCCTTTCTTAGTCACCACATGACCTTGAACAATGAAAACGAAAACAGTCACAATGAGGATGTTCTTAAAAGGAGAAATACATGAAAGCCATTTTATTGTCTAAGGTGGTATATTGCTGTGTCAGTTACCAGTGACTGGAGGGCTGATGTGGTTAAGCACTTTGTGTCTGAATAGCATACCAACTGGCAAGCAAGGGTTATCACAGGCACCGTAGACCAGGCACACCTTTTGCCCACCAAGACCTCAGATTCCAGGCAATCAACAACTACACAGTAGCAAAAGTCTTTTGACTGAAATCATTATATATAATTTGAATGCAATTATCAAACTTGCTACCTCTGTCATTACTCCTGTTCTTTCTAGTTATCATTTATGAAGCTCCTACTAGGTATTCATCATTATCACTTACCTAACTAGGTAAGCTGTATGACTTCATTATTCTTATCACAACTTTGTAGGGTAAGATAGTATTAACCTCATTATGCCCAGTGTGGAAAACGAAAGCTACAGAGATTTTATGTTACTTGCTCAAGATCACATTGCTCATAAAATAGAACAACCTGGAATTGAACCCAGAACTTTCTAGATTTTGTGCTCTTTCTACAACTTCACATTCTTTTTCTTTTTAGTGAGTCAATACCTGACCATTTCGCCACTAACAAGTTTTATAAATGTTATGGGATAATGTTAGTGGAAAGTCTTTCCAGAAAGCAGCAAACTCCATTGCAGATATTTGTGCTTAACTTGGAGCTTGAGCACGTAATGACAATTACGTTTAATTTTTCTTATTTTTAAAGTTATATTTATGATGTTACTTTTTGTGCCTCTAAATTGATTTAATAACAAGACCTCTGAACTTTGAAGACCAAGGAACATGATACAAGTATTTTAGAAACTCGTATTTTTTATATCTGAAGATATAATCTCAATTTTTCATATTTAAGTTTTATGTAAAAGTATTTTGGTCTGTTTCCTTTCACTTGTATGTGATATTGGAAGAGTGTATTTAGTTCTGTATGTGTTAGCATGTGCATATTGAGCTGAACTTGTGCATGTTCATTGTATTTGTTGCCTAAAATTTATGTAATAGCTGGATCTTGATTTTTGAAGTCACTGGTATTATTTCCATGAGGGGAAAAAACACAAAAACTAGACCTGTGTGCTAAAATCTGCAGTAAGAAACAATGAGATATAACTGCCAACAACCAGCTTCCTAAATGTTGTTTATCTTTAGATTTTTGCCTTGATCTTCAAGGACAAAACAAATTATGGGTGGCCTAATGGGTGCTACTAATTTAAAAATTGTACATTTAGATTACTCACAAATTCCTAGAATTAAAACAAATTATATATACAAGCTATTTGGAGCTAATTGAGGAGTGTGTATGGTTCTCAATCTACATTTTTAATTAAAGCAAATAGCTTTAATTCCTGCATGCCTAGATAGGTATGCACATTTTAGAAGTCAAAGAAAGAGTCAAGAATAGTATAAACAATCAGAGCGAAGCCACTCAACTCTGAAATCACTGGGCATTGAGCTTTTTCTGAGTTTTTACCATATGTGTTGATAGCATTTGGCTACACAAAATGTTGACCATTTTGACTATACAAAACGCTATGAACACATTTTCTGCAGTGTACAACACTTCTACCTCATGCCACTTTATTCTAATTTGCTTTATCTGATTACATCTACATTTTAGAGTAATAGAGAAATGCTGAATGGTTTGAAGAAAGTCCAATTAATGATACTTCTGGAGGGGTGATATAGTAACAACTACCAATGTTTTTAATATACATCTGTCATCTTTATCATTAAAACTTAGGGAAATGACCTGGGAGGGGGCTGTTCTGAAATATAGTTATTTCTGTCCTTATAACTTCATCATTTGCTTTAATAATTATTATTCATAGGTAATTTGGTTTTCCTTAGCAAGAGTAATGGAATCTAAGAAATCTAAGACAGCCCTCAACTTAATACTTGACTCCCCCACTTCATTCTTTTCCATCTTCCTGTCTTCTTTCTCCATTCCCTTCCCTCCTTCCTTCTTCCTCACATTCTTCTTCTCTTTCTTTTTTCCTTTATTTCCTTCATTCATCAAATATTTATTATAGTGCCTATCAAGTGCCTCCCTGGATAATGGTAGCAGCTTCATAAAATGAAATTTTTCACCTTGTCAAGATCATATGACCAAGTTTAAGGCAAAGGCCTTAGGAGAGAAAATACTCATCCAGGACAGTTTCTAGCAGAGCTGTGGTTCAGAACTTTTCCAGCAGAGATGCCCTTATCCACAGTGTATTTTAGCATGTAGGAAAACATAATCTCAGCCACTCACAGGAATGTAGCTAGATTGGTTGGCAACAGAGAGCTTTCAATATCAAGTCATGGTGTAAAGTCAGTTGGGATTTGAAGGGAGGTATGTCTCCCTATCATGACGTTTTGTTTTATGTCCAGCAAATCGATAAAACAAGTAATTTATTTTTCTAGTTCCAAATATGCTTAAAGAATAAAAGCACTGCACAGAAATGTGGTACCCTAGTTGTGTGAAGGATTTACGTGATTTATAAAATATTTTTTGCTAGAAGGTCACTTTACCCACACTTCTGATTGTGTTGACTAACAGAATTAAGTAATCTTTGATGCAAATATGTCATGGGAGTGATTGATCACACTCAGTTCTTGGGGGTGGGATACTGTTTACGGCATATTGAGAATTTGCAAATAATCTCAGGTTAAGCATCTGTTTTTTTCTTAGACTGCTTACTGTGTAAAAATAAATCAGGTTTTATATCTCTTTGGGAAGGAAAACCTGAATAAGGAAGACTGATGTGTAACCGAGTTATCGGAAGCCAATGATGGTGCTGAAATTTAAACATGTCAGTTTTAAAGTGTTTGAATATAGTTTCTTTGTAAAAGTTACTGAATCAGACTTGTCTTTTTCAAGAAGCCAAATGCCAATTTATTATTCTCGTAGATTTCATTTTTTCATCCCTTACTACTTCATATTTTTATTGAAAGAGGCTTCGAGTCTTCTCCTTATAAGACATTTTGATGATGATTGTGTTGATGGTGGCAGCTGAAACTGCCACTGGCAGAATTGATTTACCAGTATTTTCTCATTCAGTTTTTGCTGCAACTCTATGAGACAGGAACTGTATTCATACCTATTTTGCAGATGAGCAGACTAAAGTACAAGTAAATTATGAGTGTCTTCAAGGCCACACAACTTCCAAAACCTACGCCCTTAATTATGATGGAAGTTGCCTCTGCGTGGAAAAAGTAACTTAAATAAAAGTACGGTCTCTCTTTTGGCCATTATCTCTTTTAGGATAAAATGTGGTCCACAATTTGGCCTGGCCGTAACCTCGTGAACACAGTGTACAGAGGAGATCGCTGTGCGTTGTAGTAGAAAGGAAATAAGAATGATTCACTCTCTTGGTTATGTAAAATATACGGGGGTCTATTTTGAGAGAGAGCTCCCGGCCAAACCTGGTTTAATTCTTCAGGATCCTAGGAGAAACTAGAGATGGAGGTTCAGCAACCAAACACAACTCCATCTTTACCCCTGAACCTGCTTCCTCACCATCAATAGTAATTCCCTGACCTTAACATTGCATTCAGTGCATGCAACTCAAATGTACTACTTTTATTTTTTATTTTATTTTATTGAGACGGAGTCTGGCTCTGCGGCCCAGGCTGGAGTGAGCGGCGCCATCTTGGCTCCCTGCAAGCTCCGCCCCCCGGGTTCCCGCCATTCTCCTGCCTCAGCCTCCCGAGGAGCTGGGACCACAGGCGCCGCCACCGCGCCCGGCCACTACTTTTATTTTTTTTTAGTGAAATATACTAATTTATTTTTATTCACATTATCCAAACTGTAAGAATTTTTACTTTAAATAAATTATGTTTAATGCTTAATTGATAGATGATAAAGAATTAAGGTTCAGTTTTTTTTTTTGTCCCTCAACAAATGTGTGAAATCATTTTTAGAGTACATTTATGGCAAGAGTTTTGTAGCTTTAAGTGCCACGTTTTTTTGTTAGGCCTTTATAATTTAAAAGATCTGTATGTTTAAGTTTGTATTTTGAAACTTCTTAGACTGCTTGGCCTCCTTTGATTTCTAACAAACATGGAAAAATAGTTAATTTTTCTGGAATATGCAATTTTCCTCCTTCCTGTTAGAGGTTCAGTTGACTATCCAGTGGGCCACCTGACAGCATGTTTTATAATTTGGTACTTTCTCTCGAATTGTGAATGTGTCCACAACAACAACAACAAATAAGCTTCAAGACAGATTATGCGTGTTGTTTTGTTGAAATGTGTAATACTGCCCAAGTAAATTAACTAAAATTTAGGTAGCGAGATAGGAATGTGTCAAGTTTCATATCAGCAGTTCACGTGAGACGGGGGAGTCCTGTGATTCCCCTTGCAGCGCGTGGGACCGGGTGGGGCTGCTCTGTTCAGTCGCTGGGCTGCTCAGACCCCTGACGGGAGGGGAGCACAGACGGGCAGGTGCAGGAGCCGGTGCCAGTGCTTTAGGCTCCAGCCCCGTGGTGGTATCCAGGGGTGGGCGCCTGGGGCCCCAGTGTCACAGTGCTCTTTTAGCCTTGCTGTCCGCAGACAGCTCGAGTGTTAACCAGCTCAGTGGAACCATTCCCTTTCATCAGGGCAGAGGGCCCGTGTGTCAGGCTTCTGTATCCTGAATTCTTGTCCAGTGTCCCGGAAGGATCGGGTCACACGTGGGCTTGAAGGATGGACTTACTGAGTGGCGGAGGGAGCTGCCAGTGGGATGAATGGGGAGCTGGGCAGGGGCAATGGGGTGGGAAGGTGATCCTCCCCTAAAGTTTGACCGTCCAGTGGCCAAACTCCTCTCTGAGCCTGGGGTTGGGAGTTTATATGGGTACAGGATGGGGGGACATGGCCAAAAGGCAACTTTTGGGGCTTGAAAACAGAAATGCCTGTTCCCACTTAGGGCAGCAGGTATCCAGGCTTGAGGGTGGGACTTTGGCACGGGAACCTCCCTCTTCTACCCGGTATTTCCCTCTCTCCTCTCCATATTACATGTACGTGTAGTCTTAAACCAGCTTAATAAGTTGTACTATTGTAGAAACAATTTTACATTTTCAGTGTACAGGCAAAAATAATACTGCCGATTATATTTCAAAGATAAGGAACTCACTTTGAATGAAGGTCAGGCAAATGTTGAAATATATAGAAAGGTTCTCACTTGAAACGTGCGTAAGATCAGAGTTATGGGGAATAAGAATGTGTTCATTTCCTAGGGCGACTGGAACACTTTACTACCAAATGGGTGGCTTAAAACAACAGAAATGTATTATCTTACAGTTTGGGGAACTGGAAATTCGAAATGAAGGGCCACATTCCCTCTGAATGCTCTGAGGAAGGATCTTTCTTTGTGTCTCCAGTTTCTGGGGCCCTCAGGCGTGCCTTGGTTGGGCTGCGTTCGTAACTCCAGTCTCTGCCTTCTCTTCACACACTGTCTCTGCTTTGTTTCTTCTTCACAGGGTGCTCTTCCTGCATCTCTTTCTCTCTCTCTCTCTCTCTTTTTTTCTTATTTTATTTTTTTTTATTTTGAGATGGAATTTTGTTCTTGTTGCCCAGGCTAGAGTGCAATGGCGTGATCTCAGCTCACTGCAACCTCCACCTCCTGGGTTCAAGCCATTCTCCTGCCTCAGCCTCCCGAGTAGTTGGGATTACAGGTGCCCACCACCACACCCAGCTAATCTTTGCATTTTTAGTAGAGATGGGTTTTTGCCACTTTGGCCAGGCTGGTCTTGAACTCCTGACCTCGTGATCCACCTGCCTTGGCCTCCCATAGTGCTGGGATTACAGGGTGAGCCACCACGCCCACACCTTTTTTACTGTAAGACTCCAGTCTTATGGTATTAAAGGACCACCTACCCAAGTATGACTTCATCTAAACTTGATTATGCCTGCAAAGACCCTGTTCCGAATGTGGCCACATTTATAGGTACCGGGATTTAGACTTTCAGTGCATCTTTTTGAGGAACACAGTCTCACTCGTAAAGAAGAGAACATATATTTTTAAAATTTTTATATTCTTTTTGGAATAAGAACATTTTAATGCTGGCCTTTTTTTTTTTTTTTTTTTTTTTGCATGAAATTAACGTAGCAGTACTGTCATCAGAAAATAATTATTTGGCATTTTTAATTTTTTGATGGACATTCTAAATATGTTGCAATATTCTTGAATTGATACAGAATTCAAGAATTCTGTAATCCATTGATGAAACCATTCAAGAATTCAAGAATCCATGGATGAAAGAAGAAAAAGCAGACAAACAGCTCAAGCCAAGGCTATTCATTACGTGGGACCAGCTCGTTAATAGTACACAGTGTTTTGTCTGCTTTCATCAGTGGATTGGTGATTTCAGGGACACTAACTAATCTTTACATCATAAAAATTGTGTACCCATAAACTACAAATAAAGAATATAGTTTAAACAATTGTATGCAAATATGGGCATAATATTAATTTAATTGATTTATTTGGCAACACAAACTATAAAGAATATAAAGACTTTATGTTTTGTTTTTCTCACTTACTATTTATCTGCTTCTCCAATCATCTCTCTTATAAGAAATCTAAAATTTAGGAGGAGTTTGGGATATGGGAGCATTTAACTGGACAATTTCTTCTTTTTCTATCTGTTTTAGTTGGAATCATTATAAAATAAGATAGACTTTATATGATCCCAAAAATCCATTCAGACAGTCACATTTTTCATAGTAAGCGTCAATTTAAACTAACTCTTCTATATGACATAAGTCAGAATGATGGTTTTGATTTGAATTATATATTTAGATACTTAAATGAAATGCCTAGCATTAACTTATGATTTTTGCTAATGCATCTATCTTTTGTTCACATTAGCCATCATTTTATCTTTAAGATATGCCTAGGAATGCACATAACTGGAGTCACAACATCGTTTTTAGATAACGATAAAGGTTAAAAATGAGACCGTAATTCATTTTTAACATATTTGCATGTTGTGGCTATACAAAATCCAGAACTGTTTTCACTGTCCAATGGGGATGATGTGCAGCTCCCAAAATGGAAACAGAGGTAACGTTCCAGTGATCATCAAAGGACAGTCGTAAGCTTTTAGTGTGCAGCAGTTTTCAGAGTATCCTCAGTGAATGTGAGGCGATTGCAGATTCACTGCATCTGAGTTTAAACCTCTAACTACTTTGAGTGAAGTCTATTAATGATATGCTTCACATGCAGCTGACATTTTAAGATCCTGGCTGCTTTTCAAAAAGTGTGGGCACTAAAGATGTCTTCTTACTCTTGAGAATTGATTTCATACACAACAGGAGCTTGTGATGGATTTGCTCCCACGGTGGGAATTGTCCGTGAATATCCGAGGGCAGGAATTGGCTCAGATAAAGAATCTATCATGAGTGCTCTCCTGTAAAGAGTAAGATTTGCGCGTTAGAACTAGCTGATGCTGAGTTTAATTCCTAGTCTCTTTTGTGATTCTAAACCATTTGACAAGCCTCTGCCTAATGAGCAGACTGATCAGGAAATTCATTCATTTCATGACTTTGTCTACTCATTTATAGCCCTTCAAAAAGTGTCTTACCTGGAACTCAAAACTCCCTAAGAATTTTAAAGTTATGAATATGTATTTTTCATCTATGAAACTACATTTTGCTTTGGATAAAATATCTAGCATTTGGGGAGAATTTCATATTACTGTGATTGATCAGGCTGTAGGTTACATAGATACATCAAAAATTGCTTTTGTGATAAACTTACATTTTCTTTTGTTTTAAAGGACATGGGGATTGAATTGCAACCAATAGATACAGTTACACAAGCCAGAGTGGCCAATAGCATTTTGATAGCTGGTAACAAACAGTTCTGGAATTGTCAGTGTGTTTTCTTTGACTCCTGTTCTGTTAAAACTTAGCTCCTGAAGATCCGTTAGACTGGACAAAATATACCCATTTGAATGGGCAGAACTAATAGGCAGATACTATTATTAAAAAGCCATAAATGAGCAGTCAGTCTCGTAGGTATTTGAAGATAGACTGTAGACTATGGTCTGATGACTTATGACACAATTACTGGGTTGTTTGTGTAACTTGAAATTTGGATTTTAAGAAAACCATACTTTCTTATTTCTTGAGGAGAAGAAAGAAAACTGATATGGTTGGTCATGGTAGGTACTGAGAAAAATGACAGAAGTTCAGAGAGAAAGGCAGGTCTGGATGACATTGGGCTGTGTAGGTTAAAATAAGGTACTTGGACTTCATTTTATCTGCAAAAAGAAGCCACTGGACTGCTTTAATAACTTGATATACTTCATATATTTTTGAGAGATCATTATGGTTGATGTATTACAAAAAAATTCTACTTCCTTCCTGAAGATTTATAAAATGATTTCAAGGAACAGATCTCACATGTGATTCTTTGAAAAGCAGGCATGTTCTTCTAAAGTAAAGTTTTGTACAGATATTCATCTGTTATCTATGAACAACTTTATTCCAGAATTATCTGGTAATGTTAATTTCATACAGCCAATATGAACAATAATGAAGAAAATGGAGCTTAGTTATTTTGTTTCATTATCTATGAATCTAAGACAAAATAATTTATAAAAAATAACTCTTTATTTGCCTTAGATAATCAAAAAACATTCTCTGTTGTTGATTATCAAAATATTTATATTTATATTAAAAAGTTTAATGGGTTAGTGTCCCATAAAAACATCTTAACTGAAGGCAAAATTGCATAATAGTATTTTACTTTTGCAATGCCATCTAATTTTCAATAGGTTCAAGGTAAAAAAAGCAATAAAATGGAAATAGCAATAAACATAATTCATTAGGCACACACTCCACTTTGTGAGATGATGCAATGAATATCATTAGACAGTCCATTTCTTTCCTGGTTGGTCGTTTGATGGCAGAACCGGTGGCCTCATTATTATGTGGGTATGCCATATTGACCACTGAGGCAAACTAATACAGTGGAAAGAACACTGCTTTGAGATTTAGGAAGCCTTGATCAGCCTATTCAACTAGAGAGCTGGACAAAAGCCATGTTTGTGGAGTTAGTTTCCTGATCTACAAAGTTAGATGATTGAAGCGGATAGTAGATCCAAAATGCTGGCCCGAGGATGAATGTCAGGCTGGCCTTATCAGAATTATTTGGATAACTTTTAAATACAATTGATTCCCAGAGTCTTCACTCAGAAATAGTTACTTATCATGTCCAGAGTGGGGCTCAGGAACAGAGTTGTAAAAATCACCCAGGTGATTCTGATGTATAACCATCTTTTAAAACAGATGCAGTGTGTGACCCCCTAAAGAGCTTTCTTTTTAAAAGAAAAAAAAAACTTTGAATTCTGTGTTTCTCTAAGCTGTTTCCAAGAATCTGTATATTATAAATTAGGCTACATTACATTTGTGGATTTGGTACTAAAGCTCAATTTTTTTTTTTTTTTTTTTTGCTTTGGAAGTAAGCTTATGCTTTTTCTATAGTTAGCCGCATCCTGCGCAGACATTTTTACAAATATCTCGATTTTCCTCCTTCATTGTGGAAAATGGCCTTAAAATTTGCATGCATTTTAGCCTAGCCATTTTCTTCTAGTAATTATTCCTAAATTATGTTCAAAAATGTATGCATAATTAATGTTCTTCAACATGTTTTGTAATAGTAATTAATTTAAAACATCACAAATACCTACAAACAAGACACAGGTTAAAAGAATTTTATGATAATAATATAATATTGTTAAAAATTGTCAAATAACAATACAATATACTCTATGGGATTTGAAATATCTGTTCCAGAACTGTATTTATTGACATAAAAAGTATTCTCCATATATTGCTCGGTAAAGAAACCTCAAATGGTATTCCCCCATGTTTCTGAAGAAGAGATGAAAAATAAATCTCACAAATCATTTTTTAAACAACCTAATGAAAAGTAATTTAA
Organism: Chlorocebus sabaeus; assembly: GCF_047675955.1. Lineage (NCBI taxonomy): Eukaryota > Metazoa > Chordata > Mammalia > Primates > Cercopithecidae > Chlorocebus > Chlorocebus sabaeus. Next base: position 1,519,420 of record NC_132925.1, read on the forward strand.
TATTAAGTTATTTCTATCTCTAAAGAGATGGAATTACAAAATATTATTTTGTTTTTATTTAGACTGCCATATTTTTTCCAAAATATATGTTCATTGCTTATATTACTGTATTAAAAAAATCACTCTTAGCAAGTGTGTCAGATAGATTAGGGAGACCAGGGCATAAAGCCACTTTTATTCTTCTCAGCCTAAAAATGTAAAGATCCATTTCAAGGTACCATGTAATTGATGTTAGAGCTTCAAGGGACAGGACAGAGCTTGTCAAGGGAAGATTAGAGTAGTAACGCTGACACTCGTACATGCAAGGCCCTTGATCTATTTCCTTCCTTCCTTCCTTCCTTCCTTCCTTCCTTCCTTCCTTCCTTCCTTCCTTCCTTCCTTCTTTTCTTTCTCCCTTGATCTTTCTTTCTTTCTCCCTTGATCTTTCTTTCTTTCTCCCTTGATCTTTCTTTCTTTCTCCCTTGATCTTTCTTTTTCTTTCTTCCTTTCTTTCCTTTCCTTCCTTTCCTTTCTTTCCTTCCCTTCCTTCCTTCCTTTCTTCCTTTCTTTCTTCCTTTCTTTTCTCCTTCCTTCCTTCCTTTCTTTTCTTTTCTTTCTCCCTTGATTTTTCTTTCTTTCTCCCTTGATCTTCTTTCTTACTTTCTTCCTTTCTTCCCTTTCCTTCCTTTCCTTCCCTTCCTTCCCTTCCTTCCCTTCCTTCCTTCCCTCCTTCCTTCCTTTTCTTTTCTTTCTCCCTTGATCTTTCTTTCTCCCTTGATCTTCTTTCTTCCTTCCTTTCTTCCTTTCTTTCCTTTCCTTCCTTTCCTTCCCTCCCTCCCTCCCTCCCTCCCTTCTTTCCTTCCTTCCTTCCTTCCTTCCTTCCTTCCTTCCTTCCTTCCTTCCTTCCTTCCTTCCTTCCTTCCTTCTTCCCTTCCTTCTCCCCTCCCCTCCCCTCCTCTCCCCTCCCCTTCCCTTCCTTTCCCTTTCCTTTTTTTGGAGTCTCACTCTGTTGCCCAGGCTGGAGTGCAGTGGCAAGATCTCAGCTCACTGCAACCTCTGCCTCCTGTGTTCAAGCAATTCTCTGGTCTCAGCCCCTTGGGAGGCACATCACCACGCCTGTCTACTTTTTGTATTTTTAGTAGAGATGGGGTTTCACCATGTTGGCTAGGTTAGTCTCAAACTCCTGACCTCAGGTGATCCACCTGCCTCGGCCTCCCAAAGTGCTGGGATTACAGGCGTGAGCCACCGCGCCCGGCCAATTTTTCTACTGTCAACTTGAAAATAAGCATACTTAATGTCAGCATGGACCTGATTTAACCATGTATCACTTGGCTGGTGAAAAAGCATGGTGATGTGTTTTTTGCTCCTGGTCATCTTCTGTCAATAATTCTTTATTTTGCCCTAGTTTCATGTTGTAATTAATGGAATTATGCTTGAAGAGCTCAAAATGAAATGCTTAATTATATTCAGCTGCAATTATAGTGATTAATTGATCCAAACTTATTAGCATGACACCTAAAAGAAACCAGTTATAAAAAATTGTAGGAGGCAGTACTTTGAGTATGACACTCATGTGAGCTAGCAATCTAGATTAATTCTATTTTATTAAATTGACTAAGTTTTACAGCTTTTGGAATTGATATTGGAAACCCAGGGTCTAGACTAAACTGTTATTTTATAAACAAGGACAAAAGAACTCAAAAAAGTAAATGAAATATTACAGGCAGGAGTAGTTCTCCCAAAAGGAGATTATCTCATTGTTTCCAAATTATTTATATATTTCCCAGTTTGGATACATTGTCAGCTCCTGATTATCCATGCCAAAGATAGCTTTAAATCTCAAAAAAGAGATTTTATCAAATCTATATGCATTTCCCAAATCCCAAGAAAATTGTGAGTCATAGTTTAGAGTATAGACATCCTGTTTCAGTTAACGCTTTGTAGGGTCTGATCATGCATGGATGTGTTCAATCCCCTTGCTCTGGGTGCTTTCACTGGACAGAGTATAAAAAGCAAGTTCTTCAAACTCTGTACTTCCGCCATGCCTGCCCACCTCATTTCTTTAATATGCTAACCTCCTTCTCACACTAATGTGTTTTCTACATTTCTGCCTGTAATTTTCTCTATCCTTAGGCTTTTCTTGTTTAACTCCTACCATCTTTCATAGCTCAGCTGAAATTATACTTTCTTCTTTTTTTTTTTTTTTTTTGAAATGGTGTCTCACTCTGTAACCCAAGCTGGAGTGCAGTGGTGTGATCTTGGCTCACTGCAACCTCCACCTCCCAGGTTCAAGCAATTCTCTGCCTCAGCCTCTCAAGTAGCTGGGATTACAGGCACCTGCCACCACACCCAGCTAATTAATTTTTGTATTTTTAGTAGAGACGAGGTTTTACCATCTTGGCCAGGCTGGTTTTGAACTCCTGACCTTGTGACCCACCTGCCTTGGCCTTCCAAAGTGCTGGGATTACAGGAGTGAGCCCCCGTGCCCGGCCTGAAATTACACTTTCTTGTAGAGGAAGTATAATTCGGTTATCATATCACCCTCTTCTGTTGTAAGTATTCCGCAGTTTGTAGTGATACATTTATTCGTGACTGTCTAATGCGTCTGACTTTTCCTTTGGAATAGAAGTGCTACAATATCAAGAGCTGTACATTTTCACTTGACACTCTACACCCAGAATCCAGCACAGAACATGCGCATTGAAAGTATTTCATTAAATGTTTGTGAATGAGTGGAGTTTTCATCTTTCTAATATCTTTAGCAGTATGTTTGATCGATTTTGTTTGTTTGTTTGTTTGTTGAGACGGAGTCTTGCTCTTGTCGCCCAGGCTGGAGTGCAGTGGTGTGATCTCTGCTCACTGCAACCTTTGCCTTCTGGGTTCAAGTGATTCTCATGCCTCAGCCTCCTGAGTAGCTGGGATTACAGGTGCCTATCAACATGCCCCGCTAATTTTTGTGTTTTTAGTAGAGATGGGGGTTTCACCACGTTGGCAAGGCTGGTCTTGAACTCCAGACCTCAAGTCATCTGCCCGCCTCAGCCTCACAGAGTGCTGAGATTACAGACAGGTGTGAGCCACCGCGCTCGGCCTCAACTTCTTTTTAGATACTTTTCATCTCTAAATTATTGTTTATTTATTGCTCCTTTTCATCTCTCTTGGTAGTTCTCCTTCTTTTGCAATTTGGTTAAATGATTATAACCAAACTCATTGAGCTTTATTTTACACATAAAATTTTGAGAGAATCATCTTGACAATATAAGAGAGAGAGAGAGAGTGTGTGTGTGTGTGTGTGTGTGTGTGTATCACCTGAGTGCTTTCTTTTGGGGGTAAAGTATTTGACTGAGACACTAAAGATTTGAGTTGTTGCTCTGTGTTTTACTATTGACTGTGTGCCTTAAGGAAGTCATTTAGCTCCTGTTCACATCAGTTTGCTGATTTGTAAAATGGCTAAACAGTAGTACTCGCTCTCTACAAGTCACAGAGCCATTGTGAAGATCGAATTACATATGACATTCAAAAACGCTTTGCAAATGTTAGACCTTTACTAATTTCAGTCCATATCAAAATTCCACATTGTGTAGAACATTTGTAGATCTTTGAAATTACATAATCTTAAAAATATTTGTGAAATACAGTAGAGATGTAGATCTGAATTTCTTTAAGACAAAGTTCTTTAGTGATATGGAAACAATGACATATCCAATCAGAAGCATAGATGACAACAGAAAGTGTTCAGAACATGGCTTCAGAAAACATACTAATAGTTTTTGTTTTGTTTTGTTTTGAGATGGAGTCTTACTCTGTCGCCCAGGCTGGAGTACAGTGGTGTGATCTCGGCTCACTGCAACCTCAACCTCTCAGGTTCAAGTGACTCTCCTGCCTCAGCCTCCTGAGTAGCTGAAACTACAGGCATATGCCACCATGCCTGGCTAATTTTTGTATTTTTTAGTAGAGACGGGGTTTCACCATATTGGCCAAGCTGGTCTCAAACTCCTGACCTTGTGATCCGACCACCTCAGCCTTCCAAAGTACTGGGATTACAGGCATGAGCCACTGTGCCTGGCCGAGAAAACATACTATAGCTTTTCACAGACAAATTGGCCATTTCTCCATACACAAAAATTACATTTTAACTGCAAATGAAAACATAGACATATTAAGAGTATGTAAAAAGTTGATTATTAATTTAAAATTAATCATTTTAACTCAATGCTTTACATATATTAAAAAGGGTTCATTTATATATGTCATTTTTTATAAGAATAAAATATTTAAATATTATAATCTCTAGTATTTTAATATAGTTCAATTAGATTCCTTGTGGAAATTATAAATGATTCTCTAAAAAAATAAGGTCATTATTCTGTCAAGATGATTAAATGGACATTTTTTCCTAATCTTCTAGTTGAACCATTGAATCTTCCAGTGATGTACTTAAAATCATGTAAGTTATAAATAAACTTTCATAGTAGGTGTAACTAACTTCATCTGACTCATGAAGAGAGATTAGTATCTCTTTTATTATTTAGACGTTAATGAACTTTCTGTCCTACCCAGTAAAGTTACCCATTCATCTTTTTGAAAAAAAGATGAATTATTGTTGAATTTGCCTCCTAAGTATTGCTATGTGGTATAATAGTAGAAATAATAGTAGAGAAATAGTAGAAACTGCACTTTTTCTATTACAAAAAAATAGAGAATATAGATTGGAAAATATAATCTGAATGAAGTCAAAGTTAGCATTGAGTGTTAAATACCATTTTCAGTATCCTTTATGTATGTAATGGTAAAGCTTTCTAATGCACTTTGGATTACGTGAGCTACATATTTTTGGCAAGGAAAACATCGGTTACATGAACGCTGCAGACCCACAGAGGCCTGGTGCTCAGCTGTATATTTCCACGGCTGTAGCGGTTCATACCTCTGCTGCACTCGTTCTTGACTTGACACCCTCTGCCAGTGCTGTGTGAGCTGCCCGATTCCTTGCTGTCCTTATATGGTTTTGTAAGCTGAAATTTCATCATTTAGACCAAGTAAATAGAAGGTGTTGCTTACTCTTTTAAATGAGTTGTACAGCAGAAATACAACTTCAACCAGTTTAAGCTAAAAAGGGGCTTTTGTTTTAAAGCTAGTAAGGGTGACATTGATCCAATGCAAAAGAAGGAAGCAGAGGCTAATATTGGGATTCAGACTCAATCCAGTCTTTCATGTATCTCTTATCTACACCCCCCCACCAGTATTTGTTGTCTCCCCTGTTCTGTTTCTCTTTTTGTCTCTCCCTAGACTGATCTTCTTCTAACCATGAATCTTACATAGTGTTCCCCAAATAAAAATAACTCAATGACTAGTCTATGTCAAGAGCCCATCCATTCACCACTTCACCAGGATGTGTAAAATCTGGGCTGTTTGGAAAAGATCTATAAAGTAAGAATTCCCAAAAGAAGGGGATTTTTGTGAAGATGCACAATAGTTGTCCAAAAAATATGACCATATATTTGTTTTAAAAAATTAATAGCCCAATGGACTTTTCCCCCTCCTCTCCCCTCCCCTCCCCTCCTCTCCTCCCCTCCCCTCCCATGTCTTCCCCTCCCCTCCCCTGCCCTCCCCTCCGCTCCCTTCCCCTCCTCTTTTGACAGAGTCTTGCTCTGTCACCAGGCTGTACTACAGTGGTGTGATCTCGGCTCACTACAACCTCCACCTCCCAGGTTCAAGCCATTCTCTTACCTCAGCCTCCAGAGTAGCTGGGACTATAGGCACCCACCACCATGCCCAGTTAATTTTTGTATTTTTAGTAGAGATGGAGGTTTCCCCATGTTGGCCAGGATGGTCTCGATCTCTTGACCTTGTGATCCGCCCACCTAAGCCTCCCAAAGTGCTGGGATTACAGGTGTGAGCCTCCGCGCCCGGCCCAATGGACTCACTATCTTATTTTACCCTGCTGCCCAAAAGCACTAGGTGGAAAAGAGACGTTACATTTATTTTTGTAAGTTGAGATGTAGATCATATCCAAAACCTGCTATAGAAATATACTAAGTTGTCAATATGAATAATTAGGTAGAGAGAATTGTACCTGCTAAAAATCTTTTAATCTCACTGATTTGGTGTGTGTTGTTTCCCCAGTGGGTTACATGTTACCAATAACCTGTCAGAAGAATTTGAATATCGCAGAGGATTTGCAAAGTAATAAGGAGATGAAAGACTTTTTCAGAAGAGTTTTTTAAAAATGGAAACTTATTTTTAAATATAGAGGAATGTAAGAACTTGCAAGTAAGAGTGAATTGGTTTGCAAAGTAGATTCTGTTTTCCCTTCATGTGATCTTTATTGGTTTATATTCTCTTCAGATTTTCTTCATGTCATTTGGAAACAACTGCTGTTCAAAAACTGTATCTTCATATGCAAGCGTTTACTATAAAACTTTTCTTTAATGTGTGTTTAAAGCATTTCTTTTTCACTCTAACATTTTTTCTTTATTTTAAGCTAGTGATGAGACAGAATGGTGATATGTCCATTTGCTTCATTTGATATGCACATTTGTTCTATGGGAAAATGTGGTCTACTCCTAATTTCATTTTCGTTTCCTAAATAAGAAGACCCATTAAAAAGCAGACATCTGGTGTACAAAGCACTTAAAGCTGTAGCTCCCAAGGAGTGCTTTCTTCCCTCTTTAAATATGCATGGACTGTTGTTTTGGTAATCCACTTCACCCTGTCAAAATAGAATCAAATAGAATGTATGTGTGACCTCTTCCCCTTCTATCCTGGGAAAATGAGTTTCAAGATCATTGAGGTGTACAGTATTCCGAAGCCTTCACTTTACGTTTTATTCACCCTGAAAGCTCTTACAGTTACAGAAGCTGAAAATTTAGCTGAATCTACTTTAATAATAGCTATACTGTTTTAGTTATAAAGAATGACTCTATGAACTTTAAGTATTTGAACCATAAAGAATGAATATAAACTTTTAAAAAAATAAGCTTTGAAAGGAGACTAAGAATATCTGTACCTTCATTAATTTTTTTTTATAACAGGGCTCAAGATTTTTAATATAGTTACCTCAAAAATTCTATGTGCAAAATAGTTACGTTTAATGGATATTGAAACTAAATATGGTTAACTTATTTTCCTAGGAGAACAACTAAAACAGGCGCACTAAACATTTTTCTTTTTCAACTGATGTACATTTAATGTCAGTTTGCTTCCTTGAAATTTAGGCCCACATTCCCCAAGATTGAGTCCTATAGAATATTAACTTTCCATATCCACCCACTCTGTTCCATGCAAAAGGATTACATGGTCAAATGGCACATACCTTGCTTTCTCCTGTAGATTCATAATTGAAATTTGGATTTTATACTTTCTACCAATGCTTTTAGTAAATATATCTGTGCAACCTTGGTTCACCCATTTGCCTAAGTATATTTAACACCTAAACGTTAAAGAAAAATCATGTTTGAAAGCTGTGACCTAGATTATGTTTATATGCAGATTATATCAGACAATAGTACAAAACTTTATTAAGACAAGAGAAGTATCTCATTTTTTTCTTCCTTCTAGTTTGGATTGTTTATTTTAATATAATTATATCAGTCTGATTTGGTTAGCTTGGAGTTTTATTTTGTTATTGTTCTATGAGTAGCTGCATTATCCGTAACAGTTCATATATATCTTATTTGTGTATGTCATCCTCAATGCTGTTCAAATATTTTAAGGGAGAGAAATGGATACTTTTGCTTTTAGAATCGATTTACAAGTTTTATGCTTCTGAATTTCGGTAAATGAGTCTGTGCCACTTCTACATTTTAAGGTATTTTGTTGTAATTAGAGTACTTCTAACCAATGATCATAAAAGTAGTAGTCTATTAATTTTAAATCATATTTTCTAACATTATCTACGAATGTGTTTTTGACAAATGTGATGCCTATGAGAAGACAGCTTCTTCACTAGAGGAAAGTAAAAGGAGTTTTTGAACCTTGACCCAAATCTCTGAATTTATCTGCCATGTTGTTCCAGTCGAAAGGCATTGAACATAGTTTTTCACAAGTCACAAATGTTTGGATATCAGAGCTGAAAGAGTGCCTAACCAGTAAAATACAGTACTTATAGGATGCTTGGGGAAAAGATATCTGGTGAATTTAAAATTATGCCAATGATATTCTTTGCTTATCCATTTGCAACAAAATCCTTATCGACCTTAGAAGATGCACATAAAAAAGTACAGAGAACAACATTTGCTTTTTCTTTAAACTTATGGTCTTGTAACGCTTCAATGCTATCACTGTGGTTACTAATGATCATTGTATTTATTGTATATTTGAGTTAAATCTATATTAATCCTAGGGCTTATCGTAAAATTGTGTGTGTTTCTTTTTTTGTTTGATTTATTTGGAAGGGTTGTTTTTTGTTTTTGTTTTGTTTTGTTTTAGAACTAAACTCCTCAATTAACTTTATTTACTAGCTTTAGGTATCTTTCTCCTAAAACAACAGAAAGAGTCATGGTCAGGGGATGGGCAGAAGAATCTTGATAGTTTGAATTTCAGAGCTACGCAGATCATAGATAAGATATACTTTATGTTATCAGACATTTATTTTTCCCTAGTTAAGACTGCTGATAGTGGACTATAAGACTGATGAATAATATTTGATTAGTCAAGTTTCCATCAAATATAGGAAAAGTTTTAAATTGTAGCTATAGGTTTAACATAAATAGCCAAATTTATCATTATATGATTTTTTACTTTTATTATGAAAATTCTCAAACATAGAGTATTAGAAAAAAGTAACATGATTGATACATAATCATGAGCTAGATTTAATCATAAGTAATATTTTCCCACAATTTTTCTGTCCCTCCTGTTCTTTACTGTGAAGTACATCAAAGCATTCAGTTCACTGCTAGATACTTCATTATTCACGAAATATATACAGACCTCTTCTCACAAAATTAATAAAATTTATTGTAAGCACTTTAGTTTTTAAATGGGAGATAAAACATAATTGGAATTACTATGCTCATGTTGTTTCATTGTATTGAAAGCAAAAATGGATTTTTTAAAGGATATTTCTTCCCATTTTGCTTTTATTAATAGATTCTAATTCAGTCAACTTTGCATAATATAGAGTGATGAAAAAGCCCGTTTTTATTCCTTCTGACAGCTTTTGGATTCCATTGCTCACAGAAAGCTCATCTTCAACAATATGCTGGAATTATTGTGTGAATTCTTGTTATTTTTTTCTTCCTGTTCTTCAAAGTACAATTTCTTGAATGTACTTTGTACTTGCAGCCATGCATTATCAGGCAACCTATTTTATAAATTCTATAATAAATTAAATAAGCGTCTCTGTAGGTCATTTTTGATTAACCTGATTTAAAATAAAATGATTTACTAAAGATATAGACAGGGAATACTGTGCGCTTCTAAATCAATTACATGCATATTCACTGTCAAACAATTGCATGCAATAGTGTATTAAATGCACTTAATAGTGTAAAAAATGACTCACTGCAATTGAATTAACACTTAAAAGCTTATAATAATGTTTTGAAGCCATAAACATTTAAGTAAAATTCATTTTAATCCAGAAATAGAATTTCTATATATGACTTCATGCTATGGAGATTTTATCACAGGAAGATGTTCAAGATGTTTAATTTAGGACAGCATTTCTTGTAAGTTCAGATTTTAAGGAGGAGCATTTTAATTAGAATGGTATCATGGGACTCATTTAAGCGTACAATGTTACACATCAGTATTTTCCTTATAATCTGGAATATTACTGGAATGAAAATTTGGAGATGCAGTTTTACTTCTCCAGCATATGCAAGAAATAATACAAGATGAATCCTTTTTTATTTTAGGAATGTTATACCCACAACACATTGAAATGTGTTTTAAGTTAGACAAACAACAAACAAGTTTTGACCAAGAAAATTAGAAAATTAAGGTTTTCTTAGAAAACAAACAAAATTACAGCAAGAAATTACTGTCCTAGTGAAATAAGATGACCCTATATGGACTGTTGTATGTGAATATTTATGTCTTTATTTTTTTCAGTTTCACATATATTCTTTAGTGAACACGAGAATACAGTTTTAGTTTTCATTTGATGGCAGTTTTCCTCACTCTCCATTTCTTCACCACCTCCTCCTATTTTCTTCCCCTTTTTTCTGCTGTTCTCCTGCTCTTCATCATACCTACATGGCTTAGAGTTGCTGGTAGATTTTGGTGCCCATGCTAAAATGTGAACAGAAGGAGCAATGTAAAGAACAGAAGCTCAATGTAAAGATGAGCTGAAGTAAATCTTGAACACCTGCTATTTTGACTTATATCATCTCAATTGACAAAGTCAAGATTGCAGACTGTCCTTGACTTATGATGGGGTTATGTCCTATTAAACTCAAGGTACGTTGGAAATATTATAAGTCCAAAAGGCATTTAATAGCCCTAACCTACCTAGCATCATAGCTTAGTCTATCTCACACATGCTCAGAACACTTCCATCAGCCTGCAGTTGGGCAAAATCACCTCACACAAAGCCTACAATAAAGTGCTACATATCTCATATAATTCACCAAACACCGTCCTTGAAAGTGAAAACCAGAATGGTTGTGTGGTACTCAGATACAGTTGCTCCTGAATATGCATTACTTTTGCACCACTGTGAAGTCAAAAAGTCATAAGTTGGTGACTGTACCCCGTTAAAAAATAGCAGTTGCTGACCAAGTTGATTTTTCTTTAACAGCTTCAATTGTGATGTCAAAGTAAATGTAACTTTTTTCAGCAAATTGTTGTCCTTGAATACAATAAAAAAGTTCCATCTTAAAAGCATTTTTTTAGTGAAAAGAATTTTAGGCTTATAATTTTCTTGTAACAGTGGAAAATATAGTCTCTGAATTTCTTTTTTTTTTTTTTGTAGCGTACAAAGGTACCTTTTCTTCATAGTTGTTTTAACTACCTCAAAATGTAAGTTAAAAAATAAAAGCAAGAAACATGGGCTAAAAATGATATTGCAGGTGGTCATAAACCACAGTTAAAACATATGTCTTTAAAATATTCACATAAGACTAAGACATATCATTATACAACTTTTTCATTTTGCCTTTTACCTCCAATTCTATTTAGAACAATTAAGAAAAATACCTTCAAATGTATGATTTTTATGACATAAGTGAATTTGAACAAGATATTTCAAAAGGCAAATATTGAAAAAACTCTACTGCAAAACATTTTGACTCCTAAAACAGGATTGTGATAAAATAATTAAAATTTGTTTTTTTAATGCAATTGAAGAAACACTCAGCACAGCCCATTTCTAAGGAAAGAACAAATTAAGGATAATATAAAACAAAGTTGACTTTTGTAAAGTTGATCTTTCACTTTTAAAACGACACTCAATGATTCTGCCAGAGACACTGTCTACACGTAAAAACTTGTTTGTATGTGACGGTTTTGACTGACAGGTTGGATCAAGTTGAGGTGGGGACATGGGGTGGACAAAGGAGAGAAAACATGCTACTCACTCAAGTCAATCAAATAACCTGATTGCTCTTTCAACTGCCTTACTCTGTCATTGGCTGTCACATCAGTCAAAATAGTGAAACTAGTTTTCGCATGTATGCAGAGATTTATTTTATGAGTGCTACTGCCTCACCCTTGTAAACACAGACATAACAAACATTTAAGTCCACATGTTGAAAATTATACGTAAATGTTGCAGATGTTTATGGGTGCAGAGGTATGTAGAAGAGAAACCATGCTGAACTTACAGCCAACACTGTAATTTCCTAATATTTGACTTACTATTTGACAGAGACTGATATAATTGGTCAAGCATACACCAAGATGCTCCTTTACAGAAACATTCAGCAATATTTTTCTGTATTATGGTATCCAAACTGGTGATAGTTACAGGAATTTTATTTTTATTTTTGTTTACCTTTTTGAGACAGAGTTTTGCTCTATCACCCAGGCTGGAGTGCAGTGGCATGATCACAGCCTAATGCAGCCTTGAACTCCTGGGCTCAAGGGATCCTCCCACCTCAGCCTCTGGAGTAGCTGGGACTACGGGCAAACACCAACACACCCAGCTGATTTTTCTATTTATTACAGGAATGTTACAGAGAGTTTGCATTAAATAGCTCAGAAAACAGATACTGTATTACATACACACACCACACCCTTTTTTTAAATTTCAAAAATTACTTTGCCCACTTTTTGATGGGGTTTTTTTTTTTCATAAATTTGTTTCAGTTCCTTGTTGAACAACGAGAACATATGGGCAGAGGAAGGGGAACATCACACACCGGGGCCTGTCTCAGGGTTGGGGCAAGGGGAGGGAGAGCATTAGGAGAAATTCCTGATGTAGATGACGGGTTGATGGGTGCAGCAAACAACCATGACACATGTGTACCTATGTAACAAACCTGCACGTTCTGCACATGTACCCTAGAACTTAAGTATAATAATAAAAAAATACTTGCAAGATTAAAAAGAAAATGTTAACAAAATCCAGAAACACTAAACCGAGTCAATAAGAAGACCCAATTATGTCTGATCTCTTGAAGTTACTCTGTTGAAATGCTCAAGTCCAGATTAACCTCATCAATTTAAAAGGATTAGCTTAATTCATTTAAACTTATAAATAGTTGAACTACTCGTTTTTAGGTCTCATGCAATTTACCTATGTGACTCAACATCAAATCTGTCTGCTGAGTTCATTTGGCACGTTTTGTCACTAAGATATCTGCCAAACCAATGAAATCAACCTTTTAGAAGCTTTTTTCACATTTAAGGACTGCTTTTGATTTCTAAGCCTTCGCCATGGTGTCTGTCATGTATTTCTCACAAATGACAGCTACTGATATGGTGGCAGCTATTGGTTGTTGGGAGGGAGATGGGATTCAGTGTTATATAGCTATGTATGGTTTTGAGATTATTTTATGTACATTACCTAATTCTCTCTTCAGAAACATCCCAAGAGTATTATTACTACTATTACTATACTCCCCGGAGTAGTATTAATACTCTATTATTATAACAATGTACTATAATGCTAATATTATTATTCTACTATTGAACAGATAAATCAGTGGAGGCTTAAGGACATTAAAAGAATGGACCACGTTGCATCGGGTGCGGTGGCTCATGCCTTGTAGTCCCAGCATTTTGGGAGGCCAAGGCAGGTGGATCACCTGAGGATAAAATTATTATTTTATTCTACTAAAAATTAAAAAAAAAAATAGCCAGGCGTGGTGGTGGGCTCCTGTAATTCCAGCTACTTGGGAGGCTGAGGCAGGAGGATCGCTTGAACCTGGGAGGTGGAGGTTACAGTGAGCTGAGATTGTGCCACTGCACCCCAGCCCAGGCAACAGAGTAAGACTCTTGTCTCAAAAAAAAAAAAAAAAAAAAAAAAAGAGAATGGACCAAACTGGACCAGCTCCATGGCAACAGAATAGGCAGGGGAGGCCAGTGCCTGCTGCGGTCGGGGCACCACCACTCTCTCCTTGTGCTGCCAATGTTGCTTCCTTCTAGGTGATGTTTATTTCAACCCATTGAAATCAAGAGGTTATTATTTTTCCTAACAATTTATTATTGAGATTCCCTCCATGAAGAGAGATCAAGTTTTTACTTCAAAGGGACTGTAAAATGATAAAAATTGTTTAACTATCCTTCTCTTAGGCTTAATGGTGAAAGTATAAGTTAAAGTAAACTATTGTTTTATCTGGTGAATGAAAAGCTTGAGCTTTGTTAAATGATTTTCCCTTGGTATTGGGAAGTATATCTCTTAACTGTGTCCAAGAACTCTAGGGCTGTTACTTGAATCACCCATGCTAGACACAGCTTTTTTTTTTTTGAGACAGAATCTCTCTGTCACCGAGGCTGGAGTGCAGTGGCATAAGCTCATCTCACCGCAGCCTGGATCTCCTCTACTCAAGCAATCCTCCCACCTCAGCCTCCCAAGAAGCTGGGACTAAAGGCCTGCACCACCACACCCGGCTAATTTTGTTTACTTTTTGTAGAGACAGGATCTCCCTGTGTTGCCCAGATTGATCTCTAAGTCCAGAGCTCAAGGGATCCTCCTCCCTTGGCCTCCTGAATTGCTGGGATTACAGACATGAACCACCACGCCTGGCCTCCATAGCTGTTCTTAAAATACAAAAGCAATAACAATAATATAAATGTAAGTTATTCTACAAATGTAATATTAACCTAGATTTATTTGAAGGTGAAAGTGAATGCAATTGGGTGTGCCAAGGGCAATGTGGGAAAAACAATTACTTAATTTTTGTTGGAATTGGACATATGTATTCACACCAAATGGAAGCATTTTTAGGGCATACACATTTTATATTAGTTTACTTTTCTATTAGAATCATTCAAGCAAATCTCAAAACAAGTTTGTATCTGAAAATTGTTTTTTGTTTCAAATTTCTTTAATGAAAATACTGTAAGGTTGGCTTCTACATTAAATACACAGAAAGTAAAGTTACTAGAAAGCGCAGGTTAGTTATTAAATTGAGAAAAACATTGAACACTTGATGGGAAGGAATTACGCAAAGAAGATCCTGGTTTTCCTAAAATTAGACTTTTTTAATGCAAAATTATTATTTTACTATCTTTTTATGAAAATAATTAACTTACCCTTTAGTGTATCTAGATTTCGATTTTATGCGTTATTTTTAGCATGTTTCTAAATTGGAAAATTAATTTTTAATTTTCTAGGCAAATTAATTTTTAGTTAATGAAAGAAAATAATTTGTGTGATTGAACATGTGCTTGGAAGGTTAGTAAAAAGAAAAATGTTGCTTTATTTAGAATTGGGATCTACTTTCTCACTAGTTAAGAATCCTTCTAGGCCTGGTGTGGTAGCTCACACTTGTAATTCCAGCACTTTGGGAGGCCGAGGCGGGCGGATCATTTGAGTCCAGGAGTTGGAGACCAGCCTGACCCATGGTGAAACCTAGTTTCTACAAAAAATATAAAAATTAACCAGTTGCGGTGGCGGCGCCTGTAACTCCAGCTCCTCTGGAGGCTGAGGCACAAGAATCGCTTGAACTAAGGAGGCGGAGGCTGCAGTGAGCTGAGATCGTGGCACTGCACTCCGGCCTGGGCCACAGTGAGTGAGCCTCCGTCCAAAAAAAAAAAAAAAGACACTAAGGTAAAAGAAAAGCCTCACATTCTCTTAAAAAGTGGGGAAGGATACACACTCAGGACCCCCGATGAGGTTCCCTTATCCTTTTTTGGGTGCTTTAATTATATGCCTTACTTCATTCTTTGAGTTTTTAAAACCTCACCTCCTACTTTACTAAGAAAATAGAGGCGACCATGATGGAATCTTTTTTCACCTGTAAGTTCTTCATACATTATATTATTATTTTTTTCCTTAAAATCTCAGGACAGATTTGACTCTACTGTGTTCCTCGCCTAAAATCCCGAGTTGGTGTTTCTGTTTCTCATCCTGTTGGCCTTCTCTGGAGTGTTGTTTTGTCCTTTATGACTTTCCTAACTCTGTTTTCTCTCCACGAAGTCTTCGTCTCCACTCACAATTTTTGATCAGCAAAGAGTAGATTATTCCAGTCTTTTAACTTTTAAGAATCTAGTCTCTATCCTTGAGGCTCTACTGAAATCACTCTCTCCAACATCTTTCATTGTTTTACCCAGTCCTTGTTTTCTGTAGCTTTCAAATTATTGACTATCCTGTCATCTTTGGATATTTTTCTTTCTTTGAATTCAGTAATATTATGCACTCCAGGTTCTCTTCCTATCATCACCTTTGCTGTATTGTTTCTTCTTGCCAAAATTCCATTTATTTTCATCACTATTTATTACATACCTGCTATGAGTCGAGTACTTTTAGTGAAACTGGGGATACAAAAGTGACTAAGAAAATGTCCTGCTATTATAAAGTTGCATGCTGGTGAAAGAGAAAAAATCAATTAGAGAACATAAATGATAGAATTTAAGTTGGTGGTGAAATTCTATGGGAAATTATTATAAATCAATGGAGTAAGTGGCCAGGGAGAGCTATTTAGCTGGCGTGCCCAGGAATTTCCTTTCTTGGTGAGTGGCATTTAAATGGAGACCCTTTTGGTCTTTCTTAGAGGCTGTTCTATAAAGTCCTGGGTAGAGAAACGAATGGAAGAAACAGAACCAGTGGAAAGAGCGAGAGACAAGAATGGTGAATCTGATAAAAATGGGTTCTTTGATTTGTAGGAGAATGGTTTGAGAAAATGGGAAATGCAAAGGTGGAGACAACGAGTTAACTATTTCTAACAGAGGCTCTGACATGCCTGAGGTGTGAGACATTAAAACTGGGGATATCATGACACATGGGTATGCTCCATGGAATCGCCCAGGATTGAGGGAGACACTGCCTGTGCAGAAAGCGATGGTAACCGTTGGAGTAAGCGCCAGCATTGGTGGTGCTCTTGGATTTTTACTGGTTGTTTTTGTCAATAATGTGATGGTGATGGTCTAATTTGTACTTCGGTAAGTTATATGTGTGTCTATGTCTTTCAGTAGATTAAGATTAAAATATTTCTTATTCTTCTTTGTCCTGGCCGTGATGGCCTTTTCTGACATCTAGTGCAATGCTCAAAAGTGTCTGCAGATTTTTGTTGCCTCATCATTTTCAAAATGTTTCTGGGTTTAAGCCCAAAATTATATATCATTTCATTTTATATAAACAATGGCCTTTAAATTACCAATACCAGTTGCATCTGATGCATATTGAAGAGCTTTGAATTTAAGTTATCATGTATGAGATGAGTGCTTATGATATAAGCAGGTGGAGTACATTTACTCTACTGATACGGAAAAACTAAAGGGGAGAAATGTCCACAACAGAGTCGTATAGGAGTTTTTCACCTAACTTCCTGGCCAGTTTTCAGCTCTGCATAGCTAATCTGATTGATTGTTGAGTTTCAAACTCATTTGTTTGAAAATTCAAAGTCAGTAATACCATCAACAATTCAGTAATATCAATAAGCCGAAGCCTGGTTGTATCATTTTGGGAATATGATTAAACTCGTGTAAAAGAAATAATCCTTGCTCCCACCCCCTTTTTTTTTTTTTTTTTTTTTTTTGTCTTCAGCAGTCCTGTGGTTTACAGGTAGCACATCTGAAGCTGTTATGCATTGGCAAAGCCAGTGTGGATTACAAGAATACACTATCAGGCCCTGGTGACAGGAGACAAAAGCAACATCTGCTTCCTAGGCTTTCTGTGCTACAGAAGAGAAGCCCTGCCCATCACTACATGTAAAATCACTGTAGTATCCAGTGCCTGGAATACTCATATTAGTATCTAGAAGCTAGTGGGGATTTAACTGTATTTCACATTTTACTATAATACTAGTATAATGCTTTTATATCAGTATCCCATGTTAACTGTATATGCACTTCATTATTTTAATATTTAATAATTGGAAACCAAGTCTTATGTGTTTATGTAAATTTTTATATTTTACTTTCATATACTGATGTTTATATCAAATTTAGAAAAGAAAATGTGAGCAATTAATTCTTGTTAATTACCTTGTCTGGTTTTCTCTCAAGAAAATAATACTTAAATGAATTGAAATTTATTTGCTTCTGATGTCTACATAAAAGACAAAATATCCACTAGTGAATCCACGCAGCATACAAATATATATGTTAATTTTGCACAACTTAAAAACAGGCATACTGTATCTGTGTGTCTGTTTTCTAAAATAAACACCTTGGGATTTATAAATGTTCCTGAAGAAATGCCTTGTATTTCCTAGCCAAATTAGTTCTGAGTTTGGCATTTGCTCTTTACAGCCTAACCAGGGAGTGGACTGTGAGTTTTCCTGGAGCTTTGGGAGTTTGGGTTTTTGCCTTTGGAAATTAAATATGTAATATTGCTTTGTCTGGGCTGGCTTAGGACAGGATCCTCCCTTCATTCCAGGGCAACGTCAAAATTCATAGAAGAGCAACAGCTCATATGGTCTATTGAAATCAAATCTGATTCTTCCCCTCCCACCTCCCACGCCTGCCCTTGGGACTGTGACATCATTACCATCTCAAGAACCCCTAGGGTTGTTTTTCCTGTTAAAATGAAGTAAGATTAGGGTTCTAGGAGAGAGCAGTCAAATATTTGAGCACTAATCATGCCTGGATGTCTTTTATTACTTTTCAGGCAGTGGAATTCTTTTGGCTTCAAGAATTACACCACAGTCGTTTAATGTAAATGTGGACAGAAAAGAATACAATTAGGTGAATCACACAGACAATCTGCTTTTTTTACAGCAATCCTTGAAATGAAAGATGCATATATTAGAAGGTTATCTGGCATATGAAAGGGACATTTATCCCCCAAGGAGAGAAGGAAACTACTTAAAAGAAATAAGGTTTTATTAATATTTTTCAATTAAATGTTGCACTTTCTTTATCCTTTTTCCTTTTGTAATTTTCATGTTGACCTATGTAAGTGCTTTGTTCATGTAGCAGTCACTCTTTCTTGGCAAGTCATCAGATGGAGCAAGTTTATTGAAAAAGAAACAGAATTAAAAATTCAATGACAAAAATTCAAATAGTGTCTGTTTAGAGCTTATCTTCTTAATGTTAGGGCTTTCAAGGTTATTGGTTGGGGACTTTTGGGATTGTTTTTAATGCTCATGTGGGTGATGCCAGTATCAAAGGAAGCAATGGCGCTACTTTAATTCCAAGGGTTTTTGATGATTGCATCATGTTTAAGCATTGTGGAGATAGATATATATATATAATTGTAGCATATAAAAGTGATGCATTTTTGTGATTGAATTGTTTAAATTAGAAAAGACAGAATAGCACAGTCATACAAAATGAAAGGTGCTTTCTTTATATATTCTCCCAAAATATGATTAATGGAAAAACAATGACTTTTTATTGTATTTTGGTAAATTTTGTAATCTATGGTGATAAACAATATTCAATAACCTTTATTAAAATGTACATTTGGGAGAATATCATACATACAATTATGACTAATCATGAAAGACAGAACAGCCTTCAATGCTATTGTTTTTAAATCTATAAAATTAAGAAATGCTACCTGACCTGCAAGATTTCATCCAGCTCTAAAATCTTATGCATTCTATAATATGGGAGGAAAATATTTTAATGATGTCAACAGAACTTACCTAAACATAAAATGTGAATGTGAACCTATTATACCTTTATACATTCCTTTTTAATGAATTACTCAAAATTGTGATATTATATATCAGCAAAATAATAAATTCAACAAAATAATAAATTCAATATTAAAGAGAAAGTCTCAGAGATTTTAGAATACTTATTTAAAAATATTTCTACCATGCTTTCAGCCAAAAATGAAATGTAATTTAAAAGCATCCATTGGAAAAATTAAACTTCTTTCTGCCAGAATAATCTAGTATTAGCATTTCATGCCTTTTTAAAAATAGATTTTATTTTTTAAATCAGTTTGAAGTTTACAGTGAAATTGAGATGGTATAGAGATTTCCCATATACTCCTTCCCCTAGACATACATAGGCCCCCTCACTATCAACATCCCACACTAACGTGGTACATTTGTTACAACTGATGGACTTACATTGACACATCATTTTCACCCGAAGTTCACAGTTGATGTTAGGGTGTTGACCAAGAGTCAAACTCTGTAAAATATTTGAAGAGATTTATTCTGAGCCAAATATGAGTGACCAATGACCTGGGACACAGCCCTCAGGAGACCCTGGAACATGTGTCCAAGGTGGTCAGGACACAGTCTCGTTTTCTACATTTTAGGGAAACATGAGACATTAATCAAATACCTATAAGATATACATTGGCAGTTCTGTCTGGAAAGTCGGGGCAACTTAAACATTTTCTAACAGGCAATTGGCTGAAAGAGTTAAGCTATTATCTGGAGACCTGGAATCAATCTAAAGAAATGCCTGGGTTACAATGATATGATGATAAGAGTTGTAGAGACCAGAGTTTTATCATGCAGATAAACCCTCTAGGTAGCAGACTTCACAGAGAATAGATTGTAAATGTTCCTCATCAGACTTAAGGTCCGTCCTGATGTTAATGCTGGTCAGCTTTTCTTTAAATCCAAAAGAGAGGAGGGAATGATGACGCGTGTCCAACTCTCCCTTCCCATCATGGCCTGAGCCAGTTGTTCAGGGTAACTTTGGAATGCCCTGGTCAAGAGAAGGGGTCCAACCAGAAGGCTGGGGGTCCTTAAAATTTTATTTTTGGTTTACATGGGTACACTCTTGGTTGGTAGGCATTCTATGGATTTGGACAAATGCATAATGATGGTTATTTACTCTTCTGGTATCATACAGAATAGTTCCACTGTCCTAAAAATTCTCTGTGCTCCATCTATTATCCATCCCTTCCCACTAATCCTTGCCCCCTGCAAACTACTGATCTTTTTCTACTGTCTCCATAGTTTTATCTTTTCCACAATGTCAGACAGTATGGAATCAGATAGTATGTAGCCTTTTCAGATTGGCTTCTTCACTTTGTAATATGCATTTAAGCTTATTCCATATTTCATTGTGGCTTGATAACCATTTCTTGGAGACAAGGTATTGCTTTGTTGCCTAGATTGCCTAGGCTGCAGTGCAGTGGTGCAGTCACAGCTCACTGTAGCCTCAACCTCCTGGGCTCAAGCAATCCCCCAACTCCAGCTACTGGAGTTAGCTAGGACTACAGGCACATGCCACCATGCCTGGTACTTTTTCAATTTTGTATAGAGTCACTGTCTCACCATGTTGGCCAGGCTGGTCTCAAATTCCTGGTCTCAAGCAATTCTCCTGCCTTAGACTCCCAGAGTGCTGAGCTTACAGGCGTGAGCCATCATGCCTGGCCACTTGACCTTTCTTTTTTTTTTTTTTTTTCATTTTTCTTTTTTAGTTTTGAGACAGCGTCTTGCTCTGTCTTCCAGGGTGGATGGCACTGGTGTGATCACAGGTCACTGCACTCTCAACTTCCCAGGCTCAAGCAATCCTCCCATCTCAGTCCCCCAACTAGTTGGGACCATACGGTACACCAAAGTAGCTGGGACCATACTGTACACCACCACACCTAGCCTTTTTTTTTTTTTCTTTCTTTTTCCTGTTTTTGTTTTGTTTTGTTTGTTTTTTGTTGGTGATCAGGTCTCACTATCTTGCCCAAGCTGGTCTTGAACTCCTGGTCTCCAATGATCCTCCCATCTTGGCCTCCCAAAATGTTGAGATTACAGGCATGAACCACTGCAACTGTAATAGCTCCTTTTTAAGTGCTGAATAATATTACACTAGATGCAACACAAGTCCATATAGTGTATCTATCTATTCACCTATTGACATGTTAGTTACTTCCTAGTTTTGGCAACATTAGGAATAAAGCTGCGATAAACATGTGTGTGCAGCTCCTGGTGGTAAATGCCAAACAGTGAAATTGCTACATTGTGTCATAGAAGTATGTTTAGTTTTGAAAGGAACTGCCAGACTGCCTTTCCAAGTGGCTGTACCATTTCGTCTTCTCCCCAACAATGAATGAGAGTTCCTGTTGATCCACACCCTCGCCAGCATTTGGTGGTGTCATTGTTGTGTATTTTGCCCAGTCTAATAGATGTGCAGTGGTATCTCGTTGTTTTAATTTGCATTTACCTGATGACATATGATGTGAAACATCTTTTCATATGCTTACTTGCCATGTATACATCTTCTTTGGTAAGATGTCTGTGAAAGTCTCTGACACAATTTCTAATCAGATTTTTATTTTTATTGTTGAGATTCTAGGGTTGTTTATATACTTGCATAACAGTCCTTTATCAAGTATGGCTTTTACAAATATTTTCTCTGAGCCTGTGTTTGTCTATTCATTCTCTAGACAGCATCTTTGATGTGGCATATCGTTTTTATTTTAATGAAGTCCATTTTATCAATTATTTATGTCCTGGATTATGCCTTTAATGTCATATCTAAAAAGTCATTGACAAATCCAGACTCATCTAGATTTTTCTCTTACGCCATTTTCTAGAAGTTTTATAGTTTTATGTTTTACATTTAGGTCTGTAATTCATTTTGAGGTAACTTTTCTGAAGGATATCTGGTGTTAGCATTCCATGCCTTTTTGATACCATTTACCCCTGAAAATAAAGTCTACATCATTATTATTATTTTCCATGTTGCCAATTTGATTGAGAACTCTTATGGTTTAAAATTTTCTCAATAGTTTTCTATTAAAATAGATTTGAATGACAAAATATTTCTATGCAGAACATTTACATTTCTAAATATTTGTTTTAATATAACTTCAACTATATTTTAAATCTAATTTTCTTTTTTAGAAACAGATTTCATTTAGTAGGCTAAAGCTACTTTCCTAATACTATGGTAACATTTAATTTTTTTATAAATATAATTTGTATGAGTTTGGGCCTTTTTAGGCAAACAGACCACACACTTTCTCCCAGTGTATATTCAGTATCCGCTGTGTACATGGTATCACAGTGACATAGATGTTTACACTGGAGCAATTCTGTTTTCTCCTCTGCTTGCAGAGAGAGGAGGTGGCTGACATCTTGAGCAATTTCATTCATGTCCTCGTGTCTCTAAAAATGCATAATCATCCCTTGGTTCCAGGACCACCCCCCACCCCAACCCCCCACCCCAAGAATACCAAAATCTGCAGATGCTCAAGTCCTGCAGTCAGCCCTGTGGAATCCACAGACACAAAAATCAGTCCCCCGTGTCCTCGGGTTCCTCATCCCTCGAATACTGTATTTTTGACCCGCTGTTAGCTGAATCCAATGATGTAGAACTCATGGATATGGAGAGCCAACTGTATAGTTATTTGATTAAATTTATACTACTTTACTGCCTTTCAGAAAAGTTGACATTTCTGCTGGAAAGAAGCTGCTAATCTTTACCCAGATAGAACAGAGAAAATGAGAGTTGAATGGACATGTTTGGGGAAACTGTACAATCTAACTTTATAAAGCAGCCCAAGTGTCACATGAAATTGAAAACATGCAACCAAAATGAACACCAGACTCCAGTAATTCTAAATTTTAGCTGCAAGTGCATTCACAACTTACTTTTTGATACTTTTTTCTGATGATTAGCTGAAAGGTCAGGGATGACTGGCAGGTACAACAGTTCAAATAGAAGTATTTCACAAACTGCCTCTAAGCCTCTCTTGATAAACAGTTTTGATGAATTAGAAAATAAAGTGTTTTATTTTATATAGAAATCTCTGTACTTTTACATATTTGATCATTTATATATCCAGTGACACATTGTAGACATATACATTCACTGAACTTAGTACTGGTTGCCAAGATAGTAATAGCAAAATCTCAAAGGCTGCATGATAGGAATTATTCAAATAGTTCTATATACTGATGAATCAAGGTTCAAATATACAACACTCTCTAGTCTGATGAACGTAAAAACACTTGTGGAAATTACACTTTATTTTGAATGGTCACAAATAATCTTTTCTTTTTATTTGTAAGGTTGACTCACACTATAAACTCCACAAATAGAAAAGTAAAATAATTATAGTAAGTAGCCAAATTTTAAGTTTTCTTGTTTCATTCAAATTCAGTTTGTGCCCCTTAATGATAACACTATTGTCAATAAAACTTTACACTTGAAGTGACTTTCCACAGTTCTCCTGTTGGATAAGAATGGTACTGATAAATAAAAAACAACATGCACTATCCATTTTACTTTCATAGACTAGAGATAAATCATTATGAACCCCAACTGGCAGAGGAGAAAATTCGGGTGCAGACAAGTCAGGTGGCAGAATCACACAGGAAATAAATAGTGGCTATGCTCGTATGAAAACATCAATCTTCTGACCTCTAATTCAGGGCTTTTCCAGCACTGCGGTATGATTAATCAATACCAGGAAGCAAACTAAGTATCAAGAAAACATCATCCATTTGTATCAGTCTTTCCTTTATGTGGTTGGAATCTAAAATACCAAGTGCATAAAGGAATCAAAAGTTGGAAGCTTTGACTATTCGTGAATAATCTTTTCTGTATTATTAAGAGGTTTGATGATAAACACAGACATTTACTAGGCCCAAATTGTGAAAAACTTTGTAGACATTTTGCTAATATGTGAGAAATAAGCTCTTTCTTTTAGCAACTTACTTTGATTTTCTTTTATTTTTATGCTGCTAAGAAAGCACTCAGATACACGCTGAAATATGCATTGCCGTATGGATTGCAGTTGGCAGGGACTATTAGTGTTGAAGATTCACACATTTCAAGTAAGATTGGATACATTTATATTTGTGTCAGGAAAAAAATAATAGAATTTAAGAATTTAAAATGTAACCAAAAGGCAGAATCATGGCTTTTGGCTGAAGAGATTAGCAGCATTCTTCTCTGTTCCCTTTTTTTTTTCTGAAGCTTAGTTTTCTAGCTAAGTTTTGGCAAACAAAATTCTTTTCTGTGGTATGTATTCTATTTTAAAATCTTCCACTGAAAAGAAAATGATATAAATAAAGCAACTTAAATCAAGTCTAAGGTATAGTAAGGTATTTAAGAAAGAAGCAAACATTCTCTAGATGTTGTTATCCAAAATACATTCTCTTTTGCAGTTTACTGAAATAATTTCTTCAGTGTGTGGGAATTTCCTTTGCATCCAGCTTCACTATAGAGATGACATCACACCAACAGTGACACGACTTGTTTACAAGAGGGTGGTATAAACAGCAAATGTTCTTCCTTAAAACAGATTTCTTGTTGAACTTCAACAGAAAAAAGAGCGTAAATGTAGAAGGAAGAGCAGGAGATAGTCTTTAACATGTAGGGTAAAATCTAAGGTCAAAGAGAGAACAGCTGATGATTTCTTTATGTGTTTGCTACTTTTTTTAAATTAGGAAGTCTACTTCCTTATTTTCCATAGCTAATAAAGAGTCTTCAAGTTATATACTGTCTTTATATTAATATATAATGGCCTATTGTACTATGTCTTAATAGTTTCATATCTACCCTGGTTTGCATGAATTAAATGAGAGCGGTAACGTCAGAAGAGGAGAGAGAGAGTGAATGTGTGTGTGTGTGTTTCTGTGTCTGTGAGAAAGAGAGAGAAAAGAGAGACAATGAAAATGAAAATAAATATCTTCTCCAACCTATCTTAGCCAACCTTCTGATCTAGGATGTTATGACAGTCACTCACTGAAGGAATTTTAGTTACAGCAAAGCGTCATCCATCTTTTTCAACTGTGTTAACTTTACTTTCCCACAAGTAATAATAGTTGGCAGAACACATCTCAGATTGTACCTGACCATACTGCAAAATAATAATTTGCTTCTTCTGTGAGAATCATTAAGACTAAATAAAACTAGGTGTAAATAAAATAAGTTAAATTCAGCCCTTTGAATAATCATTTAGATCATGACTGCTAACTGTACTCTAGTACTGACTAAAGACCTACATGGTTATTTTTCTCAGAACATGAGAAGTCTTTGGAGCAACTATTTGAACACCCTGATCTGGAGGGAGGAGTCCTTACCAGGAGCTTTCTGGAGCTGGGTGTGGAGGGAAGTTCAGTTTCCACACATTAGCCCATAAGAGAAAACCATCTGGGTAAAATAGGGTGACTATTCTGGACACAGTCATGGCCTTGCTACTATAGTCCCCTCCATTTTTCTTGGGAGATGCATTGGTGCTTTGCAAAGCTGTGCAGTCATTGAAGGTGCCCAGCACTGGTTTTCGTCATTAAAATACTTGAGCTTGAAACCCAGCACTGTCAATTTAGTGAGTGCGGCCTTACACAAGATATCTAATTTCTCTAAGCTTCAGTTTTATGAACTATAACACAGGTTTGTAATCCCTCCTTTATAGGAATGTTTAATATTAAATAATGCATTAAAAGCACTTTGGATACTATGAATCTCAAGGCAAATGCCATTTTATGTGGTATGGGGCATTTTACTGAAAAATTGAACCCTACACTCCAACTCAAAACTCCTTGTAGACAAGGACCATATTAAAATTCTGGGGCCGGGCGCGGTGGCTCAAGCCTGTAATCCCAGCACTTTGGGAGGCCGAGATGGGCGGATCACGAGGTCAGGAGATCGAGACCATCCTGGCTAACACGGTGAAACCCAATCTCTACTAAAAATACAAAAAAACTAGCTGGGCGCAGTGGCAGGCGCCTGTAGTCCCAGCTACTCGGGAGGCTGAGGCAGGAGAATGGCGTGAACCCGGGAGGCGGAGCTTGCAGTGAGCCGAGATAGTGCCACTCACTCCAGCCTGGGCGACAGAGCAAGACTCCGCCTCAAAAAAAAAAAAAAATAAAATAAAATAAAATAAAATTCTGTTGTGTTTTTCATAGTATAGGATGTACACATTGTGGGATCTCAAAACTGGATTGCTTCTTGGTATCAAGTATCCAAATTGCTCAGAGCCATAGTAGGAAAACAATGGAGAAACAGTAGTGACTGTATCATTATAATATACGTAAGTGCTCATGTTACTTTGCTTAACATTTATTGAATTCCTGATACATAAAAGACCTCAGGCTAAATTTTATCAATTACATAAAAGTACATTTTCCTCAATAAAGGCAAGTTACTGGAATAATCATGTTTCTAGTGGGGGAAATTAACATATAGGCTTTATAAACAAATGAATTAAGTGCTAAATAGATAAACAAGACACATACTGTAAGAGATCAGAAGGAGAAATTGTAGGGGAAGACAGTAGTTATCAGGAAAACATGGTAAAAATACAACTGTTGGACTTACGAAGGATTTCAATAGCTTAAGAGACAAAAATATAGGAAAACGTATAGCATGCGCAAAGTCAAAGTTAGGGATCCATAAATATCATCGAGTGTGTAATGAACTGTTAGTAGTTGGATGGGGGATGCTGAAATAGAGAGTGAGAGGTCTTTCATATATTTTCTTTTCCTACCCTTAGTTCCAGATATTGATAGAGATGTTTTATCCCAACCTAAAGCCAAGTGTGGTGGCTCACGGCTGTAATCCCAGCACTTTGGCAGGCCGAGGTGGGAGGATCACAAGGTCAGGAGATCAAGACCATCCTGGCCAACATGGTGAAACCCCATCTCTACTAAAATACAGAAAATTAGCCAGATGTGACGGTGTGCACCTGTAGCCCCAGCTACTCGGGAGGTTGAGGCAGGGGAATTGCTTGAACCCAGGAGGCGGAGCTTGCAGTGAACCGAGATTGTACCACTGCACTCCAGCCTGGGCAACAGAGTCAGACTTGGTCTCAAAAAAAAAAAAGAAAAAATCCCAACTTAAGTACATGTGAACAAATGAACAGCTAATTTTTATCAAAAAAGCAAAGGTCTTTGAACTAATTTTATTCAGATTTTGCTCACAAATATTATATTTCCATTTTGATTTAAAATGATAAGGATGATGGCTAAAAATAAAATGAACCAAGTTTTATGCATGTTGCATTTTAACAAGTTGGGTGTCTCATTGGAATGCACTGCCTTCTTGTTCCACATTTATTTTTGGAATTTAATAAGGCGCCTGTCATATCTGCCTCAAGGCTAAAAAACATCATGGGGGAGAAATCCAAAGTACTGTCATGTTTGAGTGACATGGAGCCAATTTTATTTTATTTCCTTTTCATGGGGGGTGGCTCAAATTAGCCAGGCTCACTTCTGAAAATGCATTGCTATATCGTCTGTTATAAAGGCCTTGTGCTGGTTAACTGGTAATGACATTGCCCAGTGACATTTGTTAGGGAGATTTGACTCAGAACACCAGTGGAGGATTTTCATTAAAAAATTAATTCTGTGCATTTTACTGCAAAGCTCATTCTCATGATAGATTCTGGTAGAGTGCCACATATCTGCAGAAGCGGGTCTCATTACCTGAGAAACTCTGGAAGGTAATAACTTCTTTATTTCTTCTTCGCGCTCCCAGAGCACATAATTAACGTACCGACTCATTTAGCTCAACTCTCCGAAGGATGAAGCTGTGTGGGCACAAGGGAGACTCAGAGAAACCGCGGCAAACAAGTATGGTTTCTGATTCTCCTTCAGTGAGGCGGCCGGGCAGTGGCTCAGGCCTGGAATCCCAGCACTTCCGGAGGCTGAGGCGGGCGGATCACGAGGTCAGGAGATGGAGACCCTCCTGTGAATGGTGAAACCCCGTCTCTACTAAAAGTACGGAAAAAAAATATATACATATATATATATAAGCCGGGCATGGTGGCGGCGCCTGTGGTCCCAGCTCCTCGGGAGGCTGAGGCAGGAGAATGGCGGGAACCCGGGGGGCGGAGCTTGCAGGGAGCCAAGATGGAGCCGCTCACTCCAGCCTGGGCCACACAGCCAGACTCCCTCTCAAACAAACAAAAAAGCAAAAAATAGAGTGAGGGAAAAACTGTGCCATTTTCTGCTTCTTTCTTCTTAGTTGATGTTTAGTACAATGTGATTATGTTAAGCAAAACATAATATGTTAGGATTACAATGGAACCATCATATTTTTTGGAAGTTTAAGTGAGACTTGGGATAGATGTCACAGAATGATGTTGCCATGGCTGAGTTAGTCACAGAATTAGAAATCACAGTAAGCTGAAGGATGTCTGAGGCATAAAAATAAATCATGTACCATGTAATGGGTGTGTTATTGTAATAACTTAAGATAAGCGTTTCAAATGTTTTACTGATTAAATCAGAATTAAGGCTTGTGTTTTTAAGTACTATCAGGAAGTATATTATTTAAATAATGTGAACTTAAAACGTGTAAACATAGAATTTTTTATGTTAAAAATATATAGTGTAGACAAAATCAGTAATTTGTAGCTAGAAAGCTCTTTCTACCTTTATTATTTGAAACTTCCTGCCTCATGGGTAAATGGAAAAGGAATAGTAAATCTAAGCAACTTTTTCATGAGTTTATTCCTTCTTAGGCACAAAGAGAAATCTGTGATCTCTTCCCTGTATCCTAGAAGACCTCTGCGACAGGAGCGAGAATTGGATTTGGCTACAAACTACTGAGAGTGTATGTGTATGTGTGTGTGTGTGTGTGTGTGTTTGTGTTTTGCATGTTGGCTAAGTATGGGGCAAGGGAACCATTGTAGGAAAATTTAATCCTGAGATTTTGTGACTACACTCACTTTAAACCCAAATATGTGGGTTGGATCAATCCTTGCTTGTATATGGAAGATCACTTAGTGGTAAGGCGAGGTCTAAACCATTAGGTATTGAGCCACCATGGAACAAATAAAGATGAAATATGAGATTGCAAAATGAGCCCTGTCCCATGTTAAAAGTGCTTCACAGTTCAGCATTCTCCAAGAAATGTGAATCAGAAAAAGTCAATTGCATTTTGAAGTGCTGGCATGTAGCATTTTATTTTCCTTTGTTATGGAATTCCAAAACTATACTGTACAGATTTCCTAATATATTCTGAAAGCTATCAAGCAATGTAATACTTTTTTTTTGTGGACAATGATTTTAATTAAATAAATGCCATTTCTTGGAGAGAATGTACCTCTTGATTATAGCTGGACTTCATCTTATTTTACACAAGCTATCTCTTGGGGGCATAAATTTCCAGTCAAGGAAACAGCAAAATTTATTGGCTATTTGATTTACATGTTTATTGGACTCTCCAAACGCTTTACTATTTAACTGGTCATTGAAAGTAGAAGAGGGGTGGGGTGGATTATATTCAATTTAATGAAAGATTTAGGTAAATTCTTTTGAAGAAAAAAATATGGGTCAACTTTTAAAATATTTCACTTTTAGTAAACAATTGTATTTATTATTTTAGTGGCTGTCTACCAAGAGCTGAATCATTCTGTACAGACTGAATTCTTTAGTTCATGTCTCAAGTTTAAGTTTTTCATGCTTAGAAGTGCTTTAACTTAAATGTATCAATAATGATACTGCTGTGGAATTGTGTCATACTATTCCCAGGAGCAGCCCAGAATAGCTCCCAAGTTTGGAGCCTAATTTTTATTCCTGGAGGTGGTGAGAGTAGGTTGTCATGGAGCTAGTGGAGAAATCAGCAGACTCTATTTATGTTGTAAGGGAGACGATACGGTCTTTATTCTGTAACATTTGAGAATGAGGCTGTGCTGCAGGGACATTAGTCTGAGTGCTTTAAAAAAAGAGAGTGTACTCTACACATGGAGGCTCAATAAAGTTTGTTGACAGTGCTGAGAGTGATTCCATATTCACATCCCAAATATAAGGCCAGTTGCCATCCTTCAATTATTCTCTCACAAAGACAGTGGCTCCTGCTCTCTTCAGTAAGAGTAATTATACCACTTATAGAATATTTCCTTTACTACCAGGAATTCTGAGAATTAGAATCATCTTCCTTGATGGAAAGGCACTAGACTGACAATTTCGCAAATGCACGCGCTCTCTCTTTTTCCTTTAGGGTTTCATTCTTGTGGACCATTTCCCTTAGTATCTCAAAGCGTCTGACTGACTGGATTTGAATCCCAGATCTGCTACTTCCTTACTAATCCTTTGAAACTAAGCAAGTAAAAGAATGTTATTAAATTCATCATATTGATAGGAACAGGATGCAGGCACATTCTGGCAGAAGCCAGCGGGTCTCCGGCGAGGGCCCCACCCTCAAGCTGAAAAGCCTGTGTTCCTGCTCGAATGCTGCAGGCCCACTCCACCCCCATCCTGTGCCTGTGAAACCCCCAGAGCTCAGCCAGCGGAGAGCAGCCGCCGAATGTCAGAGAGCAGGATGGATGTTGGAGAGAAGGGGTTTGACTCCAGAGGGGCAGCTTAAAGGCGTAGCTTCCAAGGGGATCTTCCTCTGTCCCCAAAAGGGTCCTGTCATCCTCCGTCCGGGCTGCAGGGGCCGCGGGCACCCCCGGAGGCTGTCGCGGGGCCCACGTGGAGGTGCGCCCACCCCAGCCCCTGCACTCGCTCACCTGCGCCCCCGTCCTGTGAGGAGTGGAAGTGAGGCCAAGCGGGTGGAGTCCGCCCCGCCAGCGCGGAAGCAGCCAGCTCGGTCTCCCTGTGGCTCAGGGCCCGCCCGGAAGCGGGCAGGGAAATATCTGCTTCAGTGCCACGTTCTCATTTTATTTTATTTCATTTTTTTTTTTGAAAGAAGAATTAGTAAAATAAGTTTGGAGGTCACTTGAACATAAATATGTTGGAACATGAGCCCACTCATAAATGTGAAAGTTATTACTTTATTTTATTTTTTAAGACAGGAGTGTCAGTCTGTGACCCAGGCTGGAACGCTCACTGCGACCTCCGCCGCCCGGGATCACGCGATTCTCCTGCCTCAGCCTCCCCAGTAGCTGGGATTACAGGCGCCGCCACCACACCCGGCTAATGTTTTTGTATTTTTCGTAGAGACAGGGTTTCACCACGTTGGCCAGGCTGGTCTCAAACTCCTAACTTCAGGTGATCCACCTGCCTCTGCCTCCCAAAGTGCTGGGATTACAGGCGTGAGCCACGGCGCCTGCCCACATTTTTGTTTTAATTTGGGTTTTTGTCTCAGTGAGAACTGGAAAAAAACAAAAAAAACCAGAAAACCCTCTGCTGAATTACCTGTAAACCACCTTATGATGAAATACTCTGTTGTGTCTTCTGTGTATATATTTTTTTAGAATTGCTTTAGTTTCAGATACTATTCTGTAGAATTTGTAATCTAGAGAGAAATAATCAAATATTCATACATATATGAAGCATTAATGAAAAATTTCAAAAACTCGAAAACATCATGGCATGCGGTAAGAACAAAGATGTTGTAGGAATTTGCATAGAAAAAGGCAGCTGGACTTAACATAGTATGTCATGGCACCTTTCAAAGGTCCTCAGCCCTGTCTTCATATTGCAAGCGATACTGAGTTTCAACCGAACTTTCCCATCCATCACATTAAAATGAGATATTGACTCAAATTTTAGAAGTTACATCCTTTTTTTTAATATTTAAAAATGTTATAGTTGCCCAAGGACATAAACATACAAAACTTAAACCTAGTTTTATATTTGCTAACTTACATTTATACTTAAGTAATGTAAAATAAATATCAGTCAGAAATCAGAGTGTTTCTTTTAAAAAAAAATTGTCTTACACTAATCAAATTTGAATGTAGCTACTACATTTTATTATTATTATATATAGGACCCTTATCCATAAATACAGAAAACTAAGACCTGGCTATAAAGTTACTGTGTTAGATTTAATGGTTTTTTGTTTTTTTTTTCCCTGATTTTCCATATGTATAAAAGTGTTACTTGAAGAACTCTGCATTTAAGGAAGCATCCAAAGTAAATTTTTTCTATATAAACACGGAAAAACTGTATTGTAGCATACTACTAATGCACAAAGAGAAAGCCAAATTATAGAATTAAAATATTGCTAGTATATAAAAAATGCCATGATTATTTTAAAACCTCCTATCTAGCTTGCTTCAACTATAATTCAGAATAACATATTAATTTTATATCTAGAAAGGCCTAGAACTGAATTCTGTCTCAGCTTTTGATTGATTTAGTTTTCATTTCTTGGTCAAGTTATTTAATATTGGTGAATTTTTGCTCTCTTCATCTGTAAAATGGAGACCCTAAGGTTACCTTGGAAGATCATTTCGAGGATGCTGTCTGGTATTGTCAAAGACTCCTGGTCTATGCTATTCCATATTGGGCCTCCAACAGATGTTTAGCCTTTTCCCATTGTCTCCATAATTTCATAAATGGAAATAATGCCTTCTCCCCTTCCCCTTTAATATCTAGTCTCCTTCACAACTTCTCCTGGTGGCAAGACATTGCTCGGTTCCATATATCCAGCCAGTCAAAGTCTGTGTGTGCCATGACTGAGTTGTACACATAAAATAGCAGCTGAGGCAGACACGGTCTGTTTTTCCCCAGAATCACACATCAATATGTTAACTGACTGTCTTAGTCTCTTTTGTTTTGCTAAAGCAGAATACCTGAGACTAAGTACTTTACAGTGAACAGAAATTGATTTGGCTTGCAGTACTGGAGTTTGGATGGAGGAGATGCATCTGGTGTTGGCCTTCTTGCTGCAGCATTCCATGACAAAAAGGTGGGAGGGCAAAAGAGCTCACGTGAGAGATGGAGGGTAAGGGGACTGAACTCATCTTTTTATCAGGAACTGACTCCCACTATAACTAACTCAGTCCCATAATAATAGCATTAATCCATTCATGAGGGCAGAGTCTTCATGACTTAATCACTTCTGAAAGATCCTGCTTCCCAACACTGTTGAAGTGGGGATTAGGTTTCTATAACACAAACTTTGGGGGTGACATTCAAACATTTCACCCCTGGCTCTCCAGGGTTGCGGTCTCATGTCTCCAACTTTCTCAGGCTGGAGTTGCAGTCTGGTGGCCCTACAGTTCCAGGGGCTGAGGGGCTGCTCTGCTCCCAAGGCTTCGCTAGCCATTGCGCTAGTGGGGAATCTCTGTGATGGCCCCACCCCTGTAGCAAGTCTCTGTCTGGGCCCCCAGGCTGTCTGATACATCCTTGGAAATCTTAGTGGAGATTGGCCATTAGCCCCACAGCTCTTCCATTTTAGGGATCTGCAGATTTAATATTACGTGGACTTCGCCAAGGTTTACAGCTTGTACCTCCTAGAACCATGGGTCAAGCCACACACACCTGGACTCACCTGAATTACAAGCGTGGTGACCACAAGGTGCTGCTGTGGAATTCAGGGAGCAGAGTTCCAGAGCACTGCAGGGCAGTGAATGCTGAGGTCTTGCAGGCACCTCTCTCAACACCTTGCTCTCAAGGTCCTAGCTTGCCTAGAAGATCTCGGAAATGCCTTTATGGTCATTATCTCTTTATCTTGATGAATAGAACCTGGCTTTCTTCTGTCCATGTTAATTACTTCAGGAAAGGGTTGCTTAGCCACACCCTTAGTGATAGGGATTTGTTGTGTCCTGACCCAAATCTCATCTTGAACTGTAGCTCCCATAATTGTTGCTAGGAGGGACCCAGTGGGAGGTGATTGAATCCTGGGGACGGTTCCCCCATACTGTTCTTGTGGTAGTGAGTAAGTCTCATGAGATCTGATGGTTTTATAAGGGGTTTCCAGTTTCGCTTGACTCTCTCTGTCTGCCACAATGTAAGATGTGCCTTTCACCTTCTACCCTGACTGTGAGGCCTCCTCCCGGCTGTGTGGAACTGTGAGTCCATTAAACTTTTTCTTTATGAATTACCCAGTTTCAGGTATGTCTTTATCAGTAACTTGAAAATGGACTGACAGAATTTTTTATTACTTACATGGCCAGCCTGCAAAATTTCAAAATCTATCCATTTTGCTTTCCTTTTAATTATAAATTTTATCTTTAAATTATTCTATCTTCCCTAATATTAGTGTAAGCAGCCAAAAGAAGCCATGTAGCAGTTTGAACACTGGTACTTAGATATTTCCTCAGCAGATATCCCAGTGCATTGCTCGTAAGTTTTGCCTTTGTCTTAGGACATGAACATTATTCTGTCACATTTTTGCAACTGTATAATAAGAATTGCCTTCACTCCATTCTCCACACTTCGTTCCTCATTTTTGTCTGAGATCTCATCAGAATGACCTTGAATATTCGTATTCCAGCAACATTCTGATAACCACTTAAGTAATCCCTAAGAAAATTTAGGCTCTCCCTATATCTCTTGTCCTCTTCTGAGAAGAGACCACTCTTTTTAAAAAAACAAACCAACAAAAACAATTACTGACTCAGAGCAACAAGATTATTCATAAATCAATTCATTTGTTTTAAATGACACTTGATGCATTTGAAAGATCATTTTATATATCATTATTACATTAGAAATAGGGCCGGGCGCAGTGGCTCACACCTGTAATCCCAGCACTTTGGGAGGCTGAAGCAGGCGGATCACGAGGTCAGGAGATCGAGGCCATCCTGGCTAACACGGTGAAACCCCATCTCTACTGAAATTACAAAAAACCAGCCGGGCGCGGTGGCGGCGCCTGTGGTCCCAGCTCCTCGGGAGGCTGAGGCAGGAGAATGGCGGGAACCGGGGGGCGGAGCTTGCAGGGAGCGGAGATCGCACCACTGTGCTACAGACTGGGTAACAGAGGGAGACTCTGCCTCAAAGAAAAAAAAAAAAAATTGAAATAAACAGAAAGTTTCAATAAATGAATTCCAACCTGTTTAGAAAGGGTCAATTACTCTATTTGATAAAAGAATATTAAATTAATTTGTATGGCTACCTGTACTAATTTCAAATTATGTTGTTTTGGAAAAAAATATGGATGTCCCAAAGTTAACATTACAGATATTTGTGGAGCATTTTAAGATCTAAGTGAAAGAGAACTAGGAAGTGTTCTAAGTAAATTTCTGAGACATCACAGGGTAGGGGTTCTCAGCTAGCACGTCTCTTGTGTTCCTTCAGATGGCCGTCAGACACTCATATCTGATTCTGTAAAAAGTGGATTATCTCTGAAGTCATGGTTTCACCGTGCAAATTTTGATTTTAATGAGAATATTTAAAAGATAATTGTGGTTCCTAGGAGACTTTTTAAAAAATGGATTTAGAAATTAGCTGTAAAAGTTCATAGAAGCCAAGCAAGTATTTCTATGAGCTGAATTCTGTATTTCAATATGCTTGTGTGGAAGGGGTATGTAAAGTCAGATCAACTGGAGAAAAATGACTTCTCAAGGGATTATTCACATAAAGACCTATGTAAAATAAACTGCAAAGTTTAATATTCACTGAAAAGCTCAATTCCAAAAATAATATTATATTTTATCTTTTTTAGAAATTAAATCTGGTATTCTTAAGCTATTATGAGGTAATCTGTCCCAATGTGAAACAGCGTCTTCCCTAGCGGGGAGGAATCCAAATCTATTTGGGCAATGGAAATCATATGATTCGAGTGATGGGCCTGGATGAGTTTAAAATCATGAAGATCACAATTATTTTCTTTTTTGTCAATGAAAAATACGAATGTATGTCATCAGAGAGGCAATGGCATATTCTTGTATTCTAAATATTTGGGTTATTTCCATAAAAAGGCTGCGGTTTTCACAGAGACAGATGTGGATCCTGAACTCTAGAACCAGATAATATTCATACCACTAGAAACTGTGGTAAATAAATGACTTAAAACTATGAATATAAACTGATATTATTTAAAAACCTCTAATCTGTAATATTTGAAATATTTTGTTCAAAATAATAAAGAAAAGGGTGTGTCTTGGACATAATTTTCTTTTGCTGTTCTGCTTTTACACTTTGAGCACTGTAAGGAGATTTTGGCAAAGTAATTTGCGTTTGATTCATTTGAAAAGGTAATGAAAATATTTCTTTGTTTTTTTCTTTAAAGATATATAGCCCTGGCAACTTAGCGAGACCTTATCTCTACAAAAAAATAAATGAGCCAGATATGGTGGTGCACCTGTAGTCTTCACTACTCTCTGAGGTGTGACGATGACTTGAGCCCAGGAGTAGTTAAAGCCTGCAGTGAACTATTATTACCACTCCACTACAGCCAGGGTGACAGAGACCCTGTCTCAAAAAAAAGAAAAAATAGCTTTCTGCTCTTCTAGTGAATAGTGATTTCTACGTCACGTCAATGTATTCATTTTTTAATTGAATCAATACAAAGCCTAATTTGTCTAATGCAGTAGATATTTTCCAGAGAGTAAGCAGAGGAAGTAGCTTTACAATATATTAAGCAATTAAAATACTTTTTTTTTTTGGCTTTTTGGGAGAATGATGATTTTGGGCCCCTCTCCTATAGTGGGAACTTAACATCTGAAAACTAAAGTACAAAACATTCTTTTTTAGGATCTTACATGATGTTGAATTTGAATACCTTTCGGAATTGTTAGAGAGGAGGAGAAAATTGTTCCACTTTTTAAAGTTTGGTTTTATTATAAGTTGTTTTTATTCTTAATAATCTTTAGTTTGTTGTCAAACAAGATTGAGAAGTTAAAGCAGTTCTGATATCACATTTGTTAAAGGCCTACTCTGTTCTAGGTACTAATTTCACTTACTTTTATTTAACCGTTATTTCTGTATTGAACCAGCATTTTCTCTTGACATAAGGGGAAACTGAGAGTCAAAGGGGTTAAGTGTCTTGCTCCAAGTCACCCATCAAAAAGTGGCAGAATAAGAACAAGGTCAGATCTTCTGACACAAGGTCTAATGACTCTTCCATTAAACTTCAATTGCCAGTTTTGTATGTAATAGGGGCAGGTTACTCTATCTATCTTTTCTTAGAGGGAAACATATTCCGAAACGTAAAGTTTAAACTGTACTGTTAAAGGGGGAGAACCAGAGAAGGTGAGACTTTCCACTAAGATTCCAAAGATCTAGGAAAGTAAATTTTAGATTAACACTGGGGAGATTGGATTTTCTTTTGGTAAAGAACAGAGAAATGT
The DNA here is from genome assembly GCF_047675955.1 of Chlorocebus sabaeus. Lineage (NCBI taxonomy): Eukaryota > Metazoa > Chordata > Mammalia > Primates > Cercopithecidae > Chlorocebus > Chlorocebus sabaeus. The sequence goes on from NC_132925.1 coordinate 1,556,726, forward strand.
GAGATTACCCAGTGAAATATGAACTTAGAGGAACAAAAATCTATCTGGAGGTTTTGAAATCAAATGAAGTTACCAGAGTCCAAAATGTTGAGCAAGCCTTTCTTAATGGCACCTGTAAATGTAAATAAAAAAGTTGCTAAAGTGAAAATTAGAAGAATTCATAAAATCAGCATGCTATAAAGTGTGCGATGTTTTAAAACCAATTCAACTATGAGTAGATGTCCTGTAGGCAGTGAGTACAGTGAAGCCCATTCTTTGGAGTTCCTAACCATGTGACCACAAATCTCCACTGCCACCTTGTGGTGGTTTGTATATTTCAGAGACAGGCTCCGTGAAGAAAATTAACCTCTGAAGTGCTGAGGGGTAAAATAACAGGTGTCTTATGGTAACAACGTCCCACTTTCTGAACTCAGGAACCAGACAGATTTGGGGAACGCAGGATCCCTCTTCTGGAGTTACCATCCAAATTCCTACCACAGCAATGTAGGAGATACCATAGATTGGGAGAGCAGGGCTGTTACACAGACCTCACAGGGTAAAAACCTTGAGCAAGAGGGGAACTGAATTTTCTTTCAGATTCTGTTGCGTTCATGGTGGGTGGGGGAAGATATTCTATTTTTATGAGGATCCTAAATATCCAATGCAGTTTTCATCTAGAAAAAAATTTTAATCTATTCTGTATAAAGCAATGAGGTAATAGTCTCGTCAAAGGAAATCCTGTGGGTATGTGAGAATGGAAGGCTTCCAGTCACTTCTTTACATTTAATTGTATCCATAAATGTGACCAATGGTGTTTCTGTCTGGAGCTTAAGGGGTTACTTCCAATTATAAACCAGTTGTGTTTTCAACTCTGAGCATGACATCAAGAAATGTGTTTGATTCCAAAATGATCAATTACCGAAGCCTGTGATAGCGAATGTGCCTATAAACTCATTAACCAAATGAAGCCACCTAATTGTCAACAGTTCAACAGAATTTTGTCTTTAGGTTATTTGTTTTTAGGTGTCAGTGATTTTCCTGTTTTAATTTCACCAGCAGAAGTGGGATTAATAGATCAAAATAGTATTATAGCAGATGACAATGGATGACAACCAAAGACAAATCTAAAATTATTCTGATTTATCATTCTATAAGTGTAATAAAACATCAGTACTTAAGTATAGTTATCATTTATTTTATTTTTTATAATACTCACAAATATTTATACCGTATCTGTGCTAAAAACAAATCTCTATCAATTGCATAATTATGTAATTTGAGCAAATTGTTTAACCTCTTCCCTTTGATGCACGATGAAGATAACATAACATCATTAAGAATAAATGGGTAATAAAAGTAACTCATGTGACATTCTCAATAACCGTGTGTATGTGTGCATGTGAAAACTATAAACAGAAAAAGTTATTTTATTCAGCAGAAACATCTTGACATCTTATATCTTATTAAACCTGCAAGTTAAATAAGAGGAGGGCTTAAGCATTAGTACAAAAAACTATTACAGAGTGCTTTATTTGTGGAGAATATTGACGGAGAAAGGAGGAAGGAGGAAAAACCTACTCCCAAGAGAGCCTTCTGCGAAGAGCAGAGCATGAAACCAAGGCTCTCAAGGAACACCAAAACAAACAAAGTCTGGCAGCGGCTGGTAAGCCAGCCATCTTTATCTCAGTAAATTTTATTGTGTACCCAGTGATTTCTCAGGCAATTTTTAGAGCCTTTTGGAAAGTGGTCTCCAAATTATGCCCTAATACAACACTGCTAATGAAAGCCCTCATAGAATTGCAACTCATTAGCTCTCACTTTTTTTTGCTAATCCACAAATTCTATCCAACGTGCTGGACACCTGGTGGTGCACCCCCCACTCCCGTATCTCAGCAGAGATGTAATTGCCAAGGCCTGGAGCGAGGTTTCATATTACCTAGACGTGTGGCTTAGGCAAGCTCTTCCATGAGACTGTCTGTTGTCAATAATTAAGAGCTATCAAAACACTTGGCTAATTTACACTTGATAATCTGAAATGAGGGCCCCTGTGATCACCAGCTTCTGTCTTATTATTTAAATACACATAGTGCAAAAAAAGCAGAATGAGGCCAAAGCAAGCGATATCAGGGAAAAGAACAGCTTTCCAGCGAACAGGATATAGCCCAGCCGTTGTGAGCAAGTACAGCACAAGGCCGAACACACACGGCCCAGTGGATGCTTTTTGTGGCTGAGAAGCTTCACCGAGCAGGTGGGATTGTAGAGGTTCTTTTGAATACTGAGATGAGGGGACCTGGCAAAGTTTAATTGGCAAGCTGTTGTAGTCAAATGCAGAGACCATGAAAATGGGCATGCATTATGGACATGAGTAGGGAGCTAGCACAGTATTTCAAAAAGAATGATTGCTAGAAATAATAGGAAATAACTATGTAGGAACAGAAAAGAAATAAAAACGTTAATTTTTAGGAAGTGCAAATAGTAAAAATAAAGAAGGGCAGTGCAGTCTGTATGTAAACAGTGAAAAACCCTCTGCATAGTTGTACTTGGGCTTTCAGCAACATTAGCCTAGCGTGGGAATGACTGCCTAACTCATCTCATTATTTGTTCAGAATTCAGGGCATTTCTGATTTTCTAATTCCAGCTTACAAGATAAGAGATTGTAGGGATGACTGCCTAACTCATCTCATTATTTGTTCAGAATTCAGGGCATTTCTGATTTTTCTAATTCCAGCTTACAAGATAAGAGATCACATGTGTAATTGAAGATGTTGTTACCAGTATTTTTGGTTCATATTATGGGTTAAGTTCAGCAATACATATTGAAAAAAATTATGTGTAATAACAAGGAACAGTGTTATAAAAACCTTTTGATAATAATATGTCGAGATACGTCATTTTAACCTGTCTGATAAGGAAAGTGCTTTGTTATAATGCCATTTAAACTTTTTTTTTGGCTAAAATGTCTTGAGTAGAATCTGGGGAAAAATAACTTACATTAAACCCTGCTATACTGGAAGTGTATGACAAAGAGTATTGATTTTATAATCTGTTGGGGAGACAAATTCCCTTGTGAATAAAAATACAGTAGGCTGTAAAGTTTGAAATAAGGTGTCAACATGTCAGAGTAAGGGCAACATGCCATGAAAAATGTGTATAAGAGATTTGAAAGGTACATGTAGTTCAAATTCACTTGTATAAAGTTCAAGTGAAAGTGTAGCTGGAAATTTTAGGTCAACACTCAAGTTAAAAGCAAGATTACTGTTGGTGTAAGTTATAACCAAAATAATGAGAAAATAGACTAAATAACCTGTGAGAGAGGGAAATATGAGTGCTTTAAAAGTTTAAGTCTATGTCCTACTTTTTAGCTAGTTGTATATTCATCCCCAATTGTTTTTAAGTTTAGAAATTGAGAAATTATACTCATTTTTGTCAGAAGACTAGATAGTTTTTAAAGTCCAGGTAAGATTAGCTGGCCGTGGTGGTGCACGCCTGTAATCCCAGCTGCTCAGGACGCTGAGGAACGAGAATCGTTTGAACCCAGGAGGTTGCGACTGCAGTGAGCCGAGATCGCGCCACTGCGCTCCAGCCTGGGTGACAAAGGGAGACTTTGTCTTAAAAAAAAAAAAAAAAAAAAAAAAGTCCAATGAAGAATTTCATGCCTTTCAACACTTCCCTTTGCTGATCCTCTTCTTTTAAATCCTACCTCATCTTCAAAGTCTAGCACGAAGGCCTCCTTAATGACCTTCTAGCTATGAGTAAGCTAAATCTCTCTTCTTAACTTCCAAAATACCATTCTTTGGGAATTTATCTATGTACATGAATTTATGTACCTGTCTAATCTCCCCAGTCAGGTTGTCTTGAGGACAGAATTTCATTTAATTCGTGGATGCTTTGCAAGGAGTTTCCTTACGCACAAATCCTTCTTGACTGGATGATGCTGGAGTCTCTTTGCTTCTTTCTGTATTCTCCCACTTTACATCCCAGCTCTGCCAAACAGCTGACTGAGCTCTGCCAGTTGGTTCTCTTTTCCTGGATTGTCCTTTCCCAGCACGTCTCCTCGGCTAATTTCTTCTAAGTCTTCAGTTTTCATTTAAGATCTCGCTTCCTGATACTCTCATATTCACATCTAATTTAACGACTCTTCGCTCTGTTCTCAGAAAATTACCTTCTGCTATTAAAGTTAGCATTTCACACACCTATTATTGCCTGTTTTCTTGTCTATCTCCTTAAAATTTCTTCTCTCTCTGAGATGAGAATCATAAGATTCATGGTCAGTGTTAAAAAATATTAGGAAGGCATATAAGAGTTAGCATTCATAGAATGTAAGCACCATGGAAGTTGCAAATTTGTTTTGCATGTCTCTATGTCTCTGGTGCTTGGAACCATGCCTGGCCCACAGTATATCTTCAATAAAATAGTTGTTGAATGAATCAATGAATAAAGGAATGAAAATATTATGTATTTTAAAAAGAAAACAATTGGTTACTAAGAGGTTGTGTTATAAATAATGATTACAGCTGAATGAAAGTACTAAAAATTTAAATGATGACACAATGATAAATGAGAGTAAATAGAACTTAGTATTTGGAAGTAAAATAAAGAGCAGGAACAAAGAAAGGATGATTGCTTACTAGCGGCTGTCCTTAGACAAATAAACCCTTATTCTCTGGAAGTTTACCTTAGCATTTCAGCAGCTGACAATAATAAAAGGAGTAAGAGGTATGAAAAATTACATGTCATTTTACAATCACTTCCGTGCTTTGTCTGTTTGCGGCATTGTGATGGTTCAGATGGTTCCATTTGACCCCAACCTCTAGCTGTTCCAACCTCAGAACCAATATTTATTGCCACATATGGGCTGCGCATGGCAGCTGCAAAATCCAGATGCCAAGCTTTGGAATGTATTTTTACGGCGGCACCATCTGGGGCTCTGGCCAGCCTTCTTTATTGTCTCCTGAATGTTTACACTAATAGCTTTGCTGGGCTGTGGCACTACCTGTGGGACACGCTGAGGGTCAGGCCGTTTATGAGCTCATCTTGTCATTCTGGTTAGAATTTCCCTTTACATGTCTCTCACATGCTATCAACTTATTCCTTTTAATGTATCTACAATGTCTGAGGAAAGCCGTAAAACAGGTGGTCATCGAGACTAGGAAAGAAAAGGACTGTTTTCACAGTGGTGGGTCCATGCTATTCATGGGCTCTCAATGGCTCATTTGGGAGTTTTGGGGGAAATCAGAATACTTTTTCAATTTATTGAATGTTATTTTGCTTATGTATCATTGTAATAGAAGATATACATTATTATGGCTCTTAACCCAACTTACTGGAGTAGCGTCTTGATCTCTAAGGGAGGTGATAATACTCCACAGCACAAATGAACAGTATTTTAATTCTTAGGGAAACTTTTAAAAATAGTTTATTTTCAGCCATCAATGAGTTGACTCATTTGAAGATTCACTTGCAACTTAGGATGGATAAAATGACTATTCGTGATCCTTAGAACCATGATTTAGGAAATTCCTCAAAGGTGATTCAAGTAGATTCATGGTTTTGAATTGTGAGAAACCCATCATTCTAAAGGAATGAATGAAACACAAAGATTCAGATCGAGTAATAATTTAGTGTATCATATCCAGAGAAGATAGTCGGCTCTGAGAGTTTAACTGATAAAGGAATGAATGAAACACAAAGATTCAGATCGAGTAATGATTTAGTGTATCATATCCAGAGAAGATAGTGGGCTCTGAGAGTTTAACTGACTTATCCAAGGTCACACAAGCCGTAGATCCAGAGTCAAAGTGAAGATGAAGTTTGTTCCATGATTTGATGACAGTAGGACTTGTCAGGAGAGTCAGTCCTGGTAATTGAGTCCCTGAAATGATGAAATGACCTAAATGATTGTGCAACGTTCCTATTTACTTTCACGGCCCTGACACTGTTCTGCCCCAGTGGGTAACCTCACCTTTCAGGGGTGGCTTTAAGGGTAGAGGCTGTGGAGCAGAACTGCAGTCAGACAAGGAACATGAAGGAAACTGCGTTTGTTTGACCTCCTCGAAACCTCCTCCTGGTAGCTGGGCTTCCTGGGATTGTCACAGAGAGGCTGCCAACTCAGAAGCAGTGACAAAATTAGGCACTCCCAGGCTCACGGTTCCTAATCAATCAGCCTGTCACGTATCTGAGGAGATATTTCAGGGTGAAGAGAGTGTATGAGAAAGCAATTTCCTTGGACTTCGGCCTCTGAATTCTATGTCTGGGGTAGAAATGAGGTGCTTAGTGTTAAATAAAGCCAAGCAGGGAGACAGTGATGTGAGTCTCATGCATGCCTGGACCAAAATGGCAAATGTGTGCTTGGGGAAGCCACAGGAGGCTCCCAGAAGCAGCCGGAAGGTTCTGCAGCCACTTAAGAAAACAGCCACAATTAGGTCCAAGGGAAGGGTGATACTCTCTCCAAAGACACTTTAAATAGGAAAGCGCTGTTAAAGCTTTTCTGTAGGCTGAGGATAGACCTTTTAAAATGATATTTAGTCTCGGGAAAAAAGAAGGCATATTGCTATAATGTGTTGTCAGTTCTCTAAGGAAATGACATAAAAACAAGATTTTATTGTGGCTTAATCCTTTGTTCTGGAAAACCTGTGCTTTTATATACAGTATATATTTTAATGAAAACCATGACAAGATCACTATTCATAAATCAGCAGTGAAATGCTAAGAGACATATCTGCTTACAGCTGCATGCATGTGTGTAAGAGGTCAGGGGGTGCATGTATTTTTTCAGATGGGTTCATTACCACAATTGGAAGAAAATCAGTACAACTTTGGCAAAACCCCCTTGTGTTGTTGCCAAAGGATTTCTGATTTCATCTTTTTTTTTTGTAAGACAGGGTCTTGATGTCACTCAGGCTGGAGTTCAGTGGCATATCATACCTGACTGCAGCCTCAAACTCCTGGGCTCAAGCAATCCTCCCACCTTGGCCTCCCAAAACGTTGGGATTACAGGCATGAGCCACCACACCTGGCTTGATTTCGTTCTTTGTGTGAATGAGATAGGAGAAAAGCTTTTAGCACTCTGAAATATCCTTAAATTGATTGATGTATTCTCAAACTCTCTGAAAAATAGTGGCTTAAAGTTGCCCGCCACATAGTTTTTGCCACTTCAAAGTTGTACATTCCATTTCTGGTTGGAAAATAAATACTTCACAAAACTATTATAGTTGGACACAAATATATCAACAACTCCATCATTTCATACAATAGCTGGAGGATACCTTTGAGATGAAGGTCAAGCAAACATTCGCAAGTAAAGCCATAGGTTATATGTGGTGGATCATGTCCAGTGATTGGAAACACATCAGAGGAGCTACTACTTCGTCTTTGTTTGGAAATCTGTTTTGCAGACTGAAAAACAACAACGTTGTTGATGCATAAATTACTAGAGACTTACACGGAATAAAGAAAGTAAGTAGTAAGTTAAATGATCAATTGGAACCCAATTTTTATTGCGTGAAGGACTCACAAATGGGTACTTGTGCTGATAGGTGTACTGGGACTTGTGTATTCACAATGAGAAAGCGTAAGTGTCTTTGGATGGGCCTTAGCTGTACATCCTCGTAAGTAATATATTACAACTGAAGAAATCCCTGAGGTACTTCTGGCAGGGCCCCAGCTTCAAGTTGAACCTGAAGTAGACAGTAAGCTTACAACGCTTGTGCGTGAGTGCACACACACACTCGCACTTCAAAAATACATGCCAAAAAAAGCTTCCTGGAAAAAATAATTTTAAAAAGTCCCTGAGAGCTACTTGGAAAGTCATACATGTGTTAACTTTGGTCATTTAGCGTCATAAATTGAAGTTGGAATATCAGAAAATAGGCAGATCTGACCGTCCCACATTCCCCAGCGTTTACAGTAAGTCTGAGACAGCAGATGAGGCTGGATGCCAGTGATGGTGACAATGGTGATGAATATGATGAATGTGATGATGAAGGTGGCAGCTAACCTTTATTGAGTTTTGCTGTGAACTAAATGCCACTCTAAATACTTTAATTCATAAAATTCTCACAACAGTTTACTGCATGTCTGAGAACACTGAGACACAATGCTTAGATTGTCTGAGTAACACGGTAGCTAAATGCAAGATTCTGTTTTCTGTGTTGTAGTGAAATACCATCGAGCTCAGTGGAACAAGTTGCAAAATAATTTGTAGAATCATGAGGTCAATGAGGGAATTTGAAATTCTGAACTATGGTGGTAGAAAAAAAAGGCCCATTTCAAATAGACATGACTTCAGAGAGGCAAAGCGAAATTTTAAGCCATTTACTTGCCAGTTTTTATTTTTATTTTAGTATTTTTAAGTTTTATTTTAAGTTCAGGTAAATGTGCAGGTTTGTTCCATAGGTAAACTTGTGTCATGGGAGTTTGTGGTACAGATTATTTCATCACCCAGATATGAGGCCTAGTACCCATTAGTTATTTTTCCTGATCCTCTTCTTCCTCCCACCGGCCACTCCCTGATAGGCCCCAGTGTGTGTTATTCCCCTGTGTGTCCATGTGTCCGCATCATTTAGCTCCCACTTATGAGTGAGAACATGTGCTATTTGGTTTTCTGTGTCTGTGTTAGTTGCTAATGATAATAGCCGCCAGCTCTATCCATGTCCCTGCAAAGGATATAATCTCGTTCTTTGATGGCTGCATAGTATTCCATGGTGTATACGCACCCCATTTTCTCTCTCGCGTCTACCACTGATGGGCGTTAGGTTGATTCCGTGTCTTTGCTGTTGTGAATCGGGTTGCAGTGAACATGAGTGCATGTGTCTTTATAATAGAATCACTTATATTCATTTGGATCTATACCAGTAATGGGATTGCTGGTAAAATGTTATATCTGTTTTTAAAGTTAGAATTTGTTTACTATGAACCACTCAAAATACTTTAATTTGCACATGTGTGCACGCACACACACACACACACACACACACACAGCATTACTTAGATAATCTAAGCATTGTGTCTTGGTGTTCTCAGACATAAAATAAACTATTGTGAGAATTTAATGAATTAAAGTATTTAGAGTGGCATTTGGTTCATAGCAAAACTCAATAAAGTTTAGCTGTCACCTTCATCATCACATTCATCGTTTTCGTCACCATCATCATCACCATGATCGTTATCGACCTCATCTGCCAGTTTTTAACCCCACTGCCATAGGTGCCACTCTAAATACTTTAATTTGATTTTTAAATTCAGTGCTTGTAACAAATGGAAAAAAAACCAGCCATGATTTTCTTCTAAAAGATTTTTAAACAAAAATTACATAAGTAGTTATAAAAACAGAAGACGGTTCATAGATCTTGATCTAGGTATAAACTTAAAAAGATCCAGAAAAATTCCACTTCTCAGCTTTGTTAGTCTGATTTATTTAACAATCCCTGACTTTGTTCATTGTTTGCGAAATCTATCTCAGCTTCCTTTATTTCACACCAAACTGGTTTTGTGCAATTGCCATTTCACATGAACATCTGGATTTTTTTTTTCTCTTGTGCTTGTGTACATTTGGAGAAAGATAGTAATTTTCATCCAAATTTGTTCTACTTTCCTCAGGTTTATTCTCAGCCATCAGAGGAATGTTAACTGTACATGTTCATAATGATTTTTTAAATTCTAAAAAAGATCTATGTCTGCTAGGAAGAGAAATATCCTTTAATTTGTCAATGTGATCCTTCTAGAGGAGTCAGTAGTATTTTTTTTTTTTTTTTTTTTTTTGATATGATCTTCCTTCACCATTCACAGACTTCTAGAATCACAGCTTTATATGCTGGTTAATTCTACCATATAGATGCATATATAGTAAGATGGAGGCATTTCTCTCAAGTTCCTTTAACACTCTCTGTGTCTTTGATATTTTTCTTAGTCATTGCTGCACTTCTGACAAGTCTAGAGAGTTGTCTTTTTGTTTATTGTTAAATAGATGAAGAGTATAGTTAAGATATTATATTTCAACAATTTAAAAAGCTATAATGCAGTCTGTTACTTTAGGTATATCACTTTAGAAAAATCTCTTTATTCTTGTTCCTTTAGAAATACCTTGAACAATTACAAAATTTTCTGGATTGATGATTGCCCATTTTGCTACTTAAACACTAAATTTGGTCACTTAATCTGATGGAATTGGAATATGGTACCATTAGATATCTATTGCAACTCAGAAACCAATTTCTTCTAATGTGCTCCTCCAAGGGCTTCATTTATATTGTCTGATTCATCCTTACATCCCCATGACATAAAAGAAGGGCAGGCACCATGTTATCCCCATTTGCCAATTGAGGAATCTGAGAGCAGAAAACAGAGGCATTTGCCTCTAGTTACACACTCTGTCAGAGGCAGAAGTAGGCAAAGATACTACTTTTGTTCACTGCCAATCCACCCTTCTTTTCATTAGTCACTAGCCTCCTTATTTCTTAAGGTGTAGGCCATTAGACGATTGATCTTGTCGGGAAAATAACATCTGTTTTAAAACTCGATGCCTTTTACAAGTTTATATGCCTTGATATAATTTTAATAGGTGCATCATTGCCTGCTTTTCTTTATGAGAGATGATATAAATGTGAAAAAATACACTTGCAGAAATGAAATGAAAATAATAAATAAAGCCCTCTTCCATTTCCATTATTCTAAGGCATGCTACTTGAGACTTCAATCTCAATATGATGTTAATAGAACCATTAGATATGATTCATACCATACATAAGACATTTCTATTGACAATTTCATCTTGACCAAGGGTCAATGGATCCATTACAATGCAAATCTTACTATATACTTTCCATCTAAATCAAAAGAATTTGGTCTTGTGTCCACTCTAATATGTTTCATGAAGTAGAATCCAATCTCAGACATGAAGTACACATCTGTTTCTCATACTAAATCATGCCTGTTTCTATTTGCTCTCAACTTAAAAAATAATTAATTACGTTTTACATCAATAGACTACTCTGGAGTATTTAAAGAAATGCCTAGGGTTTATGAGAATCCAAGTTTGCCCCTTTAATACATACCAACCTGTAAGGAAAATTCATTCGTGGACGTGAGTCTCTTAATTTTGGGGGGTGCATATATAGCTATTCTACATATTTGGTAAGATACATAGAATCAGGACATATTCCGAAAGATTACCTAACTCAGTCTTGTAAAGTACAGGAATGAACTGAGGTTTCAATCAGTTTTTCAGATAAGCAGAAGAATGTCTCATTAGGCACAGGATTTTTTTTAAACTTTCGCTTTTCCCCGCACTATTTCTACTTTTTTTTTTCTTCATCTCTTATTCCCTCACTTTTGGGCATCTTTCAGAATCCTTCTCTATTCAGTATTCTAGATAGCTTATGAATTGCAATCTAACCTTGATATGGACAATCATTGAGCCCATTTCTGGCCACCTTTAAGTTTCAGGGCTGTCCTGATCTCCTGTTATCTCTTCCCTTTCCTTGTCTGTATTATTTTTCTTCTTGAGCTGAGCTGCTGCTTCTCTCTATTTGTGCACCACAACAGAAGGTGCTTCCTGCTACAGATGAGGTTAAAGGCACTGAGGAGGAGCTGAACAAGACTCTACGCAAAGGCCTTTTCTCCCCTAGGGTTCCATGACACTGCATCCGTACTCTGGTCTCACCACACTCCTCCATCTTCCTTTCTTCTTTCTTGGACAGTTGGTGATGAACTTTGAACCAGGAAGGGTTCTGTATAAATCCCTGATCTACTAATTCTCGTGGTGCGATCTTGGGCAAATCCTTTAATCTTGCCTAATCCTCAGTTTTGTCATCCATAAAATATTGATAATAATTATCCACATCAGAAGACTGTTGTGAGAATGAAATTAAATGATTTATGTAAGGGTCATAATGCCCAGCTCAAAGTAGGTATTCAAGCATGTTGTTGCCTTACTCCCTCTTTACTCTCTCTTTTTATTTTTTCCAATTTCTCTCCAAAATATTTGATTTTGTGAAACAAAAAAGGTTGATTCTTTTCAAGCTTACCATTATCCAATTACATAGCTAGAAACTGATGAGGTTTTCCAGTATTTATTCCTTTCAAAGCGGTTTACTTCTTGTGGGTTATCAACAGCTAAACATATTTTTTCCTCTTTCAGTTATGAAAGACATTCTCAGACTTGCAAAGCTTTAATTTTTTGTTCAAGACATTGAAATATGAAAGTTCAGGGATTATTCAATGATGTTAACTACTGAATGTACACAGAAAAGATCTTAGTTGCAATCTAGTTTGTGTGCCTGTTCAGACATGCCCAGGACTCCCAAGTTCAAAGGTTCTCTCTACACATAAGTGG